>NC_056002.1:48086710-48399905 GCF_018446385.1 Zingiber officinale | reverse complement strand
GTCAAGACAGGAGTCACTTGCTATGGATGTAACTAGAAGGGGCACTACAAGACGGATTGTCCAAATCAGAAGCAACGAAGAAAGAAGGCGTTAAAGGCAACTTGGTCCAAGTCATCAGATGAATCCAAGACCGACGAAGGACCGGGGAGCTTCCTCGCTTTACCAGTATAAGCATACGTTGCTGAAACTGAGTTTGATTCAGAATCCGAGAGCGAATAAGAAACTGAGTCTGAGTGAAGCCACAGATCTGTATCCGTTTCTGAAGGACCTAACTCCACTGTAAGTTCTCTGCTCGCCGAGACTCAATTAGAAGATTTACAAAAATTAGTTCCTTATTTGTTAAAGAAATTGGTTAAATCCAACGTTCGAGTCAAGTCACTCCAAAAGGAGGTAACAGTCCTTAAGGAAGTGACTAACTCGAGTTCTTTGATTGAGCCAGTTCAAATTGGAAGTTCAACTCAAGTCCAACAACTTAAGGAAGAAAATTCTAATTTGAAAACTCAAGTTAGAGAACTCAAGGACACGTTGGAATGGTTCACCCTGGGTTCCAAGAATCTTGATCTGATTCTCGAAAAATAGTGAGTCGTGTACAACAAATCTGGACTTGGATTTAAAACTAAAAGAAAATACAAATCACTTGGTCATCCTAAACATTCTTAAGACTTTGCTGGGGTTCTGGGGTCGAACCTCGGCTTGACAATCTTTTGCCGCAACTTTATTTCTTTTGGTAAAAATGCCAAACGACCTCCGAAAATTCTATAAAAATACTCTAAAATTTTTTAAAAATCTCTAGAATATTTATAAAGCATTTCTAAATATTTTAAGCACTTTTAGAACTCAAAACAAGGAAATTTGTGGTGTTACAATTCTCCATACCTTATAAAAAGTTCGTCCTCGAACTTAGAATAATTCTGGATATTTTTGTCTCATACTGTCCTCATGCTCCCAAATAGCTTCCTCATACTTCTAATTTTTCCAAATGACCTTCACTAGTGGTATTCCTTTATTTCTTAGTCTCTTAACTTCTCTGTCCACTATTTGTGTAGGTTTGCTCTCATAACTAAGATCCTATTGGACCTGTATTGATTGAGGCTGAATCACTTGGCTGGGGTCATGGACGCACTTCTTTGGCGTGGAGACATGAAATACATTGTGTATTGTTGACATATCTTGTGGTAAGTCCAGCTTGTAAGCTACTTTCCCAATCCTCTCTGTAATCGGGTAGAGTCCTACGTAGCAAGGACTTAACTTGCCCTTTTTGCCAAATCTCATCACTCCCTTCATAGGAGCAACCTTGAGAAAGACCGAATCCCCTACTCGGAATTCAAGTGACCTATGGCGTGTGTCAGCATAGCTTTTCTGCCTACTCTGGGCAGTCTCGATTCTCTGTCTAATCTTCTAGATAGCCTGAGTGGTCTCATCTATCATCTCAGTCTGAATGCCCAACTCTACTTCCATTTCTTTCCTTTCACCTGCTTCTTGCCAGCAGACACTACAACAAAAACTGCAAACGACAACACCCCTACGACAACGGTTTTAAGAGAAAGCGTTGCGTATTTGCTCAAAGACAACGGTTTTTGCCAAAACCGTTGTCTTTGAACTCCCCATTAAATATAAAAGACAATGGTTTTAGCAAAACTGTTGTCATTGAGCGACTTTTTTTAAAAATGATAACACTTTTTAAAACGGTTTTATAAACCGTTGTCTTTATCTGCGTTTTTAGCGGCTACGACAACAGTTTTGAAAAAACCGTTGTAATTGAATTTGGTCATTTCCCCCCTTCGCTGTTTTCCTTTCCCTCGCTGTTTTCTTTTTGGCGCCGTGTTTTCTCATTCCCAAACCTAAGCCATTTATCTTTCCCTCTCCTCATACGATGTTGTGCTCCTTCTCGTTTCCTGGTGAGCGGCGGCATTCTCCAATGGGCTGCCGAAGATCCAGACGCACGGGAGGGAGAAATCGGAGAACGGGATCTGCCACGACGACAGCGTGTTGCTGGTGAAGGCGAAGACCATCGATGAACTGCACTCCCTGCAGAAGAAAAGGTTGGCGCCGACCACCCCCATCAAGGATGGCGCGCAGCAGGGCAATGCTGCCTTTGCCACCATCTCAGAGGAGGAGCGCCAGAAGCTCCAGCTCCAATCCATCAGGTCAATATTTAATCTCCAAACAAACATCTCTTTCTCAATAATAAAAAAGGGGGAAACATCCAGATTTCATTCGGCGTCTTCTCGCCGCCTCCCTCATCCTTTTAAGGCCGCCTCCTGTCGCCTTGTCATCGGTCTGGGAAGGGCAGCAGCCAAAGACGGCAGCGCGATTTGTGTGGAGTTTCACAGGGGAGTGGCGGAGGAAGCTTCTTCCAGATTGGTTGGCGCTTCGAAGGTGATCACTTTAGGTTCTGCTTCCCCGATTCCATGTCAAGATTCTGTTTCCGAGAGATTTTCGCATTTACTCTTGTTTTCTGCTAGGAGAAAAAGAACGATTTTGCCGTTGATCTTCTTTGGTGGTTAGATAATGTCATTTCGTATCATTTCTTAATTGAATATTTTCTTCCTCTGTCCTTTTTTTTTTCTTTTTTTTGAGGAGCTTCTTCTTTTAGGGGATGACACAGTGATGCCGATGTTTCAGATATTTTTGGCTATATATTCTTTTTCTTGTGTTCTTTATTTGTTAAGCACTGATCATAACTAGTGCCGAATCTTTTCTCGCATTATATTGCCTTTGGTTTCTGTTAACCAGTGTTTATGAGTCGAATCCTTGCAATACATATGAAATCAATCATCCACTGATATGAGACCTCATCATTTGACATGAGAAATCGTTGGATCAGCTGCCATGCTGATTAGAATTGAACAATATGATGCATATCCAAGACCTGTAGTTTTTCACTTCATCTGAGGGAGGATGCAGGGTCAATCTTCGAATTCTATGATTTATCCATAAGAATTATCTGATGGAGCAAAATATATATGTTGAATATACACATGATATGAGCAAAATATCTTGTGTTTTTTATTAGGAAGTATGAGTGATTACTATCACAAATAGGATCAATGTAACCCCCTTGGACAAGAAAATGATCTTCATAAATAGCACACATTCAAGGCCTTAGGTTAAAAATGGTAAAGTGAGATTCAACAATATAGTTGCAAAATTGTAAGCTGCTCAGTGAGTATTCTTTTAAGGGATCTTGAAATTTAACTGTCACCTTGATACCATGTTCAATTTTATGTATGATATGAAGGTATTAGGAATCAGCTGTAGGTAAGTTCCCAACTAGCATTGGAATTTTTCTACGGAAGTTAGCTATTGCCTCCTGATTTGCTAAGGATAAGCCTTACGATTATCTATCCTTTTTAATTGATTTAGGAGAAGCTTATTCCAACTTGACATAAAATGAAAATAAAATGGAAAATTGAAGTTTGTTCAACAGGGAGATATCCCTTTTTCTCATCTGATACATTTTTCATTATACATGGTGGCACTTGTAGGATCGACACTTTTCCTTAATAAGTTTCCGTCATTCACCTGTGTATTTTTTCATTACCTTTTTCATAAATTCCTATCTAAGGACGTTAAGGTTGTTGTGCCTACCAGAATCGAATGCTGACAGTTGAATGATGCCTTAGTAATTCTGTGGTCTACTAGATGTTCTGACAAGTCAAGAGCATGAAGCAAATTTTGTAATAGCACGAGTAATGTCAACGTTTTGTCTTTGTTGTCCATAGTGAGAATATATGCTACATATCTTCATTCTAGAAAGACAGGAAATATATATGGATAAATGGATTATCTAAAGCACTTATAATTTGCATTGATATTGCAAAATTCACTATTCACCGAAGTTGGTAATTGTTTTCTATTGAATTTGATATCAGTCCCACTTTAATAATTTGGAAATCTTTCTTACTTTGGTTAAAAGCCTTCTTTCATTTATCAAAGAAGTGATTTGCTAACACTTATCCTTCATAGTTATTTGAAGTTTGATCTATTAACACCTCAACTCTTTGGATAAGGTACACATGCACATCAAGTGTTTGATGTAATTCCTCATAGATCCTAATATGCCATCTGAATGATACAAGGTATTTGTGAACGACCAATTCCACAACTGGGATCCCGAGCATCGAATCAAAGTTCAAATTGTTTCTGCAAGGGTCTATCATTCCCTGTTCATGCACAACATGTAAGTGAAAAATACTACTAATAAGAATGCTAAAGATGCTCTTCAATTCTACAGTTCGACAGTTATCCAGATAAGTCATCTTTGCGTTGGTTCTGTTGATCTCTAGTAGTGAATCATAGTTGTGTTAGTAGCAGGCTAGATCATACATACGCATATATTAGTGTTAGTGAGCTAACTAGCTCCTCTTTCTCTCCTTAATGTCAAGGGAAAACATGTAAACTAGAAGAAGAAAAACTCTCTTTTGCATGAAATAATTGGAAGGATCGCAGGTGCATCCGTCCTATGCCTGAAGAACTGGAGGATTTCAGTACTCCGGACTTCACAATTTACAATGCTGGCCAGTTTCCATGTAATCGATACACACACTACATGACTTCAGGGCGGCAATTCGGTCGGGAGGCATGCCGTCAACTCATTCCTCTGTCAGAAGCATTTTTTTTTTTAGGCCGTCGCTTCTCTATTTTCCCCTTATTTTGCAATTTGTGAGGTTGAACTATGGAATTTTAATCAATTATGCTTGGATTTTTCTAGGTCGTTACTGCTGTGGCTACTTTGCTTGGGCTGGAGAGGTAGGCATGTAAAATTGTTTGATGAAATTCCCCAGTGTGTAGTTATTGTTATTCCCTTCAAGGTCTTCTAATTGAAGTCTACTAACTTAACTGTGTAGGGGATTCTCTGACTCCATCTTTGGCATGTCTGTTGTATTTTCTACTCTAGTTATTGTGCGATGCTCAGGTAAACTAGTTTTCTTTTTTGGTTTATGTTCTATAGTCCTTGTGTATTCCATGATGGTAATTTGCAATTAGACTCTATTCATGTGAGTTGACTTTGTATGAATCTGGAAAATGTTTTTTCTTGGGAACTGTGTTAGCCATATTTATCATCGAGGAATATAGTTGAATACTGTTGCCTGAGAGTTAGAATTGGTTTGAGTGAAGCAACTGATAATCCTACAAACTTCTAATGGTTTAGTCTGTCATTGCCATGGGCTAGAACAATTTAATTAGTTTGTTTGCCATATCCATCTCCTGCGCTTCTAGAAGAAAGTTGTATGATGAACACAATTTATAGCAGAGCTTGTGAAAACAATGAGTTTAAAGTCATTTCTTTCTCAACCGACTTGTAGACAAAGAAAATTGGTCTTGTTTGGTTAGTAAAAGTTGTCAGATCGTTGTCGGAAGAACTGGCATGAACACTCTTACTAACCAGACTGGCGAAGTTACAAGGTGATCTTACACTTCTATTCCATCTTGTTGTTGATGATAAATGTTAAAGTGCTCTAATTTTGAGAAAAATTTATGCTTGACTTGGACTTCTTTATTTCTTCTTCTAAGTCTTGACATTTTGTATGGCCAATAAGTCATTTGCAAGGGATGTTCAATCGAACTATCAGATTATTAGAAGCATGTATCGAGCCAATGTAAGTCCATTTGCATGTCTAAATATCATTTTATTTCTCATTCAGCCACAATATTTTATTATCATTTTTTTGATGCCAGATATGTATTTGACGGTCAATCTCCAGAGCTGAAGAAACAAGAACTTGCCAAAAAGCTAGTCTTTACAGTTTTGTCATTGTTCCCCTCCTTTTTTTTTTGCAAGATAATGATAATCTTTAAGCTTATTTTATTCTTTAGATATTCAAAGAGGGAAGATGCAACTAACGATCTTAACACAACAATTGAGGACATTGCTTGTGCATAACAAGTACTTTTATTGGGACACTTTAGTGTGCTATAATTTCTCCGTCATTTAATGGATCCTAGTTCCAAAAAAATCTTTGTGATGGAATTATTCTGCTTATTACTAATTGAATTACTGTATTTATTCTCATCCTTATTTTTCAGGTTCTTGAAGAGCTAAGACTCACTATGGATTAGTTCATTGATTTGTGTATTCTCTCTTATGTGATTATTGTGATAGCATTAAAGGTAAACTTTCTTATGAGATATTGTACATTCAACAAGTTTAACATACAAGGCTAGTACTCTACTGCTTACTGTTTACGAAATTTAATAACTAATGTTCATTCAAATCTCTAGTATGATAATGCTTATGTAGTTGAATATGGTGCCAGTGCTGCAACTATTCCATATCTATGTTACTTAGACTTGATATAGTGTTCAACATGAGTATGATCACAATCTCTGACATGACTATTTTTACAAATTGTACATGTGTTCAATAGGATTAGTGATTGTTCACTCTTAGTGTCACTATAGACATTTTTCCAGGAACAAAGCATATATCAAATTCCTTGTCTGTTTTCAACATTTGTCTAGACAAGTTCTTGTCATTTTGTCAATCCTGCCTATAACTCAGCAAGTCCGCATCCTAAATAGACATTTGAATAGTTGATTTGTTTCTTTTATCCTGGAATTGCTTGTATTGCATAAGTTTGTATTGCATAAGTTAAATTCTAAGACTATAAGTTGGTTATATTGCTTGTATTTTATGTAGATTTATATGAATAAATCTAAATCAGAATTCTGGAATTCTGGAATTGAGTGTCATCATGGAATTGCTTTATATTAGAGCTATGTGAAATCCTGAAATTTCTTGTATTGCATAAGTTTGTATTGCATAAGTTTTATTTCTTAGACTATAAGTTGGTTATATTGCTTGTATTTTATGTAGATTTATATGAATAAATCTAAATCTGGAATTGATAAGTTTTGTTTAATTTTCCTCTTGCAGGTACGTAACTCGGCCAATTCGTGAGGCTTGAGATTTTTTATGCAAAGAGTGAGCTTTGTTAGGATGTAGCTTGCCTTGCTAATTTGTAAATTAAAAGTCATATGGAGAACAACAAATGGAAAACATGTGATTTAATGTATATGGAGAACAGTAATGGAAAACATGTGTATTTTGATGAGTAACAACTCATTTTGTATATTTTTGTAATATATGTGGCTACAAGATGAATTGTATATGGATCTTTATTTTGGATTTAATCTAGTAAATATTTAGTTTTGTATTGGTGGTTTGCTTATATTAAAATAAGATTAGTTGTTTGGTATTAATGAACATTAAAGACAACAGTTAAAAATGTTGTAAAAACTAGGAAATCACAACGAATTTTTTTTTTGTAAAAAGTGATAAAAGACAACGGTTTTATCCGTTGTAAAATATATTAAAACTGTTGTAAAAAAATAAAATGAGTCAAATATTATCTACCACAACAGTTTATATCTGTTGTAAAAAAAGTCTACCACAACGGTTTATTTCTGTTGTTGAAATTATCTACCACAACGGTTTTAAAACGTTGTCGTATCCTTCGTAGCCAAATTTTGAGCATATAAACAACAACAGATAAAAATCGTTGTCAAATGTCTACAAAGACAATGGTTTCAAAACCGTTGTCGTAGGGCAATACATTCTACAACACCCTCAGTTACAACAGTTTTTTGACCCTACGACAACGGATAATATCCGTTGTCGTTTGCAGTTTTTGTTGTAGTGAGATGGGTGATCTGCACTTCCTACCATACAACGCTTCATACGGTGTCATCTTAATAGTGGTCTGATAGCTATTGTTGTAGGCGAATTCAACTAAGTATAGATACTTGCACCAACTGCCCTTAAAATCTAATGCACAAGCCCTAAGCATATCTTCTAAAATCTGATTTACTCGTTCTGTTTGTCCATCAGTCTGAGGATGGAAGGTTATGCTGAACTTGAGTTTGGTGCCTAGTGCATTCTGAACACACTCCCAAAAATGAGAGGTGAAGCACCCATCTCTACCAGAAACGATGGATTTCAGAACTCCATGAAGTCTGATCACTTCCTTAACACATAGCTGTGCCAACTGCTCTATAGAGTAGGACACTTTGATGGCTAGAAAATGGGCAGACTTGGTCAATCTATCCACTATCACCCATATCGCATCATATCCATTAGTGGTTCTTGGAAGACCCGTGATAAAGTCCATGGATATTTCCTCCCACTTCCACTCCGGTATTAGAAGGGGTTGTAGGACTCCTCCTGATCTCTAGTTCTCCGCTTTGACTCTCTGGCATGTCAAGCATGTATTGACATATTTAGCAACATTTCTCTTGAGTCCAGACCACCAGAATCTCTTTTTCAAATCTTGATACATCTTGGTGGAACCAGGATGCATGGAGTAAGGTGTACTATGAGCCTCTTCTAGAATCTTCTTTCTCAGTTCCTCATCATTGGGGACACAAAGACGACTTCCCAGATAGAGGATTCCACTGTCTGATACTCGAAATTCTGAATTTTATTCTTTTTGTATCCCATGCTTGATCTTTTGGATATCTAGATCATCACTTTGCTTTCTCTGTATATCCTCAAGCAGGGTTGACTCTAAGGTCAATGCAGAGAGTTGTCCATAAATAACTTCAACTCTAAATTCTGACAATTCCTTCTGCAGTGGCAATGCTAATGACGACAAGGACATCAGGGGTGCACTGGATTTTTAGCTTAGTGCATCTTCCACTTTGTTAGCTTTACCTGGGTGGTAGATGATTTCACAGTCATAATCTTTAACCAACTCTAGCCACCTACGCTGTCTCATGTTTAAATCTTTCTGGGTAAAGAAATACTTCAAACTCTGATGGTCTGTGAAGATTCTGCACTGAACTCCATACAAATAATGTCGCCAGAGTTTTAGTACAAAGACCACAGCTGCCAGCTCAAGATCATGAGTGGGGTAGTTCTTTTCATAGTCCTTAAGTTGTCTGGAAGCATAAGCTATAACCTTCCCTTCTTGCATGAGTACAGCCCCAAGGCCCATCTTGGAAGTATCACTGTATATATCAAAACTCTTGTCACTCTCTGGAATAGTCAGAATGGGGGCGCTGGTCAGTCTTTTCTTCAGCTCTAGAAAACTTTGTTCATATTTGTCTGACCATTCAAACTTCTTATTCTTCCTAGTTAGGGCTGTTAGGGGAGAGGCTATCCTGGAAAAGTCCTCTACGAATTTTCTATAATACCCAGCTAAACCAAGGAAGCTTCTGATCTCACTGGCGTTCTTGGGCCTACACCAGTTGTTGACTGCCTCTATTTTGGCAGGGTCCACTTGGATACCTTCTCTAGAAATGATGTGACCTAGAAATGCCACTTGATCTAACCAGAACTCGCACTATGAGAATTTGGCATAAAGCTGTTTTTGCTGTAGGGTCTGCAGTACTATTCTCAAGTGCATGTCATGCTCCTCTGAGGTTCTTGAATATATCAGAATGTTGTTGATGAACACGATGACAAATTTGTCGAGGTATTCTCTGAACACTCTGTTTATTAAGTCCATGAAGACCACAGGGGCATTAGTCACACCAAAAGACATGACTATGACTTCGTAGTGTCCGTATCTGGTTCTGAAAGCTGTTATGAGTATATCACTTTCTTTCACTTTCAACTGATGGTATCCAGAGCGTAAGTCTATCTTCGAGAAAACTGTGGCCCCTCTCAGCTGGTCAAAGAGATCATCTATTCTGGGAAGAGGGTACTTGTTCTTAACTGTTACTTTGTTCAGCGCTCTATAATCTATGCACATCCGCATAGATCCATCCTTCTTCTTAACGAACAACACTGGAGCTCCCCGGGGTGAATGACTAGGGTGGATGAAGCCTTTGTCTAGAAGCTCCTTGAGTTGTTCCTGTAATTCTTTTAGCTCTGCCGAGGACATTCTGTAGGGTGCCTTGGAAATTGGACCGGTACCAGGTACCAATTCGATTTCAAATTCAACTTCTCGTAGGGGAGGTAGCCCAGGTAGATCTTCTGGAAATACTTCGGGATATTCACAGACCACCCAAACCTCCTCCTTCTTGAGTTCTTTCTGTTCTTCTGCATTCACTATGTATGCAAGGAACCCAGCACACCCTTTAGCTAACATTTGGTGAGCTGTTAAATAAGATAGGAACTTCTTGTTCCTCCTCTTTGGTGCTCCCATGAACTCGAATGGGACTTCACCTCTGGACTGAATGTTACCTTTCTCTTACGACACTCTACGATAGTATTGTACTTGCTTAGAAAATGCATACCTAGGATGAAATCATAGTCTTGCATAGCAAGTACTACTAGGTCACCATATAGCTCTCAGTCTGAATGTTTGACTGGTACAGCCCGGAGCCACTAGTTGGACTCCATGACTTCCCTAGAAGGTAGGGTTTTCAAGAACTTGGAGTTCATGCTCTCTGTAGACACCTGGAATTCTTTGGCAAAGGGTACTGATATAAAAGAATGAGTCACCCTAGTATCAAATAGTGCAGTAGCTAAATGCAGAAAAATAACTGTAGGACCGTTGGGCCGGCTAGAAGGGGGGTTGCTGGATAGTCCTGTAAACACAAAAGCAAACAACCATTCCTCGAACTCTTTAAGCTAACACTTGCATAAATGAAGTAGAACAGTAAAATAAAAACATAAAGTAAGAGACAAGAGATTTACTTGGTTACAACCGATGTGGTTGTTAATCCAAGGAAGATTAAGCACTAAAAACTCCTTCAGGTAGAGAAGCCTCTTACAACGTTGAAGCACAGAAACAGAAGCTTAACTACAACTTTAAAGCATACAAGCGTTGGAAATGATTACTTGGAGTTCGTTGAGAAGCTTCTGGACCAAGGCTATATTTATAGCCTTGGTCAGGGCGCCCCGAAGGGTTTCGGGCGCCCTGAGGGGGATAAAACTTCATCCCCAGCATTCAGAACGTGTTAGACGCGTTCTGGTCAAACATCCTGGTCCGGGCGCCCGGAGGGGTTCTGAGCGCCTCGGGCTGGTCCGGGCGCCCCGGACTGTTCCAGGCGCCTCGGACTATTCCGGGCGCCCCGGACCCCCAACAACAGATGTTGACTTTTCTCCGTTGGGACCTTTGATCCGGTTCGGTCCGCCTCGGTCCACCTCGGTCCGAGTCTTCTACTCCAGATCCGCTCACTTGGGTGATCTCTGTCATCCGGAAAAGGGCTCACCCGAACCCAACTTCCGGTCTTCTCGAGTATCCTTCCGCTCCGGCTTCTCGTCCGTCGGAATCGTCACGGGTTTCCTTCTCGTCCACCAGCGTACTCATCCGCAGTCTTTATCCCTCGGTCGCACCCCATGTCGACCTTCTCGCTAGCTGCGTCTCTTGCTCCCCGAGCAGTCTTCCGCTCCGGCTTCTCGTCCCTCGGAACCACCGCACGCTTCCTTCTCGTCCACCGAGGTACTCTTCCGTAGCACCTCGTCCCTCGGACGCACCGCGTGCTGTCCTTCTCGCTAGCTGCGTCTTCCACTCGAGTACATGTGCTCCTAATCTCCTGCACACTTAGACACAAGGTTAAAACAACACAGGACCTAACTTAACTTATTGATCACATCAAAACAACCTTGGGGTTCCAACAATCTCCCCCTTTTTGATGTGATCAACCCAAGTTAAGCTATGGAAAAAAATAGATATGAAAAATGAAATAATTTATATTGCAATAATATGCAAACAAGATAGAAAAAAATTAATTTCAAAAAATTCCAATTTTCAATTTCTACCTCCCCTAGACTTATACTTTCTTCTCCCCCCTTTGATCACATAAAAAATGGGGTACAAAAATAATCTAAGGGTTGACACTTAGAAAAATTATGAAAGTCTATTTCAATGATTTTTAGGAAAAAATTTCTAAGTCAAGGAAAATTTCTAAGTTCATTAAGAACTTTTAGAAAATTTTGAGAACTTTGAAAATTTTGCAATAATTTTCACAAAAGCAATCTCAAAAAAATCAAAGGAAATTTCTAAGTTAAAAATAACTTTTGAAAAATTTCTAAGTTTTCGTCATGAAAATTAAGAGTTTTATCAGTAGAAAGCTTTATGCATAATAAAAAATTTTTGGAACATGTAGAAATTATTAAATAAAATTTCTATGCATTTATTTTTAATTTTATTTTATTATTTTTTCTCATGCTTTTATCAGAAAGTTTTAAATTTCCATTTTAACTTATTACAATTTCTCAAAGTTGAAGTAAGAAAATTTGAACATGTGAAGAATTGTATCATGTTAATATCTGTTAATAGTTTGTCGAGATACTTTAATCGACAGGCTATTTCTTTCAGCTTTAAAACAACAAATATTAAACTTGCAGGAAATTGTATTGACAAAATAATTGGTAAAAATTCATTTGACAATTTTCTAATTTTCAAGATTCATTCGACAAAATATTTTGTAGCTTGCAAGAATCTTTTGGTAATATTTCTGATTTGCAAAATTCTTTTGACAAAATAATTTGTAATTCGCAAGAATCTTTCGTCAAAACATTTTGTAATTCAAAAAATTCTTTCGATAATATCCTTAATTTGCAAGAAGTGTTCGGCAGTTGATTTTCTAATCCGAAAAACTCTTTCGATGATTCAATTTTTAATTCGTAAAAATCTTCAGGTAATTTTTCGATTAATTGAACCAGTTGTTCAGAGGGTAGAGGCCATACCTTACTTACCTCGTCGGTCGTTGGTTCTCCCCCTGTTGAATTACTTTCTTCTGAAGACTCTCCCCCTTCATCGATGCTTGTCTCGGTTGAGCTTTCTTCATCTGTAGGTGGGTCTTCTTCTATGATTGTTGTCTCGGCAATTTCTTCGGTCCCGGACTGTTCTATCGGTGGCTCGGCGTATGTTAAGTCGTCGACTTCCAAAGGTTCTTCGTAGAGCTTCAAGAACTTTTCCCAAAGTTCTTTTGCGCTTTTGTATTCGCCGACTCTGTTGATATCTTCATTTGGTATTACAGTTAGAATGTGAAATTCTGCCCATCCGTTTGCACACTTAGACACAAGGTTAAAACAACACAGGACCTAACTTAACTTGTTGATCACACCAAAACAACCTTGGGGTTCCAACAATAACTACTTGACCTCTTATGATCGTGGAGTCACTAGCAGCTTCCTCCTTAGTGAGGGAGAATACTCTGGCACTGACTGAAACTGGTGGGGCTTCCAACCTTCCTTAACTAAGCTGGGGTCCATCCAGAGTTGCAGACATGTAGTGTAGCTGAGGCTTGCCCCCGTACTGCACCGTCTGCTCCTGGGATGCTTTGTACTTGTTAGGGCAGTCCTTGGACCTATGCCCTTCTTGCCCACAAGTATAGCATCCTGTGACACCCAAAAGACACGTCCCTGGGTGTGTTCTCCCATATTTAGGACAGGGAGGATACTTGACTTGCTTGCTCTCTGAACCCCCCTTCTGACTGCCTGCCCACTGCTTTCGCTTATTGCTCTTGCCCTTCCAGTTCTGATTACTTGACTGGGGCTTCTGACCCCCTACTATCTTGTCTTCTATCCTAACTGGCTTGAGTTGCGTTTGTTGTACCTTGATGCTATTCTGATAGTACTCTGCGATTAATGCACTACTGATCAACTCTTCACTAGTCTGCGGCCGGTGAGTTCCACTACTCACATTAAGTGCTATCTCTGGTCTCAGGATTCGGAGCATGACTCACTCCCTCTCTGTACTTACTAGTTTTGGGCAGAGATGAGCTAGCCTATTGAACCTTTTGATTGCTTCTTCCACTGGCAAGTCACCTTGTCTGAATTCTATAAATTCTTCATAGTGTTTATTGGTGATCCGAAGATGGAAGAATTCTTCATAGAACTCTGTCTCAAAGTCAGCCCAGCTCATCTGGTTGGCTGCTCTCTTACTCTTAATTCTCTCCCACCACATACGAGCATCTCCAGACAAGCAGAATGAGGTACACTTGACCTTCTCGACTTCTGGCCAGTCAAGAAGCTCCATTGTGCTTTCTAGCGTCTTGAACCAAGCTTGGGCATCCCAGGGCTCAGTCGTGCCCGAGAAGCTTTTCGGTTTCAGCTTCTGCCACTGGATAAGGTATGCTTCTTGTCTTTTAATTGTTGTGACAACTTCCGGGGCAACTGGTGGGACCTCAGTCACCACTGGAGTCTCCACGTTTACAGTTGGGGGAGTGGTAGGGGTTGGTTTCTGATTAGCCATCAGATTGACAATCACTTGTTGCTGCTCTGCTACTTGTCTCTGGAGTTGAGCAACAACTTTAAAAAGATTGGTCTCAGTTGTTCTGGGATCCTCGTACTCCTGAGCTCGGTTCTCAGTACGAGTGGTACGGGGACGTCCTCTTCTTGCCATCTAGTCATGCAGAGGGAAAATTTGAAATCATCACTATACTTTCTAGATATATCTTACTTAAGCATGATTCTTGACTTTAAACACATATGAGCATGTACATCTAAACATTTCTCTATTCTGCAAGCAATAAAGGAAAAGCATAAAAGAAAGTATAAATGCATTCTTACTTGAAGGTGGCAAGGTTGATGCTGATGTGTGTGATGCTGGAGAATGGGAACCTGGCTCTGATACCAACCTGTAACACCCAAACCTCCATGCTTTCTAGAAGTTGGGTTACTTTCTTTAGCTTTTACTTCTTCTTTAATTTAAGCTCTACTCTACTTGGCAATAATTAAATGAATTCCTTTTACTCTCTAAAATGAATCCACATACAATACATCAATTAGCATACCTCACATGCTAAAAGTATCAATCTGTAAAAACTAATTAAGCATTTCTTCATTTTATTACTTTAGAATCTCATGCATATTCCTTAAAAGACATGGAATCATAATATCCAACAAACATTAACTAAAACTATTTTATTTCATCACTAGCAACAAAAATACTAAACAATATCCAACATATGCAAAATTAACAATTTATAAAATCTTCTTAACAATGAATAGAAGTAAACTCTCTGAATTTTCTTAGTAATTTAAAGAAAAATCTTAATATGTTCTTAGCAAATTCCCAAGGCTTTCCATAGTCCAAGCATCACACACACCATCACGCATCTCCTTGTCGCCTTCCTTCAATTTTTTTTTTCCTTTTCCTTTGTTTGCAGTAAGAGGAAATGCAACTAGTAAGCAACAAGGCTTAGTAAGTACTACCTAGCTCACAAAAATCTCGAGATGTGCAAGCATGTTTTTAAAAATATTTTTCATGCCAGAATATTTACTACTACTTATACTGATGGTACATGTAAACATGCATAAATACTTTCGTACTAATAGAGGAACTAAAACAGGTTTAGCTCAAGGAAACATGCATATACAAGCATTTACCTTCCTTAAACTCGCTTTTTTTTTAACTTAAATTGAAACTTGGAAATTCTTCAACTTGAAAACTTTGCTAAAGCATATAATTGAAAATAAATAGCTTCACTTGGGATCCCTAAGGCGTAAGTACCATCTTATGTGCGTTCCCTAATAGGTTGGGGTAGCGAGCCACCAATTCTAAAAGAGCAGACCTTGGTCTACTAGGGCTAAGACCTTGGAATTGGACACCTGGATTTATTTACGATAACCTTGGAAGTCGGGTACTGGCCTTTCAAAGTAAAATATCTTAATTACTTCTTCTTTAAATGTCTTGGCATTTTAGCAAGCACCTTGTGTGCCAGAATCCCTAAAGTCTTTAAAGACGCCTTTTATTGTAACGACCCAGCCCTTTGGCCTCTTTGGGCGGCCCTTGCGGCGGCCCACTGGCGGCCCCTTATGTCGTCGGCCCATTTGGCGACCTCTCATGTCGTCGACCGACGATCCTTTGGCCGTGCCGTTACTCACTAGGACTTTCCACCCCTGCTAGTGGATTTTTACCTCCCCCAGGATTCAAACTCTAAACCTCCAGGCTTAAGTATTAGAGTTTATGAATCCTGATAACCAAGTGAGATCATCTCACTTGGTTACCAGGATTCATAAACTCTAATACTTAAGCCTGGAGGTTTAGAATTCGAATCCTGGGGGAGGAGAAAATCCACTGCCAGGGGTGGAAAGTCCTAGTGAGTAACGACACGGCCAAGGATCGTCGGTCGACGACATGAGAGGTCGCCAAAATGGGCCGACGACATAAGGGCCGATGGTCGACGACCCGAGGGTCGCCAAATGGGCCAAGAGGGCCGGGTCGTTACAATAAAAGGCGCCTTTTATTGTAACGATCCGACCCTCTTGGCCCATTTGGCGGCCCACTTGGTTACCAGGATTCATAAACTCTAATACTTAAGTCTGGAGGTTTAGAGTTCGAATCCTGGGGGAGGCAAAAATCCACTGCCAAAGGTGGAAAGTCCTAGTGAGTAACGACACGACCAAGGGTCGTCGGTCGACGACATTAGAGGTCGCCAAATGGGCTGACGACATAAGGGCCGACGGTCGACAACATGAGAGGTCGCCAAATGGGCCAAGAGGGCCGGGTCGTTACAAGACCAAATAGTAAACTAGTCCAAGCATGGGTACCCAAGTCCAACTTGGTCAATCAAGTTGGACTTGGTAAATATTGGGTCCCCAAGGACTAACTACATTTACCTTGAAAAACCTTATCGAGGCTATGATCCAGGGGGAGCAAAAAATAAATAATTAATAAATAAATAAAAATAATCTTAAGAAATAAATAAATAATAAATAAATTAAAATAATCTTAAGAAATAAATAATTAATAAATAAAATCTTAACAAATAACTAATCAATAATGGAGGCTCCAGAATAGCTGGCACCTCCAAAAAGGAATCTACCTAACAGGGTAACCGAACGCAACCTACCCGGCAGGGAAATTAGGACTAGAATAAAAAGGGCTAAGTTTAACTAGACCCACGGTACTGGTGAAGTATTGGATGATAGTACGTTAGGGAAGCTTAGTCTATGCATGTCTAGGAAGATATGGCTTCGACCTGGTGCATTTGGGTAAGTGGAACTGACCGAAGCTACCCTTTATGGATCATAACTAGTTAGACCAAGGTTTTGTACTAAGTTCAATAGATAGCACTATTTAGAAAACCTCGAAGGCATGATTACTTTAATGATGTCCAAGTGACTCACCATAGCCCAGAAGTTTATCCAAAGAATGACTATTTATTGAGCCCAAAGATAAACCTGAATATAACATAAAATTAAACCAAACCCTATAATAAAACTAATTCATCTCACAAAATTATAGGGTCTCCTGATTGAAAAATCCAGATTGGGTGAGATGACTAAGGACAAAATTAAAATTAAAATTAAATCAAATTAAAATTAAAAATTAAATTAACGTAAATTAAAATTTAATTATAATTTAAATAATTTCTCAAATTTCGTTAAGTTAAATAGTTTTTATAACTTAAATATCTTTCAAAATTTAATTAACTTTTCAGAATTCAATTAACTTAAATATCTTTCAAAATTTAATTAACTTTTCATAATTCAATTAACTTAAAAATATTCAAAATTTCAATTAACTTTTCAAAATTCAATTAACTTAAATATCTTTCAAAATTCAATTAACCTTTCAGAATTCAATTAACGTAAATATCTTTTAATATTTAATTAACTTTTCAAAATTCAATTAATTTAAATATTTTTCAAATTTTAATTAACTTTTCAAATTATATTTTCCAAATTTGAATTAACTTAATATTTTTTTAATTAACTCAATATTTTTCAAAATTTAATTAACTTTTCAAATTTTAATAAACATAATACTTTTACAAAATTTAATTAACTTTTCAAATTTTAATTAACTTAATATTTTTTAAAATTTAATTTACCTTTCAAAATTTAATTAACTTTTCAAATTTTAATAAACTGAAAACTTTTCAAATTTTAATTAACTTTTCAAATTTTAATTAGCATAATATTTTTCAAATTTGAATAAACTCAAATATTTTTCAAAATTTAATTAACTTTTCAAAATTCAATTAACAAAATATTTTTCTAAATTTAATTAACTTTTCAAAATTCAATTAACTTAAATATTTTTCAAAATTTAATTAACTTTTCAAATTATATTTTTCAAAATTTAATTAGCGTTTCAAATTTTAATTAATTTAATATTTTTTTAATTAACTCAATATTTTTCAAATTTGAATAAATTTAATATTTTTCAAAATTTAATTAACTTCTCAAATTTTAATAAACTTAATACTTTTTCAAAATTTTAAGTAACTTTTCAAATTTTAATAAACTGAAAACTTTTCAAATTTTAATTAACTTTTGAAATTTTAATAAACAGAAA
Source organism: Zingiber officinale (assembly GCF_018446385.1). Taxonomy (NCBI): domain Eukaryota; kingdom Viridiplantae; phylum Streptophyta; class Magnoliopsida; order Zingiberales; family Zingiberaceae; genus Zingiber; species Zingiber officinale. Next base: position 48,381,756 of record NC_056002.1, on the reverse strand, counting down.
ACTTTTCAAATTTTAATTAACTTAATATCTTTTTCAAAATTAATTAACTAAATATCTTTTTCAAAATTAATTAACTTAATATCTTTTAATTAAAGTAAATCTTAATAATTCTTCAAAATTTTCAAAATTATTTTTTTTTAACTTTAACAAAAAAAGTTAATTATAATTTAAATAATTTCTTAAATTTATTTAAATTAAATAGTTTTTATAACTTAAATATCTTTCAAAATTTAATTAACTTTTGAAAATTCAATTAACTTAAATATTTTTCAAATTTTAATTAAATTTTCAAATTATATTTTAAAAATTTAATTAAATTTTCAAATTTTTATTAACCTAATATTTTTTTTAATTAACTCAATATTTTTCAAATTTGAATAAACTTAATATTTTTCAAAATTTAATTAACTTTTCAAATTTTAATAAACTGAAAACTTTTCAAATTTTAATTAAATTTTCAAATTTTAATAAACTGAATATTTTTCAAAGTTTAATTAACTTTTCAAATTCAATTTACTTTATATTTTTCAAATTTGAATAAACTTAAATATTTTTCAAATTTTAATTAACTTTTCAAATTATATTTTTCAAAATTTAATTAACTTTTCAAAATTCAATTAACTTAAATATTTTTCAAATTTTAATTAACTTTTCAAATTATATTTTTCAAAATTTAATTAACTTTTCAAAATTCAATTAACTTAAATATTTTTCAAATTTTAATTAATTTTTCAAATTTTATTTTTCAAAATTTAATTAACTTTTCAAATTTTTATTAACTTAATATTTTTTTAATTAACTCAATATTTTTCAAATTTGAATAAACTTAATATTTTTTAAAATTTAAATAACTTTTCAAATTTTAATAAACTTAATACTTTTTCAAAATTTTAATTAACTTTTCAAACTTTAATAAACTGAAAACTCTTCGAATTTTAATTAACTTTTCAAATTTAAATTAACTTTATATCTTTTTCAAAATTAATTAACTTAATATCTTTTAATTAAAGTAAATCTTAATAATTCTTCAAAATTTTCAAATTTTTTTTTTTTTTAACTTTAACAAAAAAAAAGGCACACGACGCCTCTCGGAGGCGCCTCCCACACAAGGGAGGCGCCCTAACCAGCGACGGGAAAAGTCCCGTCGACTTCAGTTAAGGTGCCTCGGACCATCTCCAAGGCACCTTCAACGGCACATTCAAGACGCCTTAAACGTTCTTTAAGGCGGCTTCAATACCTAAATTCACCATGTACAGAACCTTTCTCTACTCGTTTCTGCTCAAATCCTCACGCACTGCCGAGGCGGATTCTCGGTGATTTCCCCAAGCGCCTTCAACCCGTCTAAACTCCTTCAATCATCCTACAATGCCTCCTAAGTACACCTTAAACCATCATATTGTCCTTATATGTTATTGTTCAGCATTCTTTTCTAGTTATATGTTGCATAAAGCATAAAACACCGACATGTTGATCCTACATCAGCTAGGACCCCATCTACGGATCCTAGATTCCCCTCAGAGCGGCTTAGGGTAGACTTTGCTAGATTCAAATTTGAATCTATTAAACCTAGGTACGTAGGTAGGTTATTTTTTGCCCAGTTCTGTCACCCCGCAATCTAGATGATAGAACATTTTCAGTTAGGGAAACTGGTTTACTGCAACAATACAGTAAACCAGGATTTGTGTGCACAGTTCTATCACAACCTCAAGAAGGTTGATGATAGTACGTATTCCACCAAGTTGGTGGAACAGACTTTCAGTTTACTCCCTCCCTGATTCGCACTAGTTTAGAACTTAGGGAGTCTACATGTACCTTCCTATGCTACCCTAGTAGAGATCTACCATTTGATGATCCCTATTCCCATATCACATTAGACACCATCTATATGTATTTTTTCGGGGAGGAGAGACCATTTGGCCTGACTGATTTCATGTCAACCCTTCTTAGGGTTCAGGACTACGTTATGTACAGAGTCCTGACAGCATGCATTTTGCCGATCACATCTCGGGACGTCCCAAAGATGCGACCCTCTCACTCATTCTTTCTGTACGCCTTGAGCCAGCGTTTAGACATATATATTGCACTACATATGTTCCAGAACATTATACATGTATCCAGTACAGTCACATCAGGAGTAGTCCATATGCCCTACTGTCATATCTTGACTCAGATCTTTTCGACCTTCTGGATAGACACAGCCATAGGGACACTTATCCCGCTTACATCATACGACGAGTTAGGGCAGCGTAGTCTTCGATTAGCAAGTATAGAGGTCACCGCTGAGGGGATTCTAGCCTGGAAGGGTCGACCACAGCTAGCCGCTGCTTCGATTGATCCAGAGGCCGAGGATGCACCGCCCGACATTGAGTGGCCCGACTTCTTAGCCGAGGAGTTTTTCGGAGATCCATCATAACGACCACCCTTCTTATCTATACTACTACTCTCTAAGGGCGACCGCTACTTATCTATTACTCTACTTACTAGTGTTACTTATACTATTATTAGCAACACTTAAATTTATCACGGCCCCAGAGAAGTTCCTACCGAAAAATTTAGGCAGAGACTCCCCTGTACCGGTGACAATAATAATCAATACATGCAAAATAAACCATCAGCCACATGCGGCTGGTATATATACTTCACAACCACGCAGAAATAAGACACAACAACATAAAAAAAACTATTCTAACAATAGCAAATGAATAAAGCTCCAACAGTGGGAAACAACCAAACTAACAATGCGGAATAGACTCAATTAGCAACATAAGAAAAAGGAAACAACTCTTTAACAATCTCAACTTCTCTAATAACATTAAAGAAGGACTCTAAACAACTTCTTAGCCAAGTCCCGAGGCTTCCATAGTTCAACATCACACACATCCATCACGCATCCTCCTTGTCGCCTTCCTCTTTATACTTTAGCTTTTCCTTTATCTGCAGTAGGAGGAAAATAAATCTATAAGCGAAATGCTTAGTAAGTACTAAACTATCTCACAAAAACTTGAAAGTGCATAAGATACAAAGGATGCTGAAACTGAAATGCTAAAAAGAAAAGCAACACATGCACATCTAATATCAAAGCACTAAAATAATCTGCATACTCATGATATACAAGAATAAATCTGCATGCTGGAAATAAAACTAATCATGCTCAATAAACTCATAAGGAAAGCAAATGAAAACCAATACTGTATGCTTAGAATTATAAGAGATAAACTTTGCTAGTTCTAAACATAGGTGATACTTGTTTCATTTACTTATAGCCTTATACTTGAAATTAATATTTAACTTTCTTCTTCTCTTTCTTGGGCCCAGGCTTAGTACCAAATGCGCAGTCTCTAATAGAGACTGAGGTAGCGAGCCTCCAGTCCTATGAGGGCAAATACCTTGGTCTTACCAAGGCCAAGACCTTGGAATTGGTCACCTGGATTTGTTTAACGACAACCTTGGAAGTCGGGTACTAGCCTCTTACTTTAAATTTCTTGTTATCTTTTCTAACTAGACCTTGCTCTTTTCTCTACTCATAACTTCTCATAATCCCTTAATAGAGCTTACTAGAACACTGTAAGTATATCTAACAAGTAGAGAATTGCAACTAACTGAGCATGCCATAAAATAAAGCAAAGCTAATCAAACTACAAGATAAGCTTAATAGCTGTTCATGTTCAAGAAAACCAAGAAACTAACACTACATACTTAAAATAAAGGTTGTTTTTGCCTTTTTGAGTAGCAAGGAAAATGTTAAACCCATTCTAACTAAATAAAGGGTTGTTCTTGCCCTTTGAGTAGCAAGGAAAAATGCTATTCATGCTTACGGTAGTGCAGGAAGATTACAAAACTGCAAGGAACTAAATACTGGGATGCTTACGTTCAGCTAAAGGGTAAATGACATCTGCACATGAAATCTGTACAATAAACTTTATAAAAATCTGCTCATGCGCCTAAGGTGGGCAAGGGAAACTAAAATTAGAATGCTACATATAAGCTGTTGATTCTGCTACAAATTATCTAATTTATGCTAGCACAATTTGGAGAGCATTAGCATCCAAAGATGAAGCATCAAATCCGAATTCTGTTGCAATCAACAAAACGCCTCAAAAGAAATGGGTTACCAACTTCCAAATCCGTTCATAATTCATTCTACATGAAGTAAGCAAGCACAGCTCTAAAACTTCAACTGAACTCTTGGGAATTACTCTTAAACTTCCAGCAATCAATTCTTAAAGTAAGCTACTGCCACATTAAAAAGAAGTAAGTGAATCTCATATAGAATTCTCTAAGCATGCTATAGAATGCTACGACAAAAATAACAGGAAGAAAACAAATCTCAGAAGTTTCCCTTAATCCCTAAATTTCTGCACACATGATCCAAACAAGAGAAACTATATCCCTAGCACAATAAATTCGGCACAACAAAATCCGAAAGCAAGGAAACGAAAACCCTAAGTTCGGAGCAACTCCTACCACAGGTGAGTAGTATTTACTGTAACGACCCGCCTTCTACTGACTAGGCTGTAAGGCGAATCGCTACAATACTGCTGTACTGACTGTGCGGAAAACTGAGCTAATTTAAAATTTGCTAAACTAATTACTGTGAAGTCTTAACTTGACGTTCTAAGAGTACCTAAGTGTTGTACACATGCTAGGAGAGACAATCTATGCCTCTTGGATGTCCTGCTAGCTGTAATCAGATATTTCAACCGATCCGTGAGTCGATTGAGCCATCGGAACGATTCACAGATCGTTCCAGCTGATACTGGCACCCTCGGATCGGAAGACCGATCGGTGAGCCTCCGTGTTTCATCGCGTTCAGATGAATCGATCGGCTCATCGACCGATCCAGATGGTCCTCGATCGGTCAAGGAGACCGATCGGTGGCCATCTTCGCGACCCAGCAATTCTGACACCGGTGGACGTAGCTGGATCGGTCGGTAGACCGATCAGTGCACTTCCTATGTTTCTGTTCGCATCTGGATCGGTCGGTTGACCGATCCATAACCCTTGTCAACTCTCTGTTCGTGCCTGGGTCGGTCGGCTGACCGATCCAGTGGCACCAACCCATTTCTGATCGGTCGGCTGACCGATCAGGGTTTCTGATTTCGAACCTGACATTCTGAATTCAGAAACTGGGTCATGCCAACTCCACATATAAACTATCTAATGCCTAATAAAAATTCTAACCACTTGCAGTTAACATTCCAACATGGTTACTGACATTTTAAAACATTCTTTCATAGTTCAATGCGTTCCAAATCTAAATTGCATGAAAATGAAAATATCAAAACTAATAAGCTGAAAGTGCTGAACGTAAATGCTAACGAGTTCTAATGCATAAATAAAGCTTGTTAGATCCCTGAGATCTTTCATTCCAGTTCCACACACACATCCTCATCTGCATTGACCTCCAGCCTCCACTGCTAGTCCATTTTCCTTTTTCCTGTATCTGCAGTATAAGGAAAATAGTATCTGTAAGCTTAAAGCTTAGTAAGAAACCATCTACCTCACTAAAACATGCAACGATGCGATTATGTTTTTAAATCATGTTGTTTGAAACATACTGAATATGCAAGCATGGCATGGCATGGTATCATACAAAGCATAAACTGGAACTGAAACATAGCATAGCATATAACTGAACATGAAACTGAACTAATCATGCATATCTCTAAATCTGTACGTGAACTCAACTCATGTAAACTGAACTGAAAGCTAAATTAGTGTTCTCATCACTGGTTTTAAATTTGAAAACTATACATATAATAGATGAAAATACTAAACATGCTGCTGGGGCCCTGGCATCTGTACTTACTGTGCGCACATCCCTACGAGACCCGGGATTGCAAGTTTCGAATCCAGCAGGGTTACTAGGTTATCTGAACCTAGGGACGACTGTGGGAGTCCAGCCCATGGATATCTGATCCAAATACAGTGCCAACTGAATAAAAGTAAAATACTGAATACTGTTTTATTTTACTTTGCTGTTCTAGGTTATCTGAACCTAGAGCTAGGTTATCTGAACCTAGAGGCTACTGTGGGAGCCCACCCAATGGATATCTGATCCATATAGCTGTAATAACTGATAATAAACTGAGTAAAATGTTTCTAATACGTTTTACATGCTGTTAGGATGCCTACTGGTACATCCTTCTGAACTAGGCATTCTACCGAATGCTTGGTGTGCACTTAGAGCACACCCTATAACTGAAAACTGTAAAACTACTAAACTAACGCCAAAACTAACAAGCGAGAGCAATTATACTGCAGGTGAGGGGTTTCTTACCTCATGTGCAAAGATTCTTACAAATCTAAGCGTTAGGTTTCCGGAGACGAAGACCTTCTCGACGAGCTGCTTGCGTCTACGCGTTCCTCTCGCGGAGGGGAACGTCCTTGTATCGAAGATCTTGCCGGAAGGTGCTCTCGTGACCCTTAGGGAAGGAACCCTAGGTTCCTTTTTGCTTGTGCTTGGGGGCGCCGAGAGAAGAGAGGAACCGAGAGGAAGAGAGGCGTGAGGGCTTCGGTGGAGAGGGATTTTGCCGAACCAAACTTCTCAAATAAACCAAACCCTCTTTAAGTTTTTAATTTATATTAAGTGGTTTAATGAACCCAACTCTAATATAAATATATTTGGTTCTCCTTTCTTTCAGCACGGCCCTGCTGGGTACACCGGTTACTAAACTTATCCGTAAACCATAGGTCTCGGGTTCGATTCCCGCCTAAGCTATTTTACGGTTCCAATTATTTTTACTACTTCCGCTACTCGGAAAATTCCGAAAAAATATCTAAGAATTCCAGAAAAATCATAGAATAATTCTAAAATAAATTCGGGAATTTTTCGGGTTTTACAATCCCCCATACCTTATAAAAAGTTCATCCCCGAACTTAAAACAATTCTGGGTACTTCTGTCTCATGCTGGCCTCTGTCTCTGCTGCTGTGTGATTTTGCCAGCTGACTTTGACTAATGGTACTTCCTTGTTCCATAATTTCTTTACTGCTCGGTCTATTATCTGATTAGGCCGACTGTCATAGCTGAGATCATCACGGACCTGTACCAACTGGGGTTCAATCACCTGGGTGGCGTCCGGAATATGCTTCTTCAGCATGGAGACATGAAATACGTTGTGGACAGCTGACATCTCCTGAGGTAGCTCTAGCTCATATGCTACCTTGCCCACTCTCTTCGTGATAAGGTATGGTCCCACATATCTGAGAGCTAGCTTGCCCTTTTTCCCAAAACGCATGACTCCCTTCATGGGAGCTACTCTGAGGAAAACTGTATCCCCAACTGAAAACTCTAGGGTTCAAGGCTGTATCGGACGGCTCTGTGCTGTCTCTATCCTCTGGCGAATCTGCTGTATGGCTGCTGTGGTATCTGCTACTAGATCTGTCTGAAGCTCTAGTTCCTTCTGTTCACCACTCTCATACCAGCAGATTGGTGATCTGCACCTCCGCCCATAGAGTGCCTCATAAGGTGCCATGCCGATAGTGGCCTGATAACTGTTGTTGTATGCGTAGACTCGGATATTTGCACCAACTTCCTTGAAATCTAGGGCACAAGCCCGAGCATATCTTCGAGTACTGATTTACTCGCTCCGTCGACCATCCGTCGAGGATGGAAGGTCAGTCTTGAATTTTAACCGGGTGCCCATAGTGATCGTATACACTTCCGAAGTGTGATGTAAATCTGTCCTGATATAATGGTTCGTGGGACTCCATGCACCGACAATCTCCTTGAGATACAACCGAGCTAGCCGCCCATGGAATAGGATATTCGATAGCTAAGAAGTGGTGATTTAGTCGACTATTACCCGGATAGCATCAAAACCATTCGTGGTTGTAATCCCACTATGAAGTCCATAGAGATATCCTCCCACTTCCATTCCGGAACTGGATCGCAGAACTCCTCCGGTCGATGTTCCGCCTTAACCCTCGGCGAGTTAGGCGGACGACGATCGGCGATATCTCGCTCATCCTGTGCCACCAAAATCGTTTCTTCGATCCGATACATTTTGGTGGAACCAGGATGCATCGCGTAGGGAGTCCTGTGGGCCTCATCTAGAATCTGCTCCGTAGTTCCTCCCGATCCGGAACACAAAGTCTCACCACAAGACACTACCCCACCGCGACACTCAACTCTCCACTTTCGATTCGCTAACCCTTGCTTGATTTTCTGATTTCAGGATCCTGCTCCGAGCTGTCTGGATATCATCAAGCAAGGTAGATGCTAAGGACATAGTGGAAAGCTGCCCGACTATAAGCTCGAGACTAAAAGCGTAATCTCCTTCCTTAGGGGTGGTGACATAGCTGCTAAAGATAGTAAGGTAGCACTGGACTTCCTGCTGAGTGCGTCTGCTACCTTATTAGCTTTCCCTGGATGGTAGAGGATATCTATGTCATAATCCTTGCTCTAACCATCTGCGCTGCCGCATATTCAGATCCTTCGAGTAAAGAAATACTTCAGACTGATGATCTATATACACTCTGCACCGAGCTCCGTACAAATAATGTCTCCAAATCTTGAGAGCGAACACCACTGCTGCAAGCTCAAGGTCGTGAGTAGGATAGTTCCTCTCATAATCCTTGAGTTGTCTGGAGGCATAGGCGATCACCTTGCCTCGCATCGCATCGCTCCTAATCCCAATTTAGGCGCCACCAGATGTCGTCTGTTTTCTCGTATAGCTAAAATAGGAGCACTGTCAATCTCCATTTTAGTTCACTGAAGTTGTTCTCAGTCCTCTGTCCACCGAAATTTCTTGTTCTTCCCGGTGAGAGTCGGTGGGGAGGCTATCTGGAGAAGTCCTCTACAATTTCTGTAGTAGCTTGCTAATCCCGTAAAACTTGATTTCACGGTCTCTTCCATTTACTTCGCTTCTATTTTCTTGATCTACCATAACACCATCTTTGGAGATGATGTGACCGAGAAAGGCTACTGGTCTGCCGAAATTCACATTTCGTGAATTTGGCGCACAGCTGGTTCTGCGCGTGGTCCTCCTGAGTGCCTGAATAGATAAGAATGTCATCGATGAACACGATGACAAACTTGTCTAAGTATTCTCTGAATACTCTGTTTATGAGGTCCATGAAAGTAGTTGTAGCATTTGTCACGCCGAAAGGCATGACTACGAACTCATAATGTCCGTATCTGGTCCTGAAAGCCGTTTTAGGTATATCACCTTCCTTGACTCTAACCTGGTGATATCCTGATCTGAGGTCAATTTTAGAGAACACTGTGGCTCCCTTTAGCTGGTCAAACAGGTCATCTATCCTGGGGAGAGGGTACCTGTTTTTAATTGTGACCTGGTTCAAGGCACGGTAGTCTATGCATAGGCGCATGCTTCCATCCTTCTTCTTCACGAACAACACAGGTGCTCCCCATGGTGAGTGACTAGGGCGTATGAAACCCTTGTCAAGAAGCTCCTGCAATTGCTCCTGAAGTTCCTTCAATTCAGCTGGAGCCATGCGGTACGGTGCCTTGGAAATTGGATTTGTGCCGGGAATGAGCTCTATCTCAAATTCAATCTCCCTGTCTGGTGCTAAGCCTGGTAGCTCTTCAGGGAAGACTGCTGGGTAGTCACAAATGACTCGAACCTCTGATAGCTGTTGGTTCTTGTCCTGGCTGGTGTTGACTACATTTGCTAAAAATCCCATGCATCCTGAATCCATTAGCTGCTGTGCTTTCAGTGCTGAGAGAAACTTTCTCGCTTTTCTCTTTGGTTTTCCTATGTACTCAAACTGTACTCCTTCTTCAGGTTGGAATATGACCTTTTGTTTACGGCACTCTATAGAAGCGCTGTATCTGATCAGAAAATCCATCCCAAAGATGACATCGTAGTCAGTCATTTCTATCACTATCAGATCACCAAAAAGTTCTCTGTCTGCTATAATGACTGGAGCCAGTGTGTAGATGCCATAATGTCTCCGAGGGTAGTGTTGTCGAACCGACTATTGAGTACCTCGAGGTGTTGCTAATTTTTCGCAAACGCCGGATACATAAGAGTGGGTTACCCAGTTCGAATAAGACAGTTGCATTATGTCAGAAAATACTGATCCGACTGTGACAACTGCCGAGGCATTTGCTACGTCCTCTACGGTCGGTGAGAAAATCCGGCATTCGTGGTAGCGGGGGCTTCTAATGCCGATGATGTGTGGACCATCTAAGGCAAGATACATCGTGTAGTGGTGAGCTCCATCTTGTATCGGCCGAGGCGAGGAAGATCGTTTTGTTCGGCACCGCTAGCCATGTGCCCTTCCTGTCCACATTCAAAACAACCCCGCGTACCCTTGCGGCAAACTCCTGGATGATGTTTCCCACAAGTAGCACACTTGGGATGTCTGGAATGTTTTCCAGCTGGTCCTCCTTTTGGGTCACTGCTTGCCTTACGTTTCCCCTTCCAGTTGGAGCTATGTCCCTGTTGTTTCTGCTGAGTACCTGAGCCCGCTTGCCCCTTGGGCTCTGTGAAAACCTGCTTCTGCTGGGTGATGCTGTGCTGATAGTGCTCGGTGATCAGAGCACTACTCACTAGCTCCTCGGTGGTTTGTGGCCTATGAACGCCACCAGCCACATTCATTGCGATCTCTGGTCTGAGCATCTTCAGCATCAACCGTACCCGTTCCTTCTCTGAGCTGACTAGTTCTGAACATAGACGGGCCAACCTGTTGAATTTCTTCACGGCCTCCTGAACTGATAGGTTGCCCTGACGAAACTCTGTAAACTCGTCATAGTGTCGGTTCGTGACTTGCATGTGAAAGAATTCCTCGAAGAATTCTTTCTCGAAGTTGGCCCATGTCATCTGATTTACTGGCCACTTCGATTTAATCCGCTCCCACCACATACGTGCGTCTCCTGTTAAACAGAAGGAGGCACACTTCACCTTTTCGTGCTCTGGCCAGTCTAGAAGCTCCATCGTGCTTTCCAGTGTTTTAAACCATGCCTGAGCATTCCATGGTTCGCTGGTGCCTGAGAAGTTCTCGGGCTTAATTCTCTGCCACTGGATAAGGTAAGCTTCTCTCTTAGTCCCTGCTACTGGGGCTACTGGGACTGGTACTACCTCTGTGATTACTGGAGTCGTGAGGTTTGGTACTGGAGTGATGGGGGAGTAGTCTGTTAGCCTTTAAGGAGGCTATCTCCTGCTGCTGTTCAGCTAACTGCTGTTGTAGCTGAGCCACTAGTGCTGTAAGGTCTCGGGGAGGCACTGAACTGCCTGCCTCATGCTGGGGCTCAGCCGTTGATGCTTTCTTAGCTGGACGTCCTCGTACCATTTTCTAAATAGCAGGGAACACATATATATAACTAGGCTATCATGTTATAGTTAACTACTGGTAACATGTTAAATACTATCACTGTAAACATGAATTAATTAACTACCAACATGAGAGCAAACATGAAAGCACATATAACTGATATGAAAGCTGAAACAAAATTGAGTGAGAGATGTTCTTACTTGGAAGCTGTAGGCACAATGCTGATGTGTGTGTAGGAAGTATGGAACACTGCTCTGATACCACTCTGTAACGACCCGCCTTCTACTGACTAGGCTGTAAGGCGAATCGCTACAATACTGCTGTACTAACTGTGCGAAAAACTGAGCTAATTTAAAATTTGCTAAACTAATTACTGTGAAGTCTTAACTTGACGTTCTAAGAGTACCTAAGTGTTGTACACATGCTAGGAGAGACAATCTATGCCTCTTGGATGTCCTGCTAGCTGTAATCAGACATTTCAACCGATCCGTGAGTCGATTGAGCCATCGGAACGATTCACAGATCGTTCCAGCTGATACTGGCACGGAGGCACCCTCTGGATCGGTCGGAAGACCGATCAGTGAGCCTCCGTGCTTCTGCTGCGTTCTGTACGCAACTGGATCGGTCTACCGACCGATCCAGATGGTCCCTGATCGGTCAAGGAGACCGATCGGTGGCCATCTTTCGCGACCCAGCAATTCTGTACACCGCTGGACGTAGCTGGATCGGTCTACCGACCGATCCAGGAGTACCCTGATCGATCGGTAGACCGATCAGTGCACTTCCTATGTTTCTGTTCGCATCTGGATCGGTCGGCTGACCGATCCATAACCCTTGTCAACTCTCTGTTCGTGCCTGGGTCGGTCGGCTGACCGATCCAGTGGCACCAACCCATTTCTGATCGGTCGGCTGACCGATCAGGGTTTCTGATTTCGAACCTGACATTCTGAATTCAGAAACTGGGTCATGCCAACTCCACATATAAACTATCTAATGCCTAATAAAACTTCTAACCACTTGCAGTTAACATTCCAACATGGTTACTGACATTTTAAAACATTCTTTCATAGTTCAATGCGTTCCAAATCTAAATTGCATGAAAATGAAAATATCAAAACTAATAAGCTGAAAGTGCTGAACGTAAATGCTAACGAGTTCTAATGCATAAATAAAGCTTGTTAGATCCCTGAGATCTTTTATTCCAGTTCCACACACACATCCTCATCTGCATTGACCTCCAGCCTCCACTGCTAGTCCATTTTCCTTTTTCCTGTATCTGCAGTATAAGGAGAATAGTATCTGTAAGCTTAAAGCTTAGTAAGAAACCATCTACCTCACTAAAACATGCAACGATGCGATTATGTTTTTAAATCATGCTGTTTGAAACATACTGAATATGCAAGCATGGCATGACATGGTATCATACAAAGCATAAACTGGAACTGAAACATAGCATAGCATATAACTGAACATGAAACTGAACTAATCATGCATATCTCTAAATCTGTACGTGAACTCAACTCATGTAAACTGAACCTGAACTGAACTGAAAGCTAAATTAGTGTTCTCATCACTGGTTTCAAATTTGAAAACTATACATATAATAGATGAAAATACTAAACATCTTCTTTGGGCCCGGCATCTGTACTTGCTGTGCGCGCATCCCTAGACCCGGGATTGCAAGTTCCGAATCCAGCAAGGTTACTAGGTTATCTGAACCTAGGGACGACTGTGGGAGTCCAGCCCATGGATATCTGATCCAAATACAGTGCCAACTGAATAAAAGTAAAATACTGAATACTGTTTTATTTTACTTTGCTGTTCTAGGTTATCTGAACCTAGAGCTAGGTTATCTGAACCTAGAGGCTACTGTGGGAGCCCACCCAATGGATATCTGATCCATATAGCTGTAATAACTGATAATAAACTGAGTAAAATGTTTCTAATACGTTTTACATGCTGTTAGGACGCCTACTGGTGCATCCTTCTGAACTAGGCATTCTACCGAATGCTTGGTGTGCACTGAGAGCACACCCTATAACTGAAAACTGTAAAACTACTAAACTAACGCCAAAACTAACAAGCGAGAGCAATTATACTGCAGGTGAGGGGTTTCTTACCTCGTGTGCAAAGATTCTTACAAATCTAAGCGTTAGGTTTCCAGAGACGAAGACCTTCTCGACGAGCTGCTTGCGTCTACGCGTTCCTCTCGCGGAGGGGAACGTCCTTGTATCGAAGATCTTGCCGGAAGGTGCTCTCGTGACCCTTAGGGAAGGAACCCTAGGTTCCTTTTTTCTTGTGCTTGGGGGCGCCGAGAGAAGAGAGGAACCGAGAGGAAGAGAGGCGTGAGGGCTTCGGTGGAGAGGGATTTTGCCAAACCAAAATTCTCAAATAAACCAAACCCTCTTTAAGTTTTTAATTTATATTAAGTGGTTTAATGAACCCAACTCTAATATAAATATATTTGGTTCTCCTTTCTTTCAGCACGGCCCTGCTGGGTACACCGGTTACTAAACTTATCCGTAAACCATAGGTCTCGGGTTCGATTCCCGCCTAAGCTATTTTACGGTTCCAATTATTTTTGCTACTTCCGCTACTCGGAAAATTCCGGAAAAATATCTAAAAATTCCAGAAAAATCATAGAATAATTCTAAAATAAATTCGGGAATTTTTCGGGCTTTACATTTACCGCGGTTTTCTTGGACTTACAACCGAGAGAGAGAGAGAGATCTAGGGTTCGGATGAGTTTTCAACCTCGGCGTTTCCTCTATGTCCGCGTGCCCTCCTCGACGGGATGAACTTGCTTCTTCGCTGCCGTCGCCCGAGAGGAGGAGCCCTAGCCTTGGCTGCGGTTTCGCCCGAGAAGAATCGCTCGAAGAAGGGAAACAGCGCCGTCGTGGGAGGAAGAAAGGAGAAACGGAATTAGGGTTCGCGTCGGGCGCAGGAAAAGGATTAAATCCTTATACTTAGGGTTATTTTTGGTTCCAACTATAGCTTATATATATTTTGTTCCCTACTTGATTAACAAAACTCTCGTGGAACACTTGGTTAGCTGCGTTTCCGCCGAAACCCCTGGTCGCGGGTTTGAATCCTCAACCGAACCTTTTTATTCCAATTTATTTTCGATTCCCTTACTGCTTAAATCTATTTCATTCTGTATTATTTCACAAAACATTTGCGGAACAGTTGGCTAGATGGATTTGGTTAAAGTAGGGTTTGGCCGGAGGTCTCGGGTTCGAATATCGGCTTGGATATTTTTTTTTTTGTCTAAACTTCTTTCGTTTAGTAAAAATACTAAACAACCTCCAAAAAATGTATAAAAATACTCTAAAAATTCCTAAAAATCTCTAGAATATTTTAAAAGCATTTCCAAATATTTTTAAGGACATTTAGAACTCGAAATAGGGAATGTTGGGTCATTACAATCCCCCATACCTTTTAAAAAGTTCGTCCTCGAACTTAGAATAGTTCTGGATATTTCTATCTCATACTGTCCTCACGTTCCCAAGTGACTTCTTCGCACTTCTGATTCTGTCAGATGACCTTCACTAGTGGTACTTCTTTATTCCTTAGTCTCTTAACTTCTTTGTCCACTATCTATGTAGGTCTACTCTCATAGCTAAGATCCTCCTGAATCTGCACTGACTGAGGCTCAATCACTTGGCTAGGGTCATGGAGACACTTCTTTAGCATGGAGACATGAAATACATTATGTATTGCTGACATGTCTTGTGGTAAGTCCAGCTTGTAAGCTACTTTCCCAATCTTCTCTATGATCAGGTAATGTCCTACATAGCGAGGACTTAATTTGCCCTTCTTGCCAAATCTCATCACTCCCTTCATGGGAGTGACCTTGAGAAAGACTGAATCTCCTACTTGGAATTCTAGTGGCCTACGACGTGTGTCAGCATAACTCTTCTGTCTACTTTGGGCAGTCTCAATTCTCTGTCTGATTTTCTGGATAGCCTGAGTGGTCTCATCTATCATCTCTGTCTGGATGCCCAACTCTACTTCCATTTCTTTTCTCTCACCCGCTTCTTGCCAGCAAATAGGTGATCTGCACTTCCTGCCATACAACACCTCGTATGGTGCCATCTTGATGGTGGCCTGATAGCTGTTGTTGTAGGTAAATTCAGCTAAGCACAGATACTTGCACCAACTTCCCTTGAAATCCAGTGCACAAGCCCTGAGCATATCTTCTAAGATCTGATTTACTCGCTTTGTCTGTCCGTCAGTCTGAGGATGGAAGGTTGTGCTGAACTTGAGTTTAGTGCTTAGTGCAGTCTGAACACACTCCCAAAAGTGAGAGGTGAAGCGCCCATCTCTATCAGAAACAATAGATTTTGGAACTCCATGAAGTTTGATCACTTCCTTGACGTACAGTAGTGTCAACTGCTCTATAGAGTGGGACACCTTGATGGTTAGGAAATGAGCAGACTTAGTCAATCTGTCCACTGCTACCGATATTGCGTCATATCCATTTGTAGTTCTTGGAAGACCTGTTATGAAGTCCATGGATATGTCTTCCCACTTCCACTCTGGTATTGCAAGAGGTTGTAACATTCCCCCTGGTCTCTGGTGTTCTGCTTTGACTCTCTGGCATGTCAGGCAGGTACTGACATATCTCGCAACATCTCTTTTGAGTCTAGACCACCAGAATCCCTGCTTCAAGTCTTGATACATCTTGGTGGAACCAGGATGTATGGAGTAAGGGGTACTATGAGCTTCTTCTAAAATTTTCTTTCTCAACTCTTCATCATTGGAAACACAAAGGCGACTCCCCTGATAAAGAATTCCACTGTCTGATACTCGAAACTCTGAATTGTCTCCTTCTTGAATCCCTTACTTGATTTTTTGGATATCTGGATCTTCACTTTGCTTTCTCTGTATATCCTCAAGTAAGGTTGACTCTAAGGTCAATGCAGAGAGCTGCCCATAAATAATTTCAACTCCAAAGTCTGACAACTCTTTCTGCAGTGGCAGGGCTAATGATGACAAGGACATCAGGAATGCACTGGACTTTCTGCATAGTGCATCTGCCACTTTGTTAGCTTTACCTGGGTGGTAGAGGATTTCACAGTCATAGTCTTTGACCAACTCTAGCCACCTACGCTGTCTCATGTTTAAATCTTTCTGGGTGAAGAAATACTTTAAACTCTGATGGTCTGTGAAGATTCTGCACTATACTCCATACAAGTAATGTCGCCAGAGTTTCAGTGCAAAGACCACGACTGCCAGCTCAAGATCATGAGTGGGGTAATTCTTCTCATAATCTTTGAGTTGTCTGGAAGCTTAAGCTATAATTTTTCCTTCTTGCCTGAGAACAGCTCCTAGGCCCATCTTGGAAGCATCTGTTGGTGCAACCTTAGGTCAAGGTTGACCTGGTTGACCCGACTCGAGTTGTATTTTGATGTTTGACAAGAACAAAAGAGTTGTATTTTGATGGGAGATTGTTGGTGCAACCTTAAGTCTAGGTTGACCTGGTTGACCCAAGGTGAGTTGACCTGACACGGGAAAAGTCCAAGTATGGGAACTTGGCAAGTGGAAGTCGGAGAGGGCTCGGTAGCTCGTTCTCCGGACTAGGTCAGAGAGAGCTCTGTAGCTCGTTCTCTGGACTAGAAGTGGAAGTCGGAGAGGCCTCGGTAGCTCATTCTCCGGACTAGGTCAGAGAGGGCTCGGTAGCTCGTTCTCTGGACCGGATGTTGAAGGTCCTGGTGAGTGAAGCCAGGCAGTTGGGAAAACCCTGGTGAGTGAAGCCAGGCAGACGGAAAAGTCCTGGTGAGTGAAGCCAGGCAGATTGGAAATCCTGGTGAGTGAAGCCAGGTGAAAATCCTAGTGAGTGAAGCTAGGTGAAAGGGAAAGTCCTGGTGAGTGAAGCCAGGCAGTGGGAAAGTCCTGGTGAGTGAAGCCGGGCAGATTGGAAATCCTGGTGAGTGAAGCCAGGTGAAAATCCTAGTGAGTGAAGCTAGGTGAAAGTCCTGGTGAGTGAAGCCGGGCAAGGGAAATCCAGATAGATCAAGGGTGATCGGACATCTGGTGTTGAGAAGGTCAAGTAGGTCAAGGGAGTGACCGGATACTTGACACGAAGAGAAAAGTCCAAGTGGGTGAAAGGGATTGACCGGACACTTGGTGGGGAGTCTTAGCAGGTCAAGGGAGTGACCGGATGCTAAGCATAAGATACCAATAGGTCAAGGTTGACCGGATATTGGTTTGGAAGGCGTAGGACTTGGTTTGGGCAAAAACCAAGACCTGGATTGATCAATGGATCGATCCAGTGATACACGGTTATCTGATCAGTCTGGTGACCGATCAGTAACCAAACAGTATGCTACTGTTTGTCATCTGATCGGTCTGCAGACCGATCAGAAAGCGAACAGAAGTTCGGGAGGAAAAAGAAGATAGCATGCTGATCGGTCCCTGGATCGATCAGAGGAAGCTCTGATCAGTCCTGGGGACCGATCAGAGGAAGATCTGATCGGTCCTGGAGACCGATCAGAGGAAGATCTGATCGGTCCCCAGGACCGATCAGAGTCTTCCTGGACCGATCAGGATATGTCCTGATCGGTCCAGATATATCCGTTGGCTCTCAACGGGTATCTCCGTCTTCTTCGCTGTCTGCTTTGTAGGTCTGCTTTGCAGGTATAAAGTAGATCGAGGGCTGCTACAGAAAAGGGTGCTTCGAACTCTCTGAAACTCTTCTTTTTCTTCTGCTACGAAGCTTCTGCTGCTGCAAGTTCTTCTCCGAAGCTTCGCGTGAGCTTCCTTCGGCTGGGTTCCTGCTGTGGTAGGCATCGCTTGAAGCTGCTGCTTCATCCAGTCGAAGAGAAGGCAAGTAAGCGAAGGTTTTACAGTTGTATTGTATTTTGCTTCTTGTTGTATACTCCTTGTATTGCTTTTGCAAAACTTTGTGGCGAGGTTTCTCCACCCATAAGGAGTTTATATTAGCCGGTTTTCCGAGGACTCATCCACCGACGGATTGATAGGCTTCGTCCACCTTACGGACACGCCGAGGAGTAGGAGTTTCATCTCCGAACCTCGTTACATCGACGAGTTTGAGGTTTGCTATTCTCCGTTGTCTTTTGTATTGTTTATTTCCGCTGCGCTAACCCTAATTGTAGAAAGAAAAACGAAGATTTGGGGTCGGCTATTCACACCCCCCTCTCTAGCCGCTATCATCGGTCCTAACAAGTGGTATCAGAGCGAGGTCGCTCTTCACCGGATTAACACTCGAGGGAGCACAAACTAGAGATGGATCTACTTGGAGAAGATGTCACGATTCCACTTTTCTACGATCGCGACGACTTCGCGTTTTGGAAGGTAAGAATGAAGTATTTTCTTATGACTAACCTTGTAAATTGGAGTTGTGTACAATTAGGTTTCACTCCTCCGATGGATAAAGAAGGAAAACCTCTTGAGAAGAAGAAGTGGACGAAGGAGCAAATCCACCAATCAACCATCAATGATGAGGTAACGAAAATCATTGAATTTTCTTTACCTAACGATGTTTTGTGTAGGATAGGTGGATATAACGATGCCAAGGAGTTGTAGAATAACTTAGCAAAGTTCCATGAGGGGAGCTCCACTTCAAGTCATGAAGAGGAGTCAAGTGAGCTAAGTAGCTCACTTCATGGAGATGTGGATTTAGAAGTTGAGGGCCACTCAACATCTAAAGAAGAAGAGGAGGAGAGTTCTTCTTCAAGTTCGGAGCAAGAAGAAGCTTCTACCTCCGGAAGGGATGAAGGAGAGAGCATTCATCCATCCTCACCTCTAGGTAACTCAAGCCATTTAGTTTCTAGCAAATTACACATAATGTGCTTTGAGTGTAGGGAATTTGGGCACTACAAGAGTAAGTGTCCAAAGAGGATTAGAAAGACTCCACCGGTGCCAAAGGTCAAGGAAGCCGGAGTCCCAACACGCAAGGGCAAGGAGCACGAGGTGTGCTTCCAATGCAAGAAAAGGGGACATTATCGGAGCCAATGTCCGAGGGGGAGGCAATCTCACAAGGACAAGAGATCGAGCACATGTATAGGGGGAGCTAGGGCAAACCCTAAGGTAATCTCTAAGGCACATTCTTGCAATTCTAGTAGGATGCATGCTAGTAGCCTTATTGCTATTGTCAAGAATGATAAGCATGTTAATTATAGAAATTGATACACATGCTTAGGTGCCAAACATGTGAGCCTAAATAAGGATAACACTAGGAAAGCCAACCCTAGAATTAACCCATCTAAGGTTAAGGATAACCTAGGTAGAAATCCCAAAACAACTAGACACATGCCTAGGAATACCTCAAAGAAAAATGAAGAATTAAAGATTGAGGTATTAGAGAAGGAGAATCAAGTCTTGAGGTCAAGACTTGATACTTTGGAAAAGGCTCTTAAGAACTTGGAGAAGTCATCTCTAGGGTTTAAGGGTCAAAAATCCAAGTCCAAGGACAAGAAAGGTTTATGTCACAAACCTAAGTCCCAAGTGGTCAAGCCCACTTATCACAATGTTCCATTCGATTATGGAACAAAATCTAGGGCTAGGAAGACCATCACCAAGGTCACAAGGGGAGTCACCCCTAGAGTTGATCTTGATGAGTCCCAAATGACCAAGGCTTCAAAGCCTAGGAGGGTCATTAGAAGGGTTGCTAGGGAAGTCATCCCTAGTGAATACTTAGTGAACCCAATGAGCTCAAATAGGTATTGGGTTCCTAGGAGCGTGATTTCATCACGCTAGATGAGTTAGGGTGTGCCAACCTTACTTGAATAGGTAGTTAACCTAATCATGGCAAAAGGTGGCACTTTAGGATTTTTCAAGGTGTAATCAAGCCTTGAAAATGAAATTAAAAATTATTCCTAAGGTGATTAAGATGTGTCAATCACATTTGAGAAGTTCTCTTAGGTCAATCTAATTGGCACATAGTGATCTAAAAGTATTGAGTATATGATTTTAGGTCTAATACACTTAGGAATATGAAATTTATGCCAAAATGATCAAAATTATAAAAAATGGCAACTAAGGCTAGAATTAGGTATTTTCTATACCTTTATGTGCTATTTGCCATATATTTTTTGCCATATGCCATGTCATGACATCATATTTATTTTATGATCATTTAAAATATCATGATAATGCTTAGGTTAGTTAAATGTCATGTTTTATTTAAGTTTCATACTTTATGCCATGACATCATGACAATGGCACATGTTTTCATTTATGATACACCTATATGCCATGTCATCATTTCTTGCATTTATAATCAATGAAATTGATTTAAGGTTAAAAACATAATTTGATATGGAGATCAAATTGTTGTTTAGAAAATGCATGAGAACTTAGCCTAAGATGACCTAAACCCATATCTCACATCAAAATTGACTTGGATGTGTTTGATACACCTTAGATGTGTGTGAGATATTAGGATTGTGAGTTAGGATCAAGGTGCATAGTTTTTGTACCTAGATGAGCCTAATTCAAAAATTGGGGATCATAGGGAAAGCTTATGTACAAGTCATGTATATATAGCCCAAAGATTGTGGTCCCAAAGTAAAGGGTTTAAAATCATTTCAAAATTGATTTGAAAAACCTTGATGAAGCTTTTCTAGTGATAGCATTCATCATTGAACAAGTTGATACAAAGATAAGTAACTGTGAGCTATTTCAAAGACTTTTGAACTTTGTATCAAGATTTGAAAATGGAACTTATTTTCATAGAAAACTATTTTTCCATGATAGTATGTGTTATGAGGAATGTATCCTCAAAATTTTACAATTTTTAGAATTTTCTGTGATTTTCTAGAGGTTTCTGAATTTCGGGAGAAGAAATCAGAAATCAGAAATCAAAAATCAGAGTTGTGGACCGATCAGAGGGGATTCTGATCGGTCCAGGGGTGCCTGGATCGGTCACCGTGACCGATCCAGGGAATCCCTGATCGGTCTGGTGACCGATCAGGGCGTGCCAACCTACTGAATTTCGACTGTTTGTCTGAAATTGCAGCTCGGGAAGTGGTGTTTTGGATTTCTAAAGGTTTGAAACTCTCCAAGACATTGTTGGTGCAATGGTCAAGGGGGAGTTGACCTTTAGGAGGAGTTTTACCTATTAGTCAAGGAGGAGTTGACTTTTAGGGGGAGTTTTTACTCGTCGAATTTTTTGAGGATGAGTGATATGGGATTATCACTAAGTTGATTGTTGACTCTAGTGTCAAGGGGGAAATTAAGGGTTTCAATGAAAGGTATGGGACTTTCATTAGGAAGAAACTCTTGACCTTAATTCACTCCTTTTGATGTGTGTCAAAAAGGGGAAGAATGTCTAGAGAATGTTCAAGGAAGAACATTGGAGTTAGTGGGAGAGTTTGTTGATCACGACGAGTGAAGTTGTGAACAACGATAACTTACTCTTCAGGGGGAGAGTTTGTTGATGTGTGCCAATAGGGGGAGAATGAAGGGTTTAAGTTAGGCCTTCATTATCTAAGAAGGAGGTTGCCTTCTTAGAAGGAGAATGTAAGGTTGTAACTTATGTTTCATTACCTAGTGGCATGAGGAAAGTTGAGGCTATTGGATTAGCCTAACTTAAAGGTATTGTCAAACATCAAAAAGGGGGAGATTGTTGGTGCAACCTTAGGTCAAGGTTGACCTGGTTGACCCGACTCGAGTTGACCTGACTCGAGTTGTATTTTGATGTTTGACAAGAACAAAAGAGTTGTATTTTGATGGGAGATTGTTGGTGCAACCTTAGGTCTAGGTTGACCTGGTTGACGCAAGGTGAGTTGACCTGACACGGGAAAAGTCCAAGTATGGGAACTTGGCAAGTGGAAGTCGGAGAGGGCTCGGTAGCTCGTTCTCCGGACTAGGTCAGAGAGGGCTCTGTAGCTCGTTCTCTGGACCAGAAGTGGAAGTCGGAGAGGCCTCGGTAGCTCGTTCTCCGGACTAGGTCAGAGAGGGCTCGGTAGCTCGTTCTCTGGACCGGATGTTGAAAGTCCTGGTGAGTGAAGCCAGGCAGTTGGGAAAACCCTGGTGAGTGAAGCCAGGCAGACGGAAAAGTCCTGGTGAGTGAAGCCAGGCAGATTGGAAATCCTGGTGAGTGAAGCCAGGTGAAAATCCTAGTGAGTGAAGCTAGGTGAAAGGGAAAGTCCTGGTGAGTGAAGCCAGGCAGTGGGAAAGTCCCGGTGAGTGAAGCCGGGTAGATTGGAAATCCTGGTGAGTGAAGCCAGGTGAAAATCCTAGTGAGTGAAGCTAGGTGAAAGTCCTGGTGAGTGAAGCCGGGCAAGGGAAATCCAGATAGATCAAGGGTGATCGGACATCTGGTGTTGAGAAGGTCAAGTAGGTCAAGGGAGTGACCGGATACTTGACACGAAGAGAAAAGTCCAAGTGGGTCAAAGGGATTGACCGGACACTTGGTGGGGAGTCTTAGCAGGTCAAGGGAGTGACCGGATGCTAAGCATAAGATACCAATAGGTCAAGGTTGACCGGATATTGGTTTGGAAGGCGTAGGACTTGGTTTGGGCAAAAACCAAGACCTGGATCGATCCAGTGATACACGGTTATCTGATCGGTCTGGTGACCGATCAGTAACCAAACAGTATGCTACTGTTTGTCATCTGATCGGTCTGCAGACCGATCAGAAAGCGAACAGAAGTTCGGGAGGAAAAAGAAGATAGCATGCTGATCGGTCCTGGGGACCGATCAGAGGAAGCTCTGATCGATCCTGGGGACCGATCAGAGGAAGCTCTGATCGGTCCTGGGGACCGATCAGAGGAAGATCTGATTGGTCCTGGAGACCGATCAGAGGAAGATCTGATCGGTCCCCAGGACCGATCAGAGTCTTCCTGGACCGATCAGGATATGTCCTGATCGGTCCAGATATATCCGTTGGCTCTCAACGGGTATCTCCGTCTTCTTCGCTGTCTGCTTTGCAGGTCTGCTTTGCAGGTATAAAGGAGATCGTGGGCTGCTACAGAAAAGGGTGCTTCGAACTCTCTGAAACTCTTCTTTTTCTTCTGCTACGAAGCTTCTGCTGCTGCAAGTTCTTCTCCGAAGCTTCGCGTGAGCTTCCTTCGGCTGGGTTCCTGCTGTGGTAGGCGTCGCTTGAAGCTGCTGCTTCATCCAGTCGAAGAGAAGGCAAGTAAGCGAAGGTTTTACAGTTGTATTGTATTTTGCTTCTTGCTGTATACTCCTTCTTGTATTGCTTTTGCAAAACTTTGTGGCGAGGTTTCTCCACCCATAAGGAGTTTATATTAGCCGGTTTTCCGGGGACTCATCCACCGCCGGATTGATAGGCTTCGTCCACCTTACGGACACGCCGAGGAGTAGGAGTTTCATCTCCGAACCTCGTTACATCGACGAGTTTGAGGTTTGCTATTCTCCGTTGTCTTTTGTATTGTTTATTTCCTCTGCGCTAACCCTAATTGTAGAAAGAAAAATGAAGATTTGGGGTCGGCTATTCACACCCCCCTCTCTAGCCGCTATCATCGGTCCTAACAGCATCACTGTAGATGTCAAAACTCTTGTCACTTTCTGGGACTGTCAGAATATGAGCACTGGTCAGTCTCTTCTTTAGCTCTTGGAAACTCTACTCACATTTGTCTGACCATTCAAACTTCTTGTTCTTCCTAGTGAGGGCTGTCAGTGGAGAGGGTATCTTGAAAAAGTCCTCCACATATTTTCTGCAGTACCCAGCTAAACCAAGGAAGCTTCTGATCTCCCTGGCGTTCTTGGGTCTACTCCAGTTGTTGACCGCTTCTATTTTGGCTGGATCCACTTGGATACCTTCTTTAGAAATTATGTGACTAGAAACGCCACCTGATCTAACCAAAACTCGCACTTTGAGAATTTAGCATACAACTGCTTTTGCTAGAGGGTCTGCAATGCTATCCTCAAGTACGGGTCATGCTCCTCTGGGGTCCTTGAATGGACTAGAATGTCGTCGATGAATACGATGACAAATTTGTCAAGGTATTCTCTGAACACGTTGTTCATTAAGTCCATGAAGACCGCTGGTGCATTAGTCATACCAAAATGCATGACTACAAACTCGTAGTATCCGTATCTGGTCCTGAATGTCGTTCTGGGTATATCCCTTTCTTTCACTTTCAATTGATGGTACCCAGAGCGCAGGTCTATCTTTGAGAATACTGTTGCCCCTCTCAACTGATCAAATAAGTCGTCGATCCTGGGAAGGGGGTACTTGTTCTTGATTGTCACTTGATTCAGAGCTCTATAATCTATGCACATTCGCATAGATCCGTCCTTCTTCTTGACAAACAACATAGGAGCTCCCCAAGGTGAGTGACTAGGGCAGATGAAGCCTTTGTCAAGTAGCTCCTGAAGTTGCTCTTGCAACTCTTTCAGCTCTGCTGGAGACATGCGATACGGAGCTTTTGAAATTGGACCGGTACCAGGAACCAATTCAATCTCAAACTCCACTTCTCTGTTGGGAGGCAGTCCAGGTAGCTCTTCTGGAAATACTTTTGGATACTCGCATACTACCCGAACATCCTCCTGCTTGAGTCCTTTCTGTTCTTCTGCATTTACTATGTATGCAAGAAAACCAGCACACCCTTTAGCTAACATCTGGTGAGCTGCTAGAGAAGAGAGAAGTTTCTGGGTCTTCTTCCTTGGCACACCCATGAATTCAAAAAGTGGTTCACCCTCTGGACTGAAGATTACTTTCCTTCTGCGCCAGTCTACTGAAGTACTATACTTACTGAGGAAATCCATACCCAAAATGATATCGAAATCTTGCATGGCGAGGACTACCAGGCTAACATATAGTTCTCGGTCTGTAATTCTGACCGGTACAACTCGAAGCCACTGATTGGACTCCATGACTTCCCCAGAAGGTAGGGTCGTCAAGAACTTGGTGTTCATACTCTCTGTAGGCACCTGTAATTTACTGGCAAAGGATACTTATATGAAAGAATGGGTCACCCCAGTATCAAATAGTACAATAACTAAATGCTGAAAAATAACTACTTGACCTGTTATAATCGTGG
The DNA here is from genome assembly GCF_018446385.1 of Zingiber officinale. NCBI lineage: Eukaryota > Viridiplantae > Streptophyta > Magnoliopsida > Zingiberales > Zingiberaceae > Zingiber > Zingiber officinale. The sequence continues at coordinate 48,356,541 of NC_056002.1, read as the reverse complement.
AGGCACTAGCAGCTTTCTCTTTGGTGAGGGAGAATACTCTGGCACTATCAAAGGCTGGAACTGGTGGAGCTTCCAACCTTCCCTGACTGATAAAGGGTCCCTCTAGTGCTGCTTCCATGTGATATAACTGTGCAGGCTTGCCTCCATATTACACTGGCTTTGGCTGAGGTGCTTTGAGCTTGTTAGGACATTCTTTAGCCATGTGCCCTTTCTGACCATAGGAATAACATCCAGTCTTACCCAAAAGACAGGCTCCTAGATGTGTTCTCGCACATTTAGGACAGGGAGGGAACTTGGTCTGCTTGTTTGCTGGTCCTCCATTTTGGTTACTTCCTGAGTTCCACTGCTTTCTTTTATGACCCTTGCCCTTCCAGTTCTGTTTACTTGACTGGGATTTCTGGCTCCCCACTGTCTTGTCCTCTATCTTCACTGGCTTGTGTTGTGCTCGTTGTGCTTTGATGTCGTTCAGGTAGTGCTCAGCAATTAATGCCCTACTGATCAGCTCTTCACCAGTCTGGGGCCGGTGAGCTCCACTACTCACATTCAGTGATATCTGTGGTCTCAGCATTCTGAGCATCAGTCTGACTCGCTCCTTCTCTGTACTTACTAGCTCTGGGCAGAGACGAGCTAGTCTGTTGAACTTCTTGACTGCTTCTTCCACTGTTAGGTCACCTTGTTTGAATTCTATAAATTCCTCATAGTGCTTGTTGGCGATCTATAGGTGGAAGTACTCTTCATAAAACTCTGACTGAAAATCAACCCAGCTCATCTGATTGGCTGCCTTCTTAGTCTTTATCCTCTCCCACCACATACGAGCATCTCCTGACAGGCAGAAAGAGACACACTTGACCTTCTCGACTTCTGGCCAGTCAAGAAGCTCCATTGTGCTCTCTAGTGTTTTGAACCAAGCCTAGGCATCCCAGGGCTCAGTAGTGCCTGAGAAGCTCTCTGGTTTCAGTTTCAGCCACTGTATGAGGTAAGCTTCTTGTCTCTGAGGTGCTGTGATGACTCCCAGGGTAGCTGGTGGAACCTCGGTTACCACTGGAGTCTCCACAGTTACTGTTAGAGGAGTGGGAGGAACTAGTTGCTGATTTACCATCAGATTGGCAATCACTTGTTGCTACTCTGCTACCTGTTTCTGGAGTTGAGCAACAACTTCAAAGAGATTGGGTTCAGTTGCTCTGGGCACTTCGTTCTCCTGAGTTGGTTCCTCAGTACGGGGGCGTCCTCTTCTTGCCATCTAATTATACAAGGAAAAAGGCTTGATATCTTCTCTATCCTTTCTAAACAAACATATGTATGAATAAAGAAAAACAAACTTCTATCTTACTAAAGCGCATATAAGCAATTACTCTCTACTGCAAATAATAAAGAAAGCATAAAAGGATAACTTAAATACTTTCTTACTTGAAGACGGCAAGGTTGATGCTGATGTGTGTGTGATGCTGAAGAATAGGAACTGCTCTGATACCAACTGTAATGACCACCCTTCTTATCTATACTACTACTCTCTAAGGGCGACCGTTACTTATCTATTACTCTACTTACTAGTGTTACTTATGCTATTATTAGCAACACTTAAATTTATCACGGCCCCAGAGAAGTTCCTACCGAAAAATTTCGGTAGAGTCTCCCCTGTACCGATGACAACAATCATCAATACATGCAAAATAAACTATCAGCCACATGCGGCTGGTATATATACTTCACAACCACGCAGTAATAAGACACAACAACTTTAAAAAAACTATTCTAGCAATATCAAATGAATAAAGCTCCAATAGTGGGAAACAACCAAACTAACAATGCAGAATAGACTCAATTAGCACCATAAGAAAAAGGAAACAACTCTTTAACAATCTCAACTTCTCTAATAACATTAAAGAAGGACTCTAAACAACTTCTTAGCCAAGTCCCGAGGCTTCCATAGTTCAACATCACACACATCCATCACGCATCCTCCTTGTCGCCTTCCTCTTTATACTTTAGCTTTTCCTTTATCTGCAGTAGGAGGAAAATAAATCTATAAGAGAAATGCTTAGTAAGTACTAAACTATCTCACAAAAACTCGAAAGTGCATAAGATACAAAGGATGCTGAAACTGAAATGCTAAAAAGAAAAGCAACACATGCACATCTAATAGCAAAGCACTAAAATAATCTGCATACTCATGATATACAAGAATAAATCTGCATGTTGGAAATAAAGCTAATCATGCTCAATAAACTCAGAAGGAAAGCAAATGAAAACCAATACTGTATGCTTAGAATTATAAGAGCTAAACTTTGCTAGTTCTAAACATAGGTGATACTTGTTTCATTTACTTATAGCCTTATACTTGAAATTAATATTTAACTTTCTTCTTCTCTTTCTTGGGCCCAGGCTTAGTACCAAATGAGCGCTCTCTAATAGAGACTGAGGTAGCGAGCCTCCAGTCCTATGAGGGTAAAGACCTTGGCCTTACTAGGGCCAAGACCTTGGAATTGGTCACCTGGATTTGTTTAACGACAACCTTGAAAGTCGGGTACTAGCCTCTTACTTTAAATTTCTTGTTATCTTTTCTAACTAGACCTTGGTCTTTTCTCTACTCATAACTTCTCATAATCCCTTAATAGAGCTTACTAGAACACTGTAAGTATATCTAACAAGTAGAGAATTGCAACTAACTGAGCATGCCATAAAATAAAGCAAAGCCAATCAAACTACAAGATAAGCTTAATAGTTGTTCATGTTCAAGAAAACCAAGAAACTAACACTACATACTTAAAATAAAGGTTGTTCTTGCCTTTTTGAGTAGCAAGGAAAATGCTAAACCCATTCTAACTAAATAAAGGGTTGTTCTTGCCCTTTGAGTAGCAAGGAAAAATGCTATTCATGATTACGGTAGTGCAAGAAGATTACAAAACTGCAAGGAACTAAATACTGGGATGCTTACATTCAGCTAAAGGGTAAATGACATCTGCATATGAAATTTGTAGAATAAACTTCATAAAAATTTGCTCATGCGCCTAAGGTGGGCAAGGGAAACTAAAATTAGAATGCTACATATAGGCTGTTGATTCTGCTAGAAATTATCTAATTTATGCTAGCACAATTTGGAGAGCATTAGCATCCAAAGATGAAGCATCAAATCCGAATTCTGCTGCAACCAACAAAACGCCTCAAAAGAAATGGGTTACCAACTTCCAAATCCGTTCATAATTCATTCTACATGAAGTAAGCAAGCACAGCTCTAAAACTTCAACCGAACTCTTGGGAATTACTCTTAAACTTCCAGCAATCAATTCTTAAAGTAAGCTATTGCCGCATTAAAAAGAAGTAATCGAATCTCATATAGAATTCTCTAAGCATGCTATAGAATGCTACGACAGAAATAACAGGAAGAAAACAAATCTCGGAAGTTTCCCTTAATCCCTAAATTTCTGCACACATGATCCAAACAAGAGAAACTATATCCCTAGCACAATAAATTTGTCACAGCAAAATCCGAAAGCAAGGAAATGAAAACCCTAAGTTCGGAGCAACTCCTACCACAGGTGAGTAGTACTTACCGCGGTTTGCTTGGACTTACAACCGAGAGAGAGATCTAGGGTTCGGATGAGTTCCCAACCTCGGCGTTTCCTCTGTGTCCGCGTGCCCTCCTCGACGGGATGACCTTGCTTCTTCGCCGCTGTCGCCCGAGAGGAGGAGCCCTAGCCTTGGCTGCGGTTTCGCCCTAGAAGAATCGCTCGAAGAAGGTAAACAGCACCGCCGCGGGAGGAAGAAAGGAGAAACGGAATTAGGGTTCGCGTCGGGCGCAGGAAAAGGATTAAATCCTTATACTTAGGGTTATTTTCGGTTCCAACTATAGCTTATATATATTTTGTTTCCTACTTGATTAACAAAACTCTCGTGGAACATTTGGTTAGCTGCGTTTCCGCCGAAACCCCTGGTCGCGGGTTCGAATCCTCAATCGAACCTTTTTATTCCAATTTATTTTTGATTCCCTTACTGCTTAAATCTATTTCATTCCGTATTCTTTCACAAAACATTTGCGGAACAGTTGGCTAGCTGTATTTGGTTAAAGTAGGGTTCAGCCGGAGGTCTCGGGTTCGAATCTCGGCTTGGACATTTTTTTTGTCTAAACTTCTTTCGTTTAGTAAAAATACCAAACGACCTCCAAAAATTGCATAAAAATATTCTAAAAATTCCTTAAAATCTCTAGAATATTTTAAAAGCATTTCGAAATATTTTTAAGGACATTTAGAACTCGAAATAGGGAAAATTGGGTCGTTACATCCATTACCTTCCACCTCCGCCGGGCCTTCCATTTCAGTCAGACCTTCGACTTCGGCACCACTTTCCATCGAGGACAGACTCACTCATCTCGAGGTTTAGTCCATTCAGACGCGACGGGTCGTTCTAGATAGCCATCGCTTCCTCCGATCCCTACGATCCGAGATAGCTGTTGGATTCGCTTCTCTCCGGGGTGAGATAAGTCTCTAGGGACAGCCTGCACCCGAGCAACCCCTTGCACCACCTCCAGCTGATGACCCTACTCTTTGACGCTCTCATCTCATGCATTGTCCCTTGGATTTTGGACACAGACAATTTCATTTCCTCGTCTAGTTGTACTTATGCTTAGAAAAATTCAATTACTCTGCTTATTTCTGCATACCATTCTTTTATGGTCTTCCATTTTGCTTGATATGTGTTGGGTAGAATAGATCTTGATTTTCAAACAAATTTCCTACGTCTAATTTTAAAATTATTTTCAAAATTGCCTAATGTTATCTTTTAAAATTCTAGGGAAAATGAGGTTTTATAAATCCCAATCTTATTAGTCTTTCAAAATTTGGACTTAGCCTAGAATCTTCCCTTTAGATATCATGCTCCCCTAGCTTCAGCCAGAGCATCTCACAAACACACTAGGCATAACTTGTTTGTGTTTGAAAGAAACTTAGAACGACGTGAGATGCATAGGGTACAACCTGGACTCCAGAATGCTTATATCTGTGCATCAGAGTGAGTCTAGGCATTAAAAACTAACTCTACATTAATCAAGTTAAATGATCCAGCCCTAGTCAAATCTAACTGGATTACTAACTTAACTTGACTAACCAAGTGAAAATTGGTGCCCTCTAGGTATTCAGCCAGTAGCTAAAGGTTATATAGTTGGTTAAGGAGATTAAAATTTCAAATTAACTCAGCTTGCACGTTAAGGCTCTGATACTCTGGTAAAGGATATTAATTAATTTTCAACTCATGCTTGGACATAAGGGCTTTAAGCTTACTGCTCCTCCCTTGCCGTTAAGGATTTTTAAACCTCTTAAAAATTTCTTTTGTGACATCTATAACCTTGATCAAGAATAACTAAGTCATATCAAAACACTTCTTTGAACTTTATTAAGGTCTCCAGTTAACCTAAAAAGCCTTTAAACTTTGGTTGAAAACGTAATTAATTGGTTTTAAAAACTTAGACCTTTCAACTTGTCTCCTTCTTTCTCCAAAAGTTTTTTGATATATGGCAAAGGGGGAGAGTAGGACAAATTCAAATTAAGTGTAGGATAAATTCAAATTAAGTATACTAATTTGAATTAAGTGATAAGAAAAACAGAGCTCTCATTAAGGGGGAGCCTTATACACGATGTTTTTAGCTTAAATCATGCTTGCACTGGTTATAGTTTACTTATCTTTATTTTGTGCATCTTGTTTTACTTAACTCTGAATCTTTGTTGTCATAATCAAAAAGGGGGAGATTGTTGGTGCAGGAAGCATCTGACGATCGAACCTAAGTTTTGATAATGGCAAAGAGATTCAAAGTTAAGATTCCTTGTTATTTAATGTGCTTAAATGAATTGTAAGATCAAAAAGAATTTATATATCTCTACAATTGCATGATATTGTCCACTTTGGGCCTACGCCCTCATGGTTTTGCTCTTGGGCTCTCCCCAAAAGGCCTCATGCCAAATGGAGATATCTTTCTCTTATAAACCCATGATCTTTCCCATGTGTTTTCAATGTGGGACTATGTTTGCAACCTTGTAACTATTAGTTAATCCTAGGAAAACGTACCGGTTCTACTGTACAAAAATTTTTGTACAAGTGTTGAACCTTTCCTTAAATAACCTATTGTGTTCTTTAGAAGTTAAATTAGGAATCGCAGACAGAACTTAACATCATTGATTCCAAATTTAACTTATCTGTTCTTAATGGTTTAGATTTGAATCGCAAGCGGAACTTAACACTATTGATTCAAATCTACATAAGTTATTAATTCCATAAATATTAATTTTCAAAATTGGCTTTCAGGACTGCATGGCAAGGCACATAGCCTTCTTAGATATGGGAGCAACCACCATCGCCTAGGCAAAGCCTTTTAACGAAAGCTAATATTTATTTCCTTAAATAACGCTAGGTTAACCAAAAAGAACAATCAAATCACAAATTCAAAAAATAAGAAAACACAAAATCAAAAAATAAATTCGATAAACTAGATCTAATTGCCTCTTGTATTTAGAATTCATACAAAGAAAAATAACTAGTATGATGCGGAAGAAAAATACTAGTTATACCTTCTCTTTGTAAGCTAATGACCTCGAGATCTTCTGCCATATTCCTCGCCTCGCCTTGGACGTCATGTGGGCGACGATCCTCCAAGATGAACACCACTCAAAAGAGCTTCTCCTCTTCTTCTAAAATCCGGCCACCACCACCACCAAGGAGAAGAGAGGAAAGGGAAAGGGAGAAGGGAGAGGGCCGACCACCAAGAGGTCTCCAAGCAAGAGAATAAGAGTTGTTTCTCATGAAGCCCCCTCACCCCTTCTTTTATATTACTTGCCCAAGGCAAATAAGGAAAAACCTTTTACAAAAAATAAAATCATCCAAGAGTTTTTCCTTTTCCCTTTTATTTTTCCTTTTCTTTCCTCTTGATTGAATCAATCACCAATCAATGGTTGTGATCAATCCTATTTGGTTTAGGATTAAGCTTGGTCGGCCCCTTGCTTGGCCACCAAGCAAGGTGGCCAGCTACCATATTTAGGAAAGGAATAATAATTTTTTTTATAAAATTTTACAAGAAGAAAAACTCTTATAAAATTTTACATGCTCTCTTTCCTAAAGTAGGAGTTAAAAAAGGAAAGTTTCTAAAAATTAAAACCATGTTTTAAATTTAAAAACTCTCTTATAAAATTTCCTTTTTTAACATGATGATAGAAAATTTTAATTTTAAAACTTATCTCCCTTTTTCCTAAACCATGAGGATGGTTAAAAAAAGAAAGTTTTAAAACTTTTAAAACTCTTTATTAAAACATGTGGCCTAATTTAAATAAGAAAAGTTTTAAAAATTAAAATCTCTCTTTTAAAACTTATAGTTTTCTACAAAGAGAAAATTTTAAAAATTTAAAACACCCCTCCTATTTGAATTAATCTTGGCCGGCCCCTACAAGCTTGATCACCAAGCAATAGGGTCGGCCCCTAAAAGAGGATGTGGCCGACAATTGCTTGGTCACCAAGCAATGGTCCGACCCCCTTCTTGGACACCAAGAAGAGCCTTACATTTGGATGAACTTGAGGCTATAATGAGGCTACGACAGGGACCTAGAGGAGAAATTATTTTTGGCCTTTCGATGAGCTTGAGTATCCCGTGCTCGCCCCGAACATACAACTCAAGTTCATCGATAATAACTCATTCCACTAGAGAGTTATTATCGCACTACCACACCAATCCCAAATTACATTATGGGCTCCTTCTTATCATTAGTGTGTTAGTCTCCCTGTGTTTAAGATTATGAATGTCCACTAATTAAGTAAGTTACTGACAACTCACTTAATTAATATCTAGCTCCAAAAGTAGTACCACTCAACTTCATTGTCATGTCGGACTAGGTCCACCTGCAGGGTTTAACATGGCAATCCTTATGAGCTTCTCTTGGGGACATTCTCAACCTAGATAACTAGGACACAGATTCCTTCTATAATCAACAACACACACTATAAGTAATATCATTTCCCAACTTATCGGGCATATTGATTTATCGAGCTAAACGTCACCCTTTGATAAGTCAAAGAAATAAATATTAAATATATGTGCTTGTTATTATATTAGGATTAAGAGCACACACTTCCATAATAACTAAGCTTTACTTCTTTTACTAAGTCAGTACAAAAAGAACATACCTAAATGATCCTACTCAATACACTTAAAGTGTATCAGTGTAATTTATTAGTCAAGATGAACTAATACTTAATTACATTACGACTATTCTGATAGTTTGTTCCTTTCTATCTTAGTCGCGAGCAACTGTTTATAATTTATAGAGAACCAACAACATGATCTTCTGAGTGTGACACCACACTCCATGTTATCTACTATATAAATTAATTGAACAATTACATTTAACAAATAAATGCAGATATTGACCAATGTGATTCTTTTATTTCAACAAATAAATGTTTACAAAAGCTAGGCTTTTAGTATACACTCTAACAGTAACCCCAATAACGACCGTGTGGATTCACACGGTCGTGTCCCCCCCCTTCGTCTCAGCCGAGGTAACATGATCGTGCCCCTCTCCCTCTCTATCAAGGTGACACGGCTGTGTGGAGTCACACGGTCGTGCCCTGCTCCAGCAGGGAAGGCCTTACACGGCCGTGTGCCACACACGACCGTGCCTAGACTCGGGTCTGGTATGGTACACGCCCAGTCATCACCACACGGCCCCAACTAGCTCTCTCTCGGGTAAGGCTATGTTGGTTCCTATGCGGAATATCATACCGGTTCCCCTGTATAAAAATTTTGTTCAAGTCCTGAACCTTTACTAAAAACCTATTGTGTTCTTTAGAAATTAAATTAGAAATCACAAACGGAACTTAACATTATTGATTCCAAATTTAACTTATCTGTTCTTGGTGGTTTAAACTTGGATCGCAAACGATACTTAACATTATTGATCCAAATCCACTCATGTTACAAATTCAATTAAATATTCATTTTTAAAATTGGCTTCCAGGACTGCATAGCGAGGTACTAGACCTACTTGGGTATGAGATCATCCACCACCGCCTAGTCAAAGCCTTTTAAAGAAATTTAATATTTAATTTCCTTCTAGTAACCTTAGGTTTAACCAAAAAGAACAATCGAATCACAAATTTAAAAAAAAAAAGAAACACAAAATCGAAAACATAAATTCGATTACCTAGATTCATTAGCCTCTTGTGTTTGGTATTTCAAAATCTAAATAAAAGATGAACTAGTTATGATGAGGAAACTAATAACTAGTTATATCTTTTATAGCTTATAGACCTCATGATCTTCTATCGTATTTCTCTTCTTATCTCTGACGTCGTGTGGGCGACGATCTACTGAGATGAGAATCCACCCAAGCTACCTTCCTCTCCAAGCAAGCACTATGTGAAAATGGACAATAGACTTCGCCACTGTTTACTTCGGCAATCAGAAATTGCGAAGTAATATATGATAATCAACTTCAATAATAAATTTGATGCAGTAAATATAATTTTATACTTTATAGGTTTAAAAACGCGGACCTCATTTCTAATTTTACTTGACTTTTTACTTCATAATATATATTCGGAGAAGTAATAAGTTATAAAATAAAGTTTATATGGATAATTTATGAAGTAATAAGTTAAATGAATTAATATTGGTGTTATATTTGGTTAAAAGTTGAATTGGTTTATTATAAGGATTTTTCACCGAACCCTAAACCTTAGATCTGCCCTTTTCTTCTCGCGTTTTCTGTTCATCGCTTTCTCCCGACGCGTGATGGCCACTCGTCGCAGTTTCTCCCTGACGCGCGACAGCCACTCGACACCAGCCTTCTCCTTCGTGTCCCTCCCCCCGAAGGCTACCTCCTCCTTTGGCGTTTCTCCCTGACACGAGACGACAGCTTCTCCTTCGGTATTTTCTCCTTGACGCTGAGAGTCACCCGACACTAGGTTTGTTCCTTCTCGACCCCTTCTCTCCTATGTTGTGCCATTAATGTTCTTCCTAGGTTTCCTATGTTTGTATGTTGAGTCTATAGAACTTAGATCATTCCCCGTTGGTTTTCTCAAAGAATATGAGCCATCCATCTAAGAGACTTTTAGAATTGATGGATAATTTTACCCATGTCATGTATCTTCTTTATCCACTTATCCATGTTACCAAGTTGCTTATAGTTGCTAATTCCATTATATTTCCTATAAACTTTATTGCATGGTAAAGCAACCAATTTCATGGAAAAATATAGAACATGGCACCTTAAGAATGCCCCAGGTACATACAGAATAAGCAAGATTATGCTGCTCTTTTAGGAAACATTCTTGCTAGTTTAGTGTTCAGCTAATAAAGTTCTCAATTCAATATACCAAAGATTTGAGTTGCTTGTGTATTTCTAATGTTGGTTTGGTTTTGGTTAACTTCTCAAGCGCCTGAATCATGCTTATCTAACCTTAATTTGTTGTTTTGTACAATCAGTTTCAGAAATTTTATTGTCCTGCAGGACCAGTTGCTGAAGATATGTTTCATTGGCAAGCAACAATTATGGGTCCACCTGACAGTTCGTATGCAGGGGGAGTTTTTGTTGTCACTATCCACTTTCCTCCAGATTATCCCTTGAAACCCCCTAAGGTATTGTTGGCATAAGAAGCAAACAAAAGGCATGCACCATGATATCAATGTTCTCAATATAGAAACAGAAAACATGTACATGTTATGCCTTGTGTCTAACATATAATTTCAGTTTTGTTCCCTACATGTTTTGAAGATAAATTAGTTAAATAGATACAGATTTTATTGTAGGTTATAAAATCTTACCCAATGATGTCGTATAGTTTAAAATATATGCAGATGTGTGTTATATAATTCAGGGCATTGTACAAATCCATTAGAATGGGACACATGGAAATATAAATTTATAGGGAACATATGTAGAAATTTGATAGCATATTTGTTATTTTTTTTCATATTAAGCTGATTCTTTGAAGTTGATTACCGCAAATTCCTGATGGATGCTTTTGCATATTTCAAGTTGGATCAAGGAAGATGGTCTTAAGCTTATGTATATCACATAGATCCTGTGTTTAGGTTCGTTTGGGCTATATAATGTATGGGATACATCTAAATGCCATGCAGGATCAAATGCAAGATGATGACTAAGTTGGTACTAATTGGTACTAATTCTTTGGGTCTTCTACCTGTCCTTCATAGAGATATGTGGTGTTTGGTGTAGTTAGTTCCAGACTATATCTGGAATCAAGATTATACCCATAATTGAGCTGTTGATCTACACTTGAGAATCTAATTAATTATGTCTGACACCTTAGGCCTGTATCGATCTATAAGGGATTTAGTTTATTTTTGTTATTGAATTTTGCTCAAAACAGTTAGTACATTAGTTTGGTTTCAAAGTATCGGCGATAGTAAAATACAGCAAAGTTACAACTCTGCAATGTCTTGATCTGCTCAGTGCATATGGAACTAAATCCAACATTAAAATAGCAAATAACAATGTGATTCACTTATTATTTCTAGCATCCATGGCTACCCCACTGAGGATTTTATTTAGAAATTCATGTTCAAGTTTATAAGTTAACTTGTTTTAAAGGATTTCATCTTATTGATTTTCGGTCAGGAATGATCTAATGTGATGTTGAATTGCAATTGCTAGAAAATAACATAAGTATAGTGCTGAGTTTTTCCCCTTTATAGCAGCGAAACAACAATTATAATTTGGTCAAGACTTACATTTTGCATATTTTAGATAATTAATTTACTACTCAATGTTACTAGTAACGAATTTACTATGTTGAATAACTGGTTCTAACGTCTCTTTAATTATACTGTTGGATAACTTCAGGCATATTCTACTGTTGGTACACCAGACTATATTGCTCCAGAGGTTCTACTTAAGAAGGGTTATGGAATGGAGTGTGATTGGTATTTAACAAACCTATTACAAATTACATTACTTGCATAAGTTCTTGTGTTGTAATTGTGTTGTAATTGGCATTAAATTCATTAGAGGTTGATAAAATAACTTTATACTTTTTATAATGTAGTGAGGTCAAATTATACAATGCATCAAGGGGTATTTCAAAAGGATCTGGTTTTAAACAATTGACGATATGTATTGTAACTATATATTTAGACATCAATTAATAATTCTTATTATTTGGATTATGACTTATTGATGACATTTTTAATTTGATTAGGGTAATCTAAAATAAAAAGGTGGTGTTGGTGTTGAATGTGGATATTGTGTAATGTGGTACATGAAAGAGATAGTCTTGGATGAATATCCCCAATTGGAGATGAAGGTGAATTTCTTCTTTATAAAATATCTTCTTTATGAAATATTGAATCATTTTATATTGACTCTCAAACTTTTGTTTATGTTTCAGTTTGCAACATCAAAAAACAAACAATATTACAATCAATCTCAGTATGATGAAGTCAGAAGTGCATGGAGCAAATTCGTTTACTTTTATATAGGTGCTTAAGTGTAGGCTGTGATATAAATTTTGGATTGTATTTAAAGATTTATAGATACAAAAACTTTTGGGTTACAGTTAAACATGTCTTTTATAAATACACTTTTGGATTGTACTTGATACATATTTATGATATATTTATTCAATTTTGATTGTGAAAAATATTGTGTTGGAGTAACATATTATCATATACTCTTTTGATCAATTAAAATTGTATTGTAGTAAAATATTGTCAATTACTTCGACGGTATAAATAAATGATGGAGTAATACAACACAAAAGACTACAATAAATTTAAATAGTGGCGTAGTTAAAGAAACTATTTACTTCACTACTGATCAAATTTAGGAAGTAGTTCGTATAAATTACTTCGCTACATTTGAATTTATTTGTTGTAGTAAAATATACTCTATTACTTCTATACTACGATGAAGTAATACAAAATATATACTTCGACTAAGTCAAATTATATAGAAGTAAAATAAAATATTTACTGCACCAAAATTCAAAAAATATGAAGTCGTATACATATTTTACTTCGTCAAACAACGTAACCTATGAAGTAATATATCATCAATTACTTCGGTATTTTTACTAGTCTTGATGAAGTAATAAAGCTTTTTTACTTCGAAAACGGTTCAATTTTGAACCGATTTTGAACCGGTGATAGACTTCGGTAATATGTGGTGAAGTAAAAAATTTACTCTTTTACTTCACGTGCGTCTACTTCGGTAATTAACTACCTATTACTTCGGATAATATCTGAAGTCTATTAACGATTTCCACATAGTGAAGATTCGGCCACCTCAATAGCTCCAAGAAAGGATGAGGTTCGGCCACCACCACCAAGCTCAAACGGATGCTAGAAACAAAGCCTCCTTTCTCTCCTTCTCCTAGCAAAATCCGGCCACCACAAGAGCTCCAAGAGATTATGTGGTTCGGCTACAAGAAGAAGAAAGGAGAAGAGGAATAGGGTCGGCCACACCAAGGAAGAAAAGAGAGAGGAATAATAGAGGATATGTTATAAGGTGAGGCACCTCTACCCTCTATTTTATATTCCTTAGTCTTGGCAAATAAGGAAAGTTTTATAAATAAAAACTTCCTTATATTCCTTGCTATTGTTTAAGAAGGAAAATTTAATTAAAATCTCCTTATTAAACCTCTAATGGCCGGCCACCTTAATCCCTCCAAACAAGGAAAGTTTTAAATAAAAAATTAAAACTTCCTAATTTATTTTCGGAAATTTTTAAATAAAAATTTCTCTTTTGAAAATTCCCTTCATGGTTGGTCATAAAAGGAAACTTTTATAAATTAAAATTTCTCTATTAAAACATATGGATGATTTCCAAAAAGGAAAGTTTTCTCTAAAATTAAAATCTTCCTCTCAATCTACAAATAAGGAAAGATATCAAATCTTTTCTTAATCTTTTGTAGAAACTATAAAAGGAAATATTTAATTTTAAAACTCTCTTTTAAATCATGAGGATGGTTACAAAAAGGAAAGTTTATTAAAAATTAAAATCTTCCATTTAACTACAAATAAGGAAAGATATCAAACCTTTAACTTAATCTTTTGTAGAAAGCTATAAAAGAAAAGATTTAAATTTTAAACTCTCTTTTAAAACCATGGCTTCCACATAAGAAAAATTTTAAAATAAAAATCCTTTTAAATTTAATGTGGTCGGCCACACCAAGCTTGGGTTCAAGCTAGGGCCGGCCACCTAATGAAACCAACTCACCTTGGTTTGGCCGGCCCTAGCTTGGGCTCCAAGCTTGGCTTGGCCGGCCACCTTAAGGTGGGTAAGAAGGTGAGTATGAGTGGGTATAATACTTTATAAATAAGAGATTACGATAGAGACCGAGAAGAGGAATTGGTTTTGGTCTCCCGATGATCTTGAGCTTCCCGTGTTCGCCCCGAACACACAACTTGTGTTCATCAATAATAACTCATACCATTAAAGAGTTATTATTGAACTACCGCACCAATCCCATATTACTATATGGGCTCCTACTTATCATGAGTGTGTTAGTCTCCCTGTGTTTAAGATATAGAATGCCCACTAATTAAATGAGTTACTGACAACTCACTTAATTAATATCTAGATTCAAGAGTAGTACCACTCAACCTTATTGTCATGTTGGACAAAGTCCACCTGAAGGGTTTACATGACCATCCTTATGAGCTCCTCTTAGGGACATCATCAACCTAGATTACTAGGATACAGTTTTCTTCTATAATCAACAACACACACTATAAATAATATCATTTCCCAACTTATCGGGCCTCTTGATTTATCGAACTAAATCTCACCCATTGATAAATCAAAGAAATAAATACTAGATATATGTGCTTGTTATTATATCAGGATTAAGAGCACACACTTCCATAATAACAAAGGTCTTGTTCTTTTATTCAGTCAGTATAAAAAGAACTTACCTTAAATGATCCTGCTTAATACACTCAGAGTGTACTAGTGTAATTTTATAGTTAAGATAAACTAATACCAAATTACACTACGACTATTCCAATGGTTTGTTCCTTTCCATCTTAGTCGTGAGCTACTGTTTATAATTTATAAGGAATTGATAACATGATCTTCTGTGTGTGACACCACACACCATGTTATCTACAATATAAATTAATTGAACAACTACACTTACCATATAAATGTAGACATTTGACCAATGTGATTCTTTATTTATAAAATAAATGTTTATACAAAAGCTAGGTTTTTAGTATACACTCTAACAATCTCCTACTTATACTAAAAGACTATGCTGCCATAAATACTGTCATACATCTGATTATCATTCCTTCATCATGCCCATCAAAAGCTCTTGCCTTAAGGGCCTTAGAGAAAGGATCTTCCGGTTATCATCTGATGCAATCTAGGCGACAACAACTTCTCCTCGTTATACTATGTCTCGTATTGGGTGGTACTTGCGCTCTATGTGTTTACTTGCTTTATGGGTTCGTGGTTCCTTCAAATTTGCTACTGCACCATTTATTATTGCAATACACTGTAATAATTTTGGATAAACTAGGAATCACATCTAAGTCCATCATGAAGTTTTTGAGCCATACAACTTTTATGACTGCCTTAGAGGCTGCCACATACTTAGCTTCTATGGTGGAATCCGAATAAGCATCTCTGCTTAACACTCCTTTATTGTTATGGCTCTACCTCCTAAAGTAAACACAAACCCTGATGTTGACTTACTATTTGTCCCTATCTGTTTGGAAGTTAGAATCTATGTAACCCACAGGGAGCAAATCATCTGCTTGGTAAACCAGCATATAATCTCTAGTCCTTCTCAGGTACTTCAATATATGCTTTACAGCAGTCTAATATCCTTGTCCAGGGTTACTTTGATATCTGCTAACCATACCCACGGTAAAATAGATATCCAGTCTCGTGCATAGCATACATTAGGCTTCCTACAGCTGAAGCATAAGGAACTGCCTTTATGCCCTCTATCTCTTTCGATGTCTTCGAAGACATCTCTTTAGATAAAGCTACTTCATGTCTAAAAGTTAGAAAACTTTTCTTGGAATCTTGCATGCTAAAATGAGTTAGGATTGTATTGATATATGAAGCTCGGGATAAGCACAACATTCTTTTCTTGTGATCCCTTATTACTTTGATCACGAGAATATGTGCGCATTCACCCAAGTCCTTTATATCGAATTACTTGGACAACCATACCCTTACTTCCGACAACACTTTGATATTGTTCTCAACTATCAAAAATGTCATCTACGTATAGTACAAGAAATACCACCACATTTCCATCACACTTTTTGTATACATAAGAGTCATCCGGACACTGAATAAATCCATACGACTTCATTAAACCGGATGTTCCAAGACCTTGAAGCTTGCTTCAGTCCATAATAGACCGATTTAGCTTACATACTAGATGCTCTTTGTCTTTTTCAATGAACCCCTCTGGTTGCTTCATATAGATATTTTCTTCAAGACTTCTGTTAAGGAAAACTGTCTTGACATCCATTTGTCAAACCTCATAATCCATATGAGCAACAATAGATAAGAGTATCCAGATAGACTTAAGCATAGCTACTGGTGAAAAGATTTCCTCATAATCGATTCCCTCTTTCTGAGTATACCCCTTTGCAATAAGCCTTGCTTTGAAGGTTTTCACCTTCCCATCTATCCCTCTTTTCCTTTTGTAGATCCACTTACATCCAATAACTTTTACACTATTTGATGGTTCTACTAGCTCCCAAACCTTATTAGAGTACATAGATTCTATTTCAGAGTTCATCGCTCTTTGCCAAGATACTGCATCTTTATCTTGGAGTGCTTCATCATATGTCCGGGGATCAGGTTCATGTTCACCAGGGATCAAGTCCGAAGGCTCTCTCAAAAACATGATCTTTCAGGTTGCCTCACAACCCTCCCACTATGACGAGGCACTGTCTGTGGTTGTGTATCATTTGTGATACGTGTTACAGTTTCTTGTGATATTTCATCTTGTACTGTTGGTACTAAAATAGACGTGTCCTCTCTAATTTCTTCTAGAACAATTTCACTCATGGACCTATGGTTTATTACATAATCTTCTTCTAAAAATTGAGTATTGGTGCTTACAATGATCTTCTGATTTTTAGGATTATAAAACAAACCACCTTTCGTTCCCTTAGGGTATCCCACAAACAGACAAACTTCTGTACGTGATTCCAACTTGTCAGTATCTCCCTTCAGCACATGTGTTGGACTACCCCATATCCAGATATGACTCAGACTAGGCTTACGCCCATTCCACGATTCCATGGGAGTAGAGGGTACTGACTTAAAAGGTATCATATTCAGAATGCACACTGCTGTTTCCAGAGCATATCCCTAAAATGAATTTGGTAATTCTGAATAACTCATCATCGATCTAACCATTTCCATAAGAGTCCTATTCCTTCATTTTACCACACCATTCTGTTGAGGTGTTCCAGGTGCAGACAATTGGGATTGAATCCCGGCCTCTGATAAGTAATTCCTAAACTCTCCAAAGAGGTATTCGCCACCACAATCAGACCGTAATGTCTTGATACTTTTACCATGACGTTTCTCCATATCAGCCTTGTACTCTTTGAACTTATCAAAGCATTCAAACTTGTGGCGCATCAAGTAAATGTACCCGTATCTCGAATAGTCATCTATAAAATAGAGGAAATATTCGAAACTATCTCTTGCCTAGATAGTTATAGGACCACACAAATCAGAATGAACCAGTTCTTGTTGGTTGCTACTCGGAAAACCTAATGGTTCCACTGTACAAAAATTTTGTACAAAGATCTAAACCTTTTCCTACCTACCATGTATTCTTTTAAATTAAACTCGGATCGCCTGCGGAACTTAACACGTTTGATCCTAAGTTTAATTTATTTGTTCTTTTAGGTTTAGACTTGGATCTCCTGCGGAACTTAACACGTTCGATCCAAATCACCTAGGTTATTAATTCCATTAAATATTAATTTCCAAAATTTGCTTCCAGGACTGCATGGCGAGGTACATGGCCTTCTTGGATATGGGAACAACTACCACCGCCTAGACAAAGCCTTTTAAGGAAAGCTAATATTTAATTTCCTTAAATAACTTTAGGTCAACCAAAAGGAACAATCAAATCACAAGGAAAAGAAAAACAAAAGAACACAACATCGAAAACTAATTCGAAATACTAGAATCGCATGCCTCTTGTATTTGGTATTTTTACAAAGAAATAAAACTAGTATGATGCGGAAATTAAATACTAGTATACCTTTTCTTTTGCAAACAAAAACCTCTAGGTCTTCTACCGTATTCCTCTTCCAACCTCGGACGTTGTGTGGGCAACGATCTTCCGAGATGAGAAACCACCAAAGCACCTTCTTCTCCTCCTTGCAAGGTTCGGCCACAACAAGAGCACCTCCAAGGATGAAGAGATTCAACCACCACCAATGCTCCAAGGGATGCTAGAAAAGAGACTTCTTTTCTCTCCTTCTTCTCCTTCTTAGATCCGGCCACCAAAGCTATCTCCACCAAGAGAAAGGTTTTGGCCACACAAAGGAGAGGAGAGGAAAAGGAAGGGTCGGCCACACCCAAGGAGAAAAGAGAGGAAAAATAGAATAGAGTCGTTCACCCATGAAGGCACCTCTACCCCCTCTTTTATAATCCTTGGTCTTGGCAAATAAGGAAATTTTAATAAAAACTTCCTTAATTCTTTTGCCATGAAAAGGAAAATTTAATTAATTAAAAATCAATTTTCTTTTCTCAATTCATATGGCCGGCCACCACAAGCTATAAACAAGGAGAGTTTTAATTAATTAAAACTTCCTAATTTGTCTCCAGAAATTTATAAAAATTTCTCCAATAATTTTCATCCCTTCATGATTGGTAAAAAGGAAATTTTATAAATTAAAATCTTTCTTTTAAATATGTGGATAAAAAGAAAGTTATCTCTAAAAATTAAAATCTCTTTTAATCTACAAATAAGGAAAGATATCAAATCTTTTCTTAATCTCTTGTAGAAACTTATAAAAGAGAATATTTAATTTTTAAACTCTCTTTCAAATCATGAACATGGTTAAAAAGGAAAGTTTTCTTAAAATTTAAAATCCACCTTTTAATCAACAAATAAGGAAAGATTTCAAATTTTAAACTCTCTTTTAAATATGTAGATGATTTACAAATAAGGAAAGTTTTTACCAAAAATTAAAACCATCCTTTTAATCTACAAATAAGGAAAGAGATTAATCTCTTCTCTTAATCTTTTGTAGAAAGCTATAAAAGAAAATTTTTAATTTTTAAACTCTCTTTTAAAAACATGATATCCACATAAGAAATAATTTTAATAAAAATCCTTTTTAATATTCTAGTGGTCGGCCACCTACTTGGCTCATCCACTTGGTCTTTGGCCGGCCCTAGCTTGGGTTCCAAGCTAGCTTGGTCGGCCCCATTGGATGGGTAAGAAGGTGGGTATGTGGTGGGTATGTGGTGGGTATAAATCTCTATATACAAGAGGCTACGATAGGGACCGAGAGGAGGAATTGGTTTTGGTCTCCCGATGAAATTAAGCTTCCCGTGTTCGCCCCGAACACAACTTAATTTCATCAATAATAATTCATTCCACTAAAGAACTATTATTGAACTACCGCACCAATCCCAAATTACATTTTGGGCTCCTTCTTATTATAAGTGTGTTAGTCTCCCTGTGTTTAAGATAACAAATGTCTACTAATTAAGTAAGTTACTGACAACTCACTTAATTAATATCTAGCTCCAAGAGTAGTACCACTCAACTTCATCGTCATGTCGGACTAAATCCACCTGCAGGGTTTAACATGACAATCCTTATGAGCTCCTCTTGGGGACATTCTCAACCTAGATTACTAGGACACAATTTCCTTCTATAATCAACAACACACACTATAAGTAATATCATTTCCCAACTTATCGGGCTTATTGATTTATCGAACTAAATCTCACCCATTGATAAATTAAAGAAATAAATATCAAATATATGTGCTTGTTATTATATTAGGATTAAGAGCACACACTTCCATAATAACCGAGGTCTTTGTTCCTTTATAAAGTCAGTATAAAAAGAAACGACCTCTAATGGTCCTACTTAATACACTCTAAGTGTACTAGTGTAATTATATAGTTAAGATAAACTAATACCTAATTACACTACGACCTTCCAATGGTTTGTTCCTTTCCATCTTGGTCATGAGCTACTGTTTATAATTTATAAGGTACTGATAACATGATCCTCTGTGTGACACCACACATCATATTATCTACAATATAAATTAATTGAACAACTACATTTATCATAAATGTAGACATTTGACCAATGTGATTCTTATTTCTAGATAAATGTTTATACCAAAAGCTAGACTTTTAGTATACATCCTAACAGTTCCAACACATCTTTGGCTCTATACCCCTTGGCCTTAAAAGGTCTCTTGGTCATTTTTCCTTCCAAGCAAGATTCGCAAGTTGGAAAGTTTTCCAACACTAATGAACCCAAGAGTCCTTTGAATCCTACTCAAGTTAATATGACCAAGCCTTAGATGCCAAAGATATGTTTGGTTCATTTCCGAAGGTTCCTTTCTCTTATTAAATTTAGAAGATGTGTTATTAATTTTCATTTGTTGCATCGTGGAAGTTATTGGATTTAGAGTATACAAATTGCCAATGAACGTACAAGAACAAATAACTTCCCTATTTATCTTGATAACACCTTTGCTATCATAAATAGATAGAATATCCATCCTTGTATTGTTTAGAAACTGAAATCAAGTTCTTTCTAAAACTTGGTACGTAAAGATAATTTCTTAAAATCAATAGTTTATTCCTATAAACATCTCCCACTGCAATAGCTGCTACTTCTGTAGCATTGCCCATGTAAATAATGATTTCTCCTTCGTGTAGTTATCGGGTTTCCTGGAACCCCTGCAATGATTTGCTGACATGATCAGTGGTTATCATATCTACACGCCAGATATCGGTAGATAACACCACTAAACATGTTCCAACTATTAGAGAATAATATATACCTATATTGTTCTCTTCCTACGAGGATAGTCCACCTACAAATGTCCAGACTGCTTGCAAATGAAGCACTTGCCTTTCGACTTCTTCATTCCTACTTTTAGTCCAATACCTAGAGATCATTCAGTCTTGCCTGTCAGCCTGATTCTAGTGTCCGAAGAGTTCCTTGAGATTGTACATCATGTGATGGCCAGTAGGCATGGTCTGATGCTGATGTTATAGCACATTTGATATAAAAGCCAAATGTAACTCCGCGCCATCTCATTTGCCTTGACCCACTTCTTATGATACTCAATCTCCTCTTCACTAGAATCACTATTAGGCACACTAGGCCAGACCTCTAACAGTACAAACTTATAGCCTTCAGCAGTTAGGACAATGTCCAGGTTTCTTTTCCAATCTATATAATTGGGACTACTAAGTCTATTCTATAGTATAATAGCTAGGGGATTGAAAAACATTTGGAATCCTAAGAATCACTAAAATATTTGGTCAAGACCAACACTTCAAAATCCCCATGAATTTTGTATGTCACGTTAGTGTGGGCGTATACAAATTCAAACATTTATAAGAGGAGATTTTATTATCTTGTCAATAAAATTAATAGTTGGGCTTCCTTCGATCAAATATTTGGTCAAAACTTTAGAATTTAAAATAATATTGACTCCTCAAAAAAATATCATTTAGATTCACCAACACCTCAAATACCGTGAATTTTGTTTGCCACATTAGTGTGGACGTATACAAATTCAAACATTTGTAAGAGGAGGATTCTACCCATTAATTTTATTTTCTTGTCATCCTAATTTTATGACAAATAAAATTAATAGTTGGTATCCCTTTGGTCACACAAATATTAGCAGTGACTCCATTGGGGAGGATTCTATTAAATGTGTCTAAGTGTATACCATTACTTGATACTAAGTCCATTAAATCGAATTGTGCCCCTTTAGTTGGAGAAGATCACACACATCCTAAATAATTTCCTATAACCATCCATAAAGGAAGTTTGATCTAGTGATCCGTAAACAAACTCATCCGTTGTGGAGGGAGGCACTCAGAGCCAACACGCAAGTTTGTTGCATCACTTACAAACTAGTAATGGAGACCGTGGAATTTATTTACTAATCCCTCTCCCACTTAGTTATTTAAGGTGAGGAATTTTAACTATGCAAGCACACATCACAGCAAATAAAGCAACAAATATGGAAAAATAATTTTCCAACTATTATGGCCTTTTCCATCACTGCCCTCCGTGTGCTGCCAACCCTAACTGCTGCCATCTTTAGCCACCGCAATTGGGTCCAATCGCCGTATCCATCTTTCTTCTTTTTCTGTTGTGTCTCTGGTCCTCAAAAAGTACCACGTCTCGCAAGGATACGATCCATGACAAAAATAGAATTTTACATTTATCGATCCAATATTCCACAAAGGAATGTACATGTAATCTAGATCAAAACAAAAATGTAAAATCCTAAAACTAATACAGCTCCTACTGTATTTAATACATAATGCACACAAAAAAATACCCTTGACATGTCTAACGGTCTAATCACACACAATATCTATAAGCCATAATAGTTGGAGCCTGCAACCACAGAGTTAGCACATCCTACTATTATCCTGCTTAAATTATGTATGACATGTGCATAATTAAACTGAAAACCAAACACACAGAGGCAAACCCTAGCTCTGATACCAATTGTTGGTTGCTATGCGGAATATCATACCGGTTCCCCTGTACAAAAATTTTGTACAAGTCCTGAACATTTACTAACAACCTATTGTGTTCTTTAGAAATTAAATTAGGAATCGCAAACGGAACTTAAAATTATTGATTCCAAATTTAACTTATCTGTTCTTGGTGGTTTAGACTTGAATCGCAAATGATGCTTAACATTATTGATTCAAATCCATCCATATTACAAATTCAATTAAATATTAATTTCTAAAATTAGCTTCCAAGACTGCATAGCGAGGTACTAGACCTTCTTGGGTATGAGATCATCCATCACCGCCTAGTCAAAGCCTTTTAAAGAAATTTAATATTTAATTTCCTTCTAGTAACCTTAGGTATAACCAAAAATAACAATCAAATCACAAATTCAAAAAAACAAAAGACACACAAAATCGAAAACATAAATTCGATTACATAGAATCATTAGCCTCTTGTGTTTGGTATTTCAAGATCTAAATAAACGATGAACTAGTTATGATGCGGAAATTAATAACTAGTTATACCTTTTATAGCTTATAGATCTCACGATCTTCTGTCGTATTCCTCTTCTTATCTCGGACGTGGTGTGGGCAACGATCTACCGAGATGAGAATCCACCCATGCTACCTTCCTCTCCAAGCAAGATTCAACCACCTCAATAGCGCCAAGAAAGGATGAGGTTCGGCCACCACCACCAAGCTCCAAGGGATGCTAGAAACAAAGCCTCCTTTCTCTCCTTCTCCAAGAAAAATCCGGCCACCACAAGAGCTCCAAGAGATGATGTGGTTCAGCCACAAGAAGAAGAAAGGAGAAGAGGAATAGGGTCGGCCACACCAAGGAAGAAAAGAGAGAGGAATAATAGAGGATATGTTATAAGGTGAGACACCTCTACCCTCTCTTTTATATTCCTTGGTCTTGGCAAATAAGGAAAGTTTTATAAATAAAAACTTCCTTATATTCCTTGCCATTGTTTAAGAAGGAAAATTTAATTAAAATCTCCTTATTAAACCTCTAATGGTCGGCCACCTTAATCCCTCCAAATAAGGAAAGTTTTAAATACAAAATTAAAACTTCCTAATTTATTTCCAAAAATTTTTAAATAAAAATTTCTCTTTTGAAAATTCCCTTCATGGTTGGTCATAAAAGGAAACTTTTATAAATTAAAATCTCTCTAATAAAACATGTGGATGATTTCCAAAAAGGAAAGTTTTCTCTAAAATTAAAATCTTCCTCTCAATCTACAAATAAGGAAAGATATCAAATCTTTTCTTAATCTTTTGTAGAAACTATAAAAGGAAAGATTTAATTTTAAAACTCTCTTTTAAATCATGAGGATGGTTAAAAAAAGGAAAGTTTTATCAAAAATTAAAATCTTCCTTTTAACTATAAATAAGGAAAGATATCAAACCTTTCACTTAATCTTTTGTAGAAAGCTATAAAAGGAAATATTTAAATTTTAAACTCTCTTTTAAAACCATGGCTTCCACATAAGAAAATTTTTAAAATACAAATCCTTTTTAATTTAATGTGACCAGCCACATCAAGCTTGGGATCAAGCTAGGGACAGCCACCTAATGAAACCAACTCACCTTGGTTTGGCCGGCCCTAGCTTGGGCTCCAAGATTGGCTTGGCCAACCACCTTAAGGTGGGTAAGAAGGTGGGTATAATAATTTATAAATAAGAGGTTACGATAGGGACCGAGAGGAGGAATTAGTTTTGGTCTCCCAATGATCTTGAGCTTCTCGTGTTCGCCCCGAACACACAACTCGAGTTCATCAATAATAACTCATACCACTAAAGAGTTATTATTGAACTATCGCACCAATCCCATATTACTATATGGGCTCCTACTTATCATGAGTGTGTTAGTCTCCCTGTGTTTAAGATATAGAATGTCCACTAATTAAATGAGTTACTGACAACTCACTTAATTAATATCTAGCTCCAAAAGTAGTACCACTCAACCTTATTGTCATGTCAGACTAAGTCCACCTGCAGGGTTTACTTGACCATCCTTATGAGCTCCTCTTGGGGACATCATCAACCTAGATTACTAGGACACAGTTTCCTTCTATAATCAACAACACACATTATAAATAATATCATTTCCTAACTTATCGGGCCTCTTGATTTATCGAACTAAATCTCACTCATTGATAAGTCAAAGAAATAAATACTAGATATATGTGCTTATTATTATATCAGGATTAAGAGTACACACTTCCATAATAACAAAGGCATTATTCTTTTATTCAGTCAGTATAAAAAGAACTTACCTTAAATGGTCCTGCTCAATACACTCAGAGTGTACTAGTATAATTTTATAATTAAGATAAACTAATACCAAATTACACTACGAATATTCTAATGGTTTGTTCCTTTCCATCTTAGTTATGAGCTATTGTTTATAATTTATATGGAATTGATAACATGATCTTCTATATGTGACACCACACATCATGTTATCTACAATATAAATTAATTGGACAACTACACTTAGCATATAAATGTAGACATTTGACCAATGTGATTCTTTATTTATAAAATAAATGTTTATACAAAAACTAGGCTTTTAGTATACACTCTAACAGGCTACACGGTCGGTTAGGGCCACACGACCCAGACCTTCTAACAGCTCTAAACTTTATCTCAGCTCTGCTTCGCTCCAAAACATGACTTAACAGTCGAAACCAATTCAAAATAGATTTTTGGTTCAAGTAGTGTGCATATAACGATGTCTTTAGAAAGTATGAAAAGAGTAACGTCCGTGCCTTAGGTTAGGGTTAAGAAGGGTGGTCGTTACAGATTGGTAACAGAGCAGGTTCCACCCTTCCGCCACACACACATCAAGTATTGATCCTGCAGCTCCCAAGTAAGACAGTACCTTCTCACAACTGTTATGCATTTTATTTCTATTATGATTAGTAGGAAATATTTGTAAGATTAAGCATACTTATACATGAAAGTATTAAGGGCAACAAGTAAGAATGATGATGGGCTGACGTATGTCTCATTGGTTGGGTTATGAATATGTAGATGGCCAGAGGATGGTCGGCTAGATAGCCGAGAGTTAACGAACCTCAACCGGAGACAAATGAGTCCACACCACAGTCCAACCTTTTAGAAGTAGTAGCTCAATTGCAGAGACAAGTGGCGGAACAGTAGCAGGTTATTGTCGCCCTGACTGCTAACCAGCAAGCTCCCTCTGTGGTTCCATCGAAAGTCAATATGGTGACACCTACTATAGCTGAAGTACCATCCGTTACACCTGTAGCCCCAGCAAAGGTAGTGAGGCAAGAAGCATACCTCATCCAGTGGCAGAAACTGAAACCGGAGAATTTCTCTGGCACCAATGAACCATGGGATGCTTAGGCCTGTTTCAAAACCCTAGAGAGTATAATGGGGCTACTAGACTGGTCAGAGGTAGAAAAGATTAAGTGCGCCTCTTTCTGTTTCACTAGTGATGCAAGAATGTGGTGGGAACGGGTCAAGGCAAAACGAAAAGTAGATCAAATGATCTGGTCTGATTTTGAGACGGAGTTCTTCGAAGAATTCTTTCATATGCGAGTCCCGAACAAACATTACGATGAGTTCACGGAATTTCCACAAGGAAATTTATTAGTGGATGAAGCTGTGAAGAAATTCTGTAGGTTGGCTCTCCTATGCCCTGAACTGGTCAGCATAGAACGGGAAAGGGTAAGACTAATGCTCAAGATGATGAGGCCAGAGATAGCTCTAAATGTAGCTGGTGGAATTAATAGACCACAGACTACAGAAGAGCTGATTAGTGGTGTCCTGATCACGGAGCATTATATGAACAGTATCAAGTAATAGAAGCCAATACTGATGGAGAATAAAAGTCCAGGGAGTTTGGGCACTCAGAAACCCCAGAGTTATAGGTCAACCTGAAAGGGGAGCTCCAAGAGGAAGCAATGGAGTAGTAAGAAGGGAGGATCCATAAGTAAGCAGCCTAAGTATGCTACATGTTCCACGTGTGAAAAGATGCATCCTAGGATGTGCCGCAAGGGCACGAGTGACTGTTATACATGTGGTCAAGAGGGGCATATGGCTAAGAATTGCCCGACCAAGATCAACCTACCTTCTGCACAACCTGTGCAATATAGAGGCAAGGCAGGCACCGTTACACCAAATGCAGGCTGCGTTGGAGGGTTCCCATATTAGTTAAGGCAGACTGGAAGCTCCACCAAGTTCTACAAATGCTTGAGTTTTCTCCCTTACAAGCGAGGAAGTAGCAAATGCCTCCACCATTGTCACAGGTCAGATAAGCATTTTTAATCAATATGTAACTGTGCTATTTGATACTGAGGCAACCCATTCATTTGTCTCCATAGTATTTGCAGAAAGAATAGGTATACCTCCGGAGGTCCTAAGAAGACAATTTTTGACGACACTACCCTCACGAAAGATAATGACATCTACGCACTGGCTACAAGCTATGCCAGTCAAAATTTCAGACAGAAAACTGTATAGTGATCTGATAATGCTGAACATGTCTGATTACGATGTTATTTTTGGGATGGACTTTCTGAGCAAGCATGGTGCTTCCATAGAGTGTCGTAAGCGAAGAGTCCTATTTCAACCTGAGGCAGAGTCTAAATTTGAGTTCATTGGAGAATCAAGGAAGAGAACCCAGAAATTCTTATCGGCCAAGAAGGCTTAGAAAATGTTAGCCGACGGATGTTCTGGGTTTCTAGCTCATGTGGTTAACACCTAGCAAGAGAGAGACCAAAAGCTAGAGGAAGTTAGAGTTGTATGTGACTACCCGAAAGTATTTCCAGACGAATTGCCAGGCTTAGCTCCGGATAGGGAAATTGAATTTGAGATTGAACTCATCCCTGGTACCCATCCAATCTCAAAAGCACCCTACCGCATGGCGCCGGCAGAATTGAAAGAACTTCAGGGACATCTACAGGAGCTACTCGACAAGGGCTTCATTCACCCTAGTCACTCACCATGGGGAGCTCCGATGTTGTTCGTAAAGAAGAAGAATGGGTCCATGCGAATGTGCGTGGACTACCGAGCGTTGAACAAAGTAACAATCAAGAATAAGTATCCTCTGCCAAGAATCGATGATCTATTTGATAAGTTAAAGGGAGCCACAGTCTTTTCCAAGATAAACTTGCGGTCCGGATATCATCAAGTGAAAGTGAAAGCGGATGATGTAACGAAGATGGCATTTCAGACAAGGTATGGACACTACGAGTTTGTAGTCATGCCTTTCGGAGTGACGAACGCTCCTGCTACGTTTATGGACCTAATGAACAAAGTGTTCAAAGAGTATTTGGATAAGTTTGTGATCATCTTCATAGACGATATTCTTATATACTCCAGGACTCAGGAAGAACATGCTGAACATCTGAAGACAGTGTTACAGATTCTTCAGCAGAGACAGTTGTACGCGAAGTTCTCCAAGTGCGAGTTTTGGCTCGATCAAGTGTCCTTCCTAGGTCACATTATTTCCAAAGATGGGATTATGGTAGACCCGACAAAAATAGAAGCTGTGAGTAACTGGAATAGACCTAAGAATGTCAGTGAAATCAGAAGTTTCCTTGGGCTAGCAGGCTATTATAGGAAATTTGTAGAGAACTTCTCAAGGATAGCCTCTCCATTGACAGTACTTGTAGGTGCAGCGGAGGCCGGCAAGAGGGGGGTGAATTGCTGAAAACAAAAATAAACTATACCCTCCTCATGCTTTCAACTCAATTAGTGCAATAGTAAATAAAGCAGTAAAGTAATAAAGCAGTAAACAGAAAAGAAACAGGAATTTAACCTGGTTACAACCAAGGAGGTTGTTAATCCAGGGTAATGAGAAGCGCACTAAAAAGAATCTCCTTTACTGAAGGCGGAGAAGCCTTTTACACTTTGGAAGCTTAGAACTATTGCTAGGAATGGCTACACAATTGATTGCTTGAGTTGTGTTGAATTCCTAGCTCCAGGGGCCTTTAAATAGCCTCTGGAAATATGATCTCGAGGGTCCAAGACGCCTCCAATAGGGGTCCAAGGCGCCTCCAAGGGGTGAGCGGATAAAACTTTATCCGCAGCTCGAAATGGTTAATTTGACCTATTGAAGGCGCCTTCAACAAGGCTGAAGACGCCTTCAAGCTGGAGGCGCCTCCAAGCCTGATGGAGGCGCCTCCAAGCTGGCAGCTTGAATTCCAGCTTGCTTCTTTTCTTCGCTTTGACTTCCGACGCTCCGATCTTTTGGGTGATTTCGGCCAACCAAAATAGGGCTCACCCGAATCCAATTTTCGGCTTTCTCCTCGAGCAGTCTTCCTCCCCGGCTTAACATCCCTCGAACATTGCGCACATTCTTCTCGCCCACCGGTGTACTCTTCCACGGCTCTCTCGTCCTTCAGACGCACCGAGCTCGTCGGCTCCCTTCCCGTGCCGTCCTTCTCGCTAGCTGCGTCTTCCACTCGACTTCTTGCGCTCCTAAGTTCCTGCACACTTAGACACATGGATCAAACACAAAGCAGGACCTAACCAACTTGGTTGATCACATCAAAACTACCACGGGGTCCAACAATCTCCCCCTTTTTGATGTGCATCAACCCAAGTTCAATTTAGTGTAAAAACAGACACAAAAAGTAATTTTAAAGAAAAATTACTAAACTAGCATGTTAAGCATAAGTTTTACAATAAATAAAATTGCAACACATTTTAGAAAAATATTAAAATTTTAAACTTTCTATCTCCTTAACTTGTCCCTATCTCCTTAACTTATAACTTTTCTCTCCCCCTTTGATCACAGCAAAAACGGGGTGATAACTCAAAAAATATTTTAGAAACAAATTTTAACTTTAGATAAAATTAATAAAAATGATATTTCATAAAATTGAATTTTTCAAAAAAAAATCTAAGTAAGAATGAGGTTTTTGAAAAAAAATTCTAAGTTAAATAAATTTTTGAATTTTTTTTAAAAAAAATTTCAAGTCAAATGAATTTTCCAAAAATTTTCCAAGGAAAAATTAATTTTTAAAAATAATTCTTAGTAAAAATAACTAAGATTTAAAGAAAATTCTAAGAAAAAAAATCTATGACTTTTTCACAATAATTTCTAAGTCAAAATCGATTTTTTAGAATTTTTCAAAAATATTTGAAAAACTTTCAAAGCATTATTTAATTCTTATTTAATGCTTTTTCAGAAAGTTAATTAAACATTTTTTTTCAATATTTTAGCTTCCAGGTTGTGACAAGGCACTAGGCCTTCTTGATTATTGAATCCACAACCACTTCCTTAGACAAAGCTTCCATAAAGAATTTCAATGTTTAATTTTCTCACTGTAAGCTTTTAACTAAAAGAGAAATTTAAACTAGCAAAGATTTTGGAACCCAATAAAGGTTCCTTCCTACAGGGTTGGTCAAAAACTTAGGGGGTACATGATTTTTGGGCACTTTTCTATGTTGACCCTGGTGTTTTCTAATGTACCAATTTAATTTTTCATAAATTCTTAATTTTGATTTAGGAAATTTATTTAAGCATGCATCATGATATTTCAATCTCTCAATTTTAACTTTTAATCTTTCATTTTCTAACTTTAAATTATCATACTTTTCTACTGGGCATGCTTTTGCAATGATCAATTTCAATTCAATATTTTCTTTTTCTAATTGATCTAATTCTTTGGACAGAGACTTGATAAATTTAAAAGACTGAGTCGGGGTTAGATTGCGTACCTTACTTACCTGATCTGGTGATGCTCCCCCTTCACTGCTGCTTTCTTCTTCTGATGTTCCTCCCCCTTCATCAATGCTCATCTCTGAGCTAGACGTTTCTTCTAGCTGATGGTTGACCATCAGTGCTATTCCCGAGAATTCTTCGACTTCTGATTCGGAGGACAACGAATCATCCCACATGGCCTTTAGGTTGTGTTTGGGTCGAGCTAGATTCTTGCTCCTTTCCTTATCCTTCTGTTTGCTCTTCAATTTTGGGCAGTCCTCCTTGATGTGCCCTTCTTCATTGCAGTTGTAGCAACGAATCGTCCTTTTCTTTCCTTGATGCCTCTATGATCTAAACTTATTAGTATTAAAAAATTTATTGAAGTGTCTTACTGTAGTGCCGCTTCGAATTCGTCGACCGTGGCTTCTAAGTCAGAACCGTTTATTTTTGCCTTTAAGGCAATGTTCTGACTGGTCTTCTCCACTCCATTGGGCTCTGCAACTCGAGATTCGTGAAGTTCAAAAGTAGAAAACAATTGTTCTAAAGTACTTACCGCGAAGTCCTTAGAGATGTAGTACGCATCTACTAAGGAGGCCCAATCGGGAGTTCTCGGGAAAGCGTTGAGCGTGTACCGGATCGAGTCCCGGTCCGTTACTTCTTCTCCAAGGTTGTTGAGTTGAGTTATCAGCTCTTTGGTCCTCGCTTGGAGTTGCGCTACCTTCTCACCTTAGTTCATCCGGAGGTTCGTCAACTAGGTCCGGAGGATATCGCGCCTTGCTAGTTTTGCTTCGGAGGTACCTTCGTGAAGCTCCAGGAATTTTTCCCAGAGATCTTTCGCGGAGTCGTAGCTTCCGATCCGATTTACCTCCTAAGGCGGCAGAACGCTGAGTAGGTGGAACTCAGCCTTTCCGTTGGCGACGAAATCTGCTTGCTCCTTTTTCATCCAGGTGTTTTCCTCCTTATCTTTCGGAACTGCATAGCCATATTTCATTATTAAAAGAATGTCAAATTCAGTTTTAAAAAATACCTCCATTTTGCACTTCCATGTGGCGAAGTCTCCGTCGAACTTCGGGGGATGGATGTTCGCTCCGGCCATCGTCTTGATCGTAGTGCTTCAGATGGCGGTTAGTCCTTTTGAGGCGATCAGGCTCTGATACCAATTGTAGGTGCAGCGGAGGCCGGCAAAAGGGGGGTGAATTGCTGAAAACAAAAATAAATTATACCCTCCTCGTGCTTTCAACTCAATTAGTGCAATAGTAAATAAAGCAGTAAAGTAATAAAGTAGTAAACAGAAAAGAAACAGGAATCTAACCTGGTTACAACCAAGGAGGTTGTTAATCTAGGGCAATGAGAAGCGCACTAAAAAGAATCTCCTTTCCTGAAGGCGAAGAAGCTTTTTACACTTTGGAAGCTTAGAACTATTGCTAGGAATGGCTACACAATTGATTGCTTGAGTTGTGTTAAATTCCTAGCTCCGGGGGCCTTTAAATAGCCTCTGGAAATCTAATCTCGATGGTCCAAGGCGCCTCCAATAGGGGTCCAAGGCACCTCCAAGGGGTGAGCAGATAAAACTTTATCCGCAGCTTGAAATGGTCAGTTTGACCTGTTGAAGGCGCCTTCAACAAGGCTGAAGGCAACTTCAAGCTGGAGGAGCCTCCAAGCTGGCAACTTGAATTCCAGCTTGCTTCTTTGCTTTGCTTTGACTTCCGACGCTCCGATCTTTTGGGTGATTTCGGCCAACCGAAATAGGGCTCACCCGAACCCAATTTCCGGCATTCTCCTCGAGCAGTCTTCCTCCCCGGCTTAACGTCCCTCGAACGCCGCACACGTTCTTCTCACCCACCGGTGTACTCTTCCGCAGCTCTCTCGTCCTTCGGACGCATCGAGCCCGTCGGCTCCCTTCCAGTGTCGTCCTTCTCGCTAGCTGCATCTTCCGCTCAACTTCCTGCGCTCCTAAGTTCCTGCACACTTAGACACAGGGATCAAACATAAAGCAGGACCTAACCAACTTGGTTGATCACATCAAAACTACCACGGGGTCCAACAGTACTTACCAGAAAAAATAGAAAATTTGAGTGGACAGAGGATTGTGAGAAGAGTTTCATGGAACTGAAAAGGAGATTGACCAATGCTCCAATCCTGACTCTTTTAGAGAATGGCGAGAGCTTCGATATTTACAGTGATGCTTCTAAATTGGGACTCGGAGCTGTACTGATGTAGAATGGCAAAGTTATTGCCTATGCCTTGAGACAACTCAAGGATTATGAGAAGAATTATCCTACTCATGACCTTGAGTTAGCAGCAGTAGTCTTCGCTCTCAAAATCTGGAGGCATTATTTATACAGAGCTCTGTGCAAGATTTACACTGTTCATAAGAGTTTGAAGTATTTCTTCACTCAGAAAGATCTAAACATGAGACAGTGGAGATGGCTTGACCTAGTCAAAGACTATGACTGTGAAATCCTTTACTATCCAGGGAAGCCAAACAAAGTGGCAGATGCGCTAAGTAGGAAATCTTGTGTAACTATGTTATCCTTATTGGCTATGTCACGTCCCCTACAGAAAGAAATAGTAGACTTTGGGCTTGAAATGGTTATCGGGCAACTTTCTAACTTGACACTAGTGTCAACCCTGCTTGAAGATATACAAAAAGGGCAGGAGGAAGATCCTACTATTCAAAAGATCAAGCAGGGAATACAGGAAGGAGAAAATGAAGAGTTCCGAGTATCAGACCGTGGGATACTATATTATGGTCATCGCCTCTATGACCCTAATCAAGAAGAACTACGAAAGAAAATTCTAGATGAAGGTCATAGAACACCCTATACAATGCATCCTGGTTTCACCAAGATGTACCAAGACATGAAGGAACGCTTCTGGTGGTCGGGAATAAAAAGAGATGTTGCAAGATATGTCAGTACTTGCCTGGCATGCCAAAGGGTTAAAGTGGAACATCAGAGATCGGGCGGAGTTCTACAACCTATCCAGATTTCAGAATGGAAATAGGAGGATATATCTATGGATTTTATAGTAGGATTACCCAGAACTACGAATGGATATGATGTTATCTGGGTAATAGTGGACAGATTGACCAAGTCTGCTCACTTCCTAGCCATCCGAACCTCCTACTCTATTGAACAACTAGCACAAATGTATGTTAAAGAGGTTATCAGATTGCATGGAGTTCCCAAAATCATAATTTCTTATAGAAATGGTCGCTTTACTTCACACTTCTGGGAGTGTGTTCAGAGAGCTCTTGGCACTAAGCTGCGGTTTAGCACTGCATTTCATCCTCAAACTGACGGACAAACAAAATGAGTGAACCAAGTTTTGGAGGATATGTTACGGGCTTGTGCCTTAGATTTCAAAGGGAGCTGGTGTCGATACATATGCTTAGCAGAGTTTGCATACAATAATAGTTATCAAGCTACTATCGGAATGACACCCTATGAGACTCTATACGGGAGGAGATGTAGATCTCCTATCTGTTGGTATGAAGGTAGTGAAAAGAAAGAAATGGGACTCCAGACAAACCTCATCGAATACACCACCAAAGATATTCAGAACATCCACCAGAGAATAAAAACTGCTCAGAGCTGGCAGAAGAGGTATGCGGATGTGCGTCGTAGACCGCTAGAATTTGAGGTTGGGGATTCAGTATTCCTCAAAGTAGCTCCTATGAAAGGAGTAATGCGGTTTAGGAAGAAAGGAAAGTTGAGTCCATGATATGTGGGGTCATACCTGATCACTAGAAGAGTTGGCAAGGTAGCTTATGAACTGAAACTACCTCAGGAAATGGCTGCTGTTCATAATGTATTTCATGTCTCAATGATGAAGAAGCATATTTCTGATGTAAACCAAGTGATTGAGCCACAGATGGTACAATTTCAAGAGGATCTCAATTATGAAAGTCGACCTATTCAGATAATAGATCGAGAAGTTACGAAACTGAGGAACAAAGAGATACCGTTAGTAAAAGTGTTGTGGCAAAGTCAACAGTATGAAGAGGCAACATGGGAAAGCGAGGATGATATGAGACGGAAGTATCCACAATTGTTCTAAGTTCGAGGACGAACTTTTTATAAGGTATGAGGGATTGTAACGCCCATAAATTTCCTCTATTTAAATAAAGTAAAAAGAAGTAGAAGAAGAGAAAAATAAATAAAAATACAATCATAAATGACTTGGGCTATTATGAAAGTCGACCTATTCAGATAATAAATCAAGAAGTTAAGAAACTGAGGAACAAAGAGATACCGTTAGTAAAAGTGATGTGGCAAAGTCAACAGTATGAAGAGGCAACATGGGAAAGCGAGGATGATATGAGATGGAAGTATCCACAATTGTTCTAAGTTCGAGGACGAACTTTTTATAAGGTATGAGGGATTGTAATGCCCATAAATTTCCTCTATTTAAATAAAGCAAAAAGAAGTAGAAGAAGAGAAAAAGAAATAAAAATACAATCATAAATGGCCTGGGCTAAGATTGAACCCTAGACCTCTTACTTGAAATTAGTTTAAGTAGTCATTAGGTGGTGGTAAAGCATCACATTGGAAATAGGAAGCAATTGATTATAAGTAGATTTTGGGTGAAGAGATGCTTCAACTTCCACTTGGTATAAAAGGGAAAGGAAGAGATGAAAACCTAACTTTTCATCTTCCTCTTCCTTTCCTCCCTAGCCGAATTTCCTCTCCTTCCCTTTGCAATTTTTGGCCAAGAACCCTAGGGTTCCACGTTTTCAAGATTTTCAAGGGGCGAATCTAAGAGGAGGATTCTCCCAAGGAAGTGGTACACGTGGGAAGGTCTATTCAGAGGGTGAGGCATACAAGAGAGGTCGTTCTCCCTAACTCTTACGGTGTAAGAGTAAGAACTAGCGAAAGGATGTAAGTATCTCTCACATGCAGTATAAGTTGCTCCGATGTTACATGTTATGATATGTTTTTAAGCATGTTAAGGAAGATACAAGTTATGATATGTTTATTGCATGTTAAAGAAGATAAATGCTATGATATGTAAGAGACCCCCCAAAGTTTTGGGATTATGAGAGTGTTTAGAGTATCTTGAATTGCTTCCCATTTATTTTTGGGGCTAAGAAGCATATTCAAGTACTCTAAAGTGCTTCCCTATAAGTGTGGGGGATTAAGCACACATAAGGTGCTTGTTTAAATGACAAGTAAGTGCAAAGTATAAGAAAGCGATATTTAAAGAAAGTATTTTTCTTTGATGTGCCATTGTACTGGACACAAGGTCCATGGGTGGGCTCCTAGATCGCCCCTAGGCCCCTAGATCACGTAGTTGTACCTTAATAGGTTCGGGATTAGCTATCTCGGATCTTATTAAGGATGAGCGTAAAGTGGTACAATGTCGGGCCCAAAGCAAGTTGATTATTATTTTCACTAGTACGTAATATGAAGTTTTCCCAAGTTCATTGTTTATTTAAGTGAAAGCATTCTTAAGTTGGGAATTAGAGACACGACCGTGCACCTGTGGCACACACAGTCGTGCACCTCTTCTTCTCGGGCAAGATGACACGGTCGTGTGGATTCACACGGCTGTGCCCCCCCCCCTTCGTCTCAGCCAAGGTGACACGGTCGTGTGAGACACACAACCGTGTCGCCTTGGCTGAGACGAAAAGGGTGCACGACCGTGTGGATCCACACGACCATGTGAAACCACACGGTCGTGTCACCTTGGCCATAAGGGAGAGGGTTGGGGTCGTGTGACTCTACACGGCCATGTCACGCCCGTGCGAGGGTCACACACGGCTACACTAAAGTAGTGTTTCTCCCCTTTGTACTCCTCCTTGGCTTACCATTCTACCTCACTACTTTAGAAGGAGTCTTTGACACGCCATTTACTACCAAACTGTAAATTCATCATACATGATTTTTACTAATGTTCAGGTAAAGCTGAGATAAGAAAATACATTATCACAAATCCCACGATCTTCTTCCACTATTCCGGCACACACACACACCTAGACACCGCTCCTGCTGCCTCCTCTTACTCGAGCTTTCCTTTACCTTTATCTACAGTATAAGGAATGCATTCTATAAGCGAATGCTTAGTAAGTACCATCTACGTACTCACAAAATAATGCATTAAAAAGGGAAAACATGCTTTGCAAAACTACTTGAAGGAACACAAAACATGCACTAAATAATTACTCATGCTAAACCCATAATTTGGAAATATGTACATGGCATGTATTTTTAAATAGACTCATCATGCAAACATCAACATTTAAAAATAGGATTATCATGAGACGTCAACATAAAACCATGCTTGTATTGAAAATAAGTAATAAAAACCATAAACCTTGTCATACAATAGAGTTCATCAAAACTGCACCTTATAGTCTCTAATTCCCAACTTAAGAATGCTTTCACTTAAATAAACAATGAACTTAAGAAAACTTCATATTACGTACTATTGAAAATAATAATCAACTTGCTTTAGGCCCGACATTGTACCACTTTGCATGCATCGTTAATAAGATCTGAGGTAGCTAAGCTCGAACCTATTAAGGTACTACTAGGCGATCTAGGGGCCTAGGGGCGATCTAGGAACCCACCCATGGACCTTGTGTCCAGTACAATGGCACATCAAAGAAAAATACTTTCTTTAAATATCGCTTTCTTATACTTTGCACTTACTTGTCATTTAAACAAGCACCTTATGTGCGCTTAATCCCCCACACTTATAGGGAAGCACTTTAGAGTACTTGAATATGCTTCTTAGCCCCAAAAATAAATGGGAAGCAATTCAAGATACTCTAAACACTCTCATAATCCCAAAACTTTGGGGGGTCTCTTACATATCATAGCACATATCATAGCATCTATCTTCTTTAACATGCAATAAACATATCATAACTTGTATCTTCCTTAACATGCTTAAAAACATATCATAGCATGTAACATCGGAGTAATTCATACTACAGGTGAGAGATACTTACATCCTTTCGCTAGTTCTTACTCTTACACCGTAAGAGTTAGGGAGAATGACCTCTCTTGTATGCCTCACCCTCCGAATAGACCTTCCCACGTGTACCACTTCCTTGGGAGAATCCTCCTCTTAGATTCTCCCCTTGAAAATCTTGAAAACGTGGAACCCTAGGGTTCTTGGCCGAAAATTGCAAAGGGAAGGAGAGGAAATTCGGCTAGGGAGGAAAGGAAGAGGAAGATGAAAAGTTAGATTTTCATGTCTTCCTTTCCCTTTTATACCAAGTGGAAGTTGAAGCATCTCTTCACCCAAAATCTTCTTATAAACAATTGCTTCCTATTTCCAATGTGATGATTTACCACCACCTAATGGCTACTTAAACTAATTTCAAGTAAGAGGTCTAGGGTTCAATCCTAGCCCAGGCCATTTATGATTGTATTTTTATTTCTTTTTCTCTTCTTCTACTTCTTTTTGCTTTATTTAAATAGAGGAAATTTATGGGTGTTACAATGTTAGATATTGTATATATATATATATATATTCACTATTTGAGTACACATTCTCTATTCTCTATGTGTATGATTGGATCTTAAACTCACGTACTGAATGTTCGTGATAAAATTCATAGTATAAGAGAACTTGTGATTGGATCACAACTTATGAGTATCTCTACACGTGTAATTATGAATGTATTGAAATATTCCCTAATCAACGAATTGATGAGTTCAGACATCATCGATTCTGATAGACTAGCACGAGTTATACTCCTTGGTTCGGCCAAGTAGCTATTTTCTCATAGGCTGGAGACAATGGGATGTCAAGAATTAAACATGGATGATAGTTATGGCAACTAGTTCATTGGATTGACCTGCTATAAGATTTCATATGGTTCTCTACATATATAGATATGTCAATGAAACTCTTATTACAGCTTGAGTGCAAGTTTCATTCGACTTGAGATATACAAGTCACCTTGGTCATGGAGGCTTATACTTTGACATCTTAAGCAAGCATGTTGACCTCCGCAAGTGTACGGAAATGTCATAAGTAATAATAAAATATATCGTATCCACAGGGAATGGAATAAGCACTAAAGATGTCTCAACGCGAGTTAGCTAAACAACTAATCAATGGGTTGACAAGTGTACAGTAAAACTATGAAAAGTAAGATAGAAAATGAAAGAATAAGAAACAAGAATAAGGATGACGATAAAGGGAATGTTCTAGGAGTTTTGGTTTCTTTGTAAGGATTGTTCCATGTAAATGATCTACCAAATCATATTCCTCAATTGTCCATCATTTGTAGAAGGTTGTCGGTTCTCTCTTGCAATAGACAACTGGCCTAAGATTGAAATATATACCTAAATGTGATCAATTAGGAATGAACCTATGTTGTCCTTACACGGGCTTGCCTGTCACGTGCGTCCCTTGGAAAATCAACATAGAGTTCATCTCTCCTTAATCGCATCAAGATATAATATACAAACACATACAATCTATCCTACCCCCTTGAATAACCCTATTTCTCCCTCAAGATCATCCCTCAAATGTCCTTACACGGGCATGTTTCTGTCACGAACGTCCCTCGAAAAATCGAATGAGGTACGATCTCTACAAGATCCACAAGATATCCAAACATTCAATTAAGCATGATAATTAGGTCCAAACACAACAATCCACACAAGATCAAATAAATACAAAACAGGACAAAATCATAGAAATAGGAAATTGGCAAATCCACAAGAGTTTTACATCAAATCATCCTTACAATTACTCCCTCCATCCTAGAACAAGAAATCTACTCCATAAAACAAGGAAAGAAACCCAAAGAAAATAAGATTACAAGCATTCTTAATCCCCTCAAATCCAAGAAAATAGAGAAAGAAAACTTATCTACAAAGAAGAACGTCTTCGAATCCAATCCTTGCCTTCTCGGAGTTGATTCAGTGAAGATCCGCCATTAGATCGCCAAAAATCCCTCCAAGAATGGTAAGGAATGCCCCAAATCTTGTTTCCCCCCAAAAGGGAAAAGATCCCCTCTCAAATCATGAAGGAGGCTTTATATAGAGGTAAGGTTTGGGCACCACACGACTCCGAGGCACAGCCGTGTGAGGTTCACACGGCCAAAGTCATTCTCTTCTTTGCCAATCTTACACGGCCATGTGTGGTACACGGTCGTGACATGCATCTTCCATAACCCCCCTTGCATGGTCGTGTAGATCTACACGGTCTGGACTAATTCTGCCTCTGGAAACCTAGCACGACCGTGTGGTGTACACGGCTAAAGCCCTCTTGCTCATTGGAAACCCTGCACGGTCATGTGGTGTACACGGCCAGGGCTTCCCTGGTCTCTAGAAATCTTACATGGTCGTGTGGTGTACACGGCCTGGCTTCATTTGGCTTCAAATCTTGGCAC
This sequence comes from Zingiber officinale, assembly GCF_018446385.1. Taxonomy (NCBI): domain Eukaryota; kingdom Viridiplantae; phylum Streptophyta; class Magnoliopsida; order Zingiberales; family Zingiberaceae; genus Zingiber; species Zingiber officinale. The sequence goes on along the minus strand of NC_056002.1, from coordinate 48,316,755 downwards.
GGTCGTGTGAGGTTCACATGGCCAAGCCATCTTTCTTTCCTGCTGCAGCTACATGGCCAAGATCTCCACACAGCTTGGGCAACTTCCCATGGCTGGGTCATGTGAGGTTCAGGAATGATACCTTCCTCCTTTTCTTCGCTTGCAGATTTGGCCTTTGAACATAAAACCTTCACCAAATTCGACTCCTATGTACAGAAAATGCACAAAAGCATATCTCCGAACAAAAAGAGTAAATATGCTAAAAGGAAAGCTGGAAGTATGAAAATACATAGACAAAGTATGTGCAAAGTATGTGAATGTGCGTCAAAACATGCTAAACAAAGGTATATAATCTACGCACATCAAAGCATCTCATTAAGATGTGGACTCGGGATGATTTGGTATAAGTCGAAGTGCCCCAAGGTGTTTGGATAGCCCATAGAAGATTCACCACTCATTGCGAGGAGACGTATACCCTATGACATTAGGATTATTACTCAAAGTCTTTGGCCAAAACATCATATGTAAAGCGTATGAGACTCTTAGACACATGTCGGAGTAATTTGAATCCGTAGAATGAGGAAGTATTACTTAGGCTAGGTGTGACGTAGTCAGCCTACTGGGGACTGACACAAAAACCATGTCTTGAACCAAATGGGTATAAGACGAATGAAAGAAACATGGTACGACTTACTTTAGCTGCTAAAGAGTTTGGAAGTGGTTCCGAGATCAACCTATGATTTTTTGGTTAATTGGAGATCATGATGTACTACTAGGTGTCACTCATGATCGTTCCATAATTAATGGTTAATTATGAACTGCCAACACCGGGAACCTATAAGGTTACACGCACTACGAGTTTATCTAAGAGACATAATACGAGTTTGAGAATTAGATTCTCAGATTGAGAGAGATTAAGTCCGGTTGGACCAGACGAAGGGTAAATATGGAATCAGAATGGTGCAACGGAAGCGCGGATGAGTCATGTCTTTTGAAGACAAGTTGAACGCTCTTTAGTTTAATTAATGAACTAAATTAGTTTAGTTCTTTAATTAAAAGAGGTTTGGTTATTGAACTATTTGGTTTGGTTTTGAACCAAACTTAATGCTATTGGTATGGATTGCGGGTTAAAGGATACAGTTTTGGATTTGATCCAAACCCAATAAGAAATATATATATTTGGTATATATATTAAATTATATATATATATATATATATCAAATATATATATTTCTTATTGGGTTTGGATCAAATCCAAAACTATATCCTTTAACCCGTAATTCATGTGTGTGTGTGTGTATAAGAGAATAAATAAGAGAGAAAAACGTGAATTGTTTTTCCTTTTCTCCTTCTCTCTCTCGTTCTCATGCTGCGGAATAAACCAAGGGGCTTAGCCCTTTTTTTCTCCGCCACCGACCAGCTCTGCTGGCTATCATCCAACGCCATCAGGTGCCCCTCCCATCGACCTACAATTGCCCCGACACTGGCAGGAGTTTTTGCCATCGCCGTCACGCCCCGGGGGAGTCCCTGTCCGAAGAAATTTCGGCAGCACCTCCCCTGTACGGGTGACAATCTGAAACTTCTAGAATGCCCTCAGGACCACATATACATCGGCCAACATGGTCGGAACAATAAAAATAATATAATACAATCACGACGTAGTTAATAATTAACAAACTAGAACAGTGATAAGAGGACTCAAAAATAACTCTACTCAACTACACCCATAAAGCACAAAACTGATGTCCTACTCCACTACACCCATAAAGCTCAAATCCGACGATAAAATCAACTTACCTATTCTGTCGTCTAGGCAGGAATGTAGTAAAACAAATTCAAATAAAACTCATAGACAATATTCATATAGTAAACTGATACAAGTCCAAATTATCAAAACAGCACAAGTCTAAACATAGTCTAAACAAGAAAAACTAAAAGATCAACACACATCCTCGTGGACTGCAGGGGACTAGCGACTGGAACTCTCCAGACAGCATCAACCTGAAAATAGCAACGGAGGAGGGTGTGAGTCCAACACTCAGTGGGTAACAACTGATATGCATAATAAAGAAAATAACAACTAGCACTAATCATGTGTACAGTCTCCTGATACAAGAAGGATAAATGCAACTGAAATAAGCAGGAGAAAATTGTACTAACCAGGACCAGGGTATAAGTATAACAGGGTCATCAGACCGAGAAGTATCAAAATCCTGTATGCATGTCAATCATATGCCTCCATATAAATGCAGCAAGTAAATGCTGCAAACACAAGCAATAAATGCATCATGCATAAGATGCAAATGTCATGGTCACCCCTGACGCAAGTCAGCCATCTCACACACAATGGTGAGACCGAGTGGGTAGGGCTATGACAACCATGCACTCTGCCATCGCTGCTCCTGATGAGTGACCGAATGGACGGGATGCTGTCGAAGTATACCTATCCTCCTACCCCAAATCATAAATGGGGGAGCTCAATGCTCTCATCTCCCGATACACGATGACGGGGAGGAATCTCTGTCGGCTACCACGCTGCGCCACACTACCCATGAGCGGACCAACGGAGCCAAACAAAGTCCAACCGCCTGCCGGCTACCACGCTGCTACACTAAACCAGTGGAGCCAATTACCAGACCAACGGAGCCAAACAGCAGAACTGCCACACACCTGTCTGATATACCACTAACCCATGAGTGGTGGTGTGTACAAATACATGTAACTAGCGATGTGCTCGATAATAATGGAGCAGACTGTTGCACAGCATGCAATCATGTGAGATGATGCATGACACTAAACATGGCAATATCCTGAACAGCATAGCAATATCCATATATAAATATAAAATGTGTACCATAAGACAATGAATCAAATCAAAGGTACACAGATCAGATAAGGTATCAAAAACCCTAGGTCCTGAACATAATATATAACATGATTGTGTCATTACCCCTATAAGCATGTATAATCAGATAAGTACTAACATGATGTGCATAACAAATAAACAAACAAGCATGTAACAGATCGGGTAGTGATCAACCGAAGCAGATAAGAAAAAACATAATCGTTGTTATTTGTTAAAAACATTACTATGCATATCAAATGACATAAAGTCAAAGTACCCGCCTCCAATAGAAAGGATCGTATCCGAAATCCTACGTTGAGACACTCGTCTCGAATCAGAGTCCTGCATCAATCACATAATTTTATTTAGCTAATTACATATATAGCAAATAGCTAAATAAGATTCCCAACCCTATTTAGGGTAACCCCTAATCGAAGTACGATCACTAACTAACCAATTACACAGATTCCAACCTTTAAAGAAATTTGTTACACATCCATATTAACCCAACATTTTGATTAAACTAACCTTAACAGCTTCCTCCTTTAAACCCTCAGCTGAACCAAAATCAGTCGTAGCAGATTGAAATCCCTAATCTGCCATATAAACCAAATCCAGACAATTATCAATTCCTCCATAACAGAATCTGAGAATAGAATCACAACCTACCTCTAATCCAGATCAATGAGAGGAAGAAGAATTCAGTATTCGAAAACTGGCACTGTGTCTCTGCCCAAAGCTAGGACCCATGTGTTCTTACCGACGAATAGAGAGATTGATTGGTGCTAGGCTCGCGGTATCTTCGGCCTGGAGGGTCGGAGGAAAAATTGACGATGCAAGGGCACAAGGCCGGTGGTCTCACAAGAGGGTGAGGGAGGCAGTAGCGCTAGGGCACAGAGGAGGTCGGCGGTGCCACTGGGTTCTCCACGGCAAGGGGTGACAGGCGCCGGTGGCTAGCTAGGGCACGTGCACATAGGAGGCGGCTTGATCGGCACTGCTCGGGGCTTTGGCCGGCGGTAAGAAGAGAGGACATGGGTCGGCGACGGTACTAGGGCACGGCGCTAGGGCACAAAATGTACCTCTGGCGTTGGGCGGCGATCAACGTTGGTTGCGGTGGTCGGTGGTGCTGAAAAGGGGCAGACCGTGGCTAAGGCACTGCAAGGAGAAGAAAAAGAGAGGATCAGGCGGAGAGGAGTCAAGAGGAAGGTGTGGAGGCTTGGGAAGAAGATTTAGGTTGGCGTTTTTGTCACTGGTGAGGGAAGAAATCGTCGAGCGGCACCAGTTAGGGAATGGGTTCGGACGCGCGGGAGAGAAAGAAACGAAGAAAAGAAAATGAGAAAATAAAATAAATAAAGAAAATCAACTTTTCCTTGCATAATTGGGTAGCCTAAACAGGCTTTCCCAGGGCCCTGTTTTTATCCCCGTAAACTCGTCCATACGAGCTCCGAAAAATTCCCAGAAAATTTCTAAAAATTCCAAAAAATTCCCTTATCGCTATTCGCCCTTTTTTGATATTTTACATTCTCCCCCACTAATAAAAATTTAGTCCCCAAATTTCGTTATTTACCATCAGCAATTACTATCAACAAGTAAAGAGTATATATGCTGAACGGTAAATTAAATCACATACCTCAAGTGAAAAGATGGGGGCATCGAGCTCGGATAGTATTCTCGAGCTCCCATGTAGCCTTCTCGTCTGAATGATACTGCCATCCGACTTTAACCAGTCGGATAGTCTTGTTCCGCAACTGACGCTCCTTCCGGTCCAAAATCCGTACCGGAACCTCCTCGTAGGTCACATCAGGTTGTACGGGAACTGAGATATCTGTCAGCACATGTGTTGGGTTGGGTATCTCCTTAGCATAGATACGTGGAATACATCGTGCACGCCTGCCAAGGACGGTGGTAGTGCCAGCCGGTAAGCTACTGCTCCAATCCTCTCCAAGATTTGGAAAGGGTCAATGTATCGCAGAGCTAGCTTACCTCTAAGGCCAAATCTCTTCACCCCTTTCGTGGGTGAAACTCGTAGAAATACATGGTCACCTGTAGAGAACTCCAGGGGTCTGCGTCTCTGATCTGCATAACTCTTCTGACGGTCCTGCGCCTCTGACATCCTCCGTCTGATAGTATGGACCAACTCTGCCTCATGCTGAGCTCTATGAGGTCCCAACAACTCAGCCTCCCCATCTCATCCCAGAGGGTGGGTGTCCAACAAGGCCTACCATACAACGCTTCAAAAGGTGCCATCTGGATAGCCGAATGAAAGCTGTTGTTGTAGGCAAACTCTACCAATGGCAAATGGTCCTCCCAACTGCCTCCATAACCAGACCCTCCGGAAGTCATATGCTGAGTCTTCTGCGGACAATCTCGGTTCTGGTGCCCAGGCAGTTTGCAATGAAAGCAAACTGACTGTCCCAGAGAGCAGGCTGGGGTGATGTGATCTCTGGACCCACATCTGAAACAGCGAATGTCGCTGGCGGGTTGTTTCCGGTTCTGCTGTGAAGACCAGAAACGTCCTGAGGAAGACTGCCCTGACTTCTGAGGCCTATGAAATGCCCCAAAAGTACCCTGACCTGGCCGACTGCAACCGCTCTACTGCTGTGTAGCCTATGGCTGCTGGATCTGTCCAGACGTCTGACTCGGCTGCTTCCTTTTTCTGTCCAGAAACGCTCTCTGCTGTGCTGACTCAATCATGAGGGCTCTGTCCAACGTCTCCAAACAAGATGCGCTACCAAGACCGGCAAGCCTTACTTGCAAATGTCCATCCAGCCCCTGAATGAACTGCTCCATACGTGAACTATCCTCAGCAACTAGCTCTGGACAAAATCTGGCCAATCTGTTAAACTCTGCATTATACTCTATCACCGACCGGTTGTTCTGTTGCAAACTCAGGAAATCCTGCCGGCGAGCCATCTGATAAGCTCGTGGGAAGAAGTGACTCTCAAAAGCCTCTCTGAACCTAGCCCAAGTGATGTTCTGCTCGCCGATGATGGAACGCTGAGTAACCCGCCAGGTGTCGGCCTCGTCCCGTAATTGAAAGGCAGCTAGCTCTGCTTTCTCCCACTCGAAGCAAGCCATATAGAAGAAAGTCTGCTCCATAGTCTCTATCCATGACAGGGCCACACTCGGATCAAGGTCTCCTCGGAAGAGTGTAAATCGACTCTTCATCGACTCTGCCAATGTTGGGATCCAAGCTCGTGCCGCAACAATGTTAGTGAAGTGGATAGGGACGACTGTAGGAGCTGGCGGAAATATTGGAGCTAGTGCTACAGGTGGTACCGCTGAATAGACCGAGGGAGGTACACCCGGTGCTGCTGCATAAATTGGAGCATATGCCACCGGTGGCACTGTAGGGTCAGCATAGGTGGTCGCGGCTGGATATACGGTAGGTAGTGGTACCGGATGTGGAGCAATCGGTACCGCTGGTGCAGGTGCTACTGGGTATACTATAGGTACTGGTGGCACAGGTGCCACTAGTGTCGGGTACACAGTAGGTCCAGGTGGCGGTGGTGCCGGGTACGCCGTAGGCTGGTCCGGAGCAGGTGCGGGGTATGCCGGTAGTACCCCTGCTGGTACCGTAAATACAGTAGGGGTGGATACAGTCGGTACAGCCGAGGTAGGTACCTCTAAAGGAGTCATCGGGGTCTGAGAGCCCGACGCGCCCGCAGTATCCTGAGTCTGTCCCTGACTGACAGGCTCAACCCCAGTAGGCATCTCTGGCAAGTCTAGAGATCCCAAGGTCCTCGTATATGGCCGTCCAGCACCAATCTCGCAGCAATACGTATAGATCACCTCATATCTGTTAAGTTATATAACAGATATTACTACAAGTATAACAATCATAAAATAAACATCATACCTATTTGCCGTCTGGAGATGTTCCGTCGCTGTCCAGTCCCCATATTACCTCGGAATTCTGTACAAGTAAACCACCGGAAATCCATATAAATCCCAAAAATAACTACCCAAGTTTACTAGCAAACTTGGGCTAACCCAAAAATCCAAAACACCATAAGCAGGTATCATAACCCGCTCTGATACCAATAAATTGGTATCAGATAAATCTCGAAAATCTGTAACACGAAAATCAAAACAAGTATCTCCAAACCTGGCTCATACCAAATAAATTGTCACGTCCCGGGGGAGTCCCTGTCCGAAGAAATTTCGGCAGCACCTCCCCTGTACAGGTGACAATCTGAAACTTCTACAATGCCCTCAGGGCCACATATACATCGATCAACATGGCCGGAACAATAACAATAATATAATACAATCACCACGTAGTTAATAATTAACAAACTAGAACAGTGATAAGAGGACTCAAAAACAACCCTACTCAACTACACCCATAAAACACAAAACTGATGTCCTACTCCACTACACCCATAAAGCTCAAATCCGACGATAAATCAACTCACCTCTTCTGCCGTCTAGGAAGGCATGTAGTAAAACAAATTCAAATAAAACTCATCGACAATATCCATATAGTAAACTGATACAAGTCCAAATTATCAAAACAACACAAGTCTAAACATAGTCTAAACAAGAAAAACTAAAAGATCAACACACGTCCTCGTGGACTGCAGGGGACTAGCGACTGGAACTCTCCGGACAGCATCAACCTGAAAATAGCAACGAAGGAGGGTGTGAGTCCAACACTCAGAGGGTAACAACTGATATGCATAATAAAGAAAATAACAACCAGCATTAATCATGCGTACAGTCTCTTGATAAAAGAAGGATAAATGCAACTGAAATAAGCAGGAGAAAATTGTACTAACCAGGACCAGGGTATAAGTATAACAGGGTCATCAGACCGAGAAGTATCAAAATCCTGTATGCATGTCAATCATATGCATCCATATAAATGCAGCAAGTAAATGCAGCAAACACAAGCAATAAATGCATCATGCATATGATGCAAATGTCATGGTCACCGCTGACGGCAGTCAACCATCTCACACACAATGGTGAGACCGAGTGGGTAGGGCTATGATAACCATGCACTCTGCCATCACTGCTCCTGATGAGTGACCGAGTGAACGGGATGCTGTCGGAGTACACCTATCCTCCTACCCCAAATCATAAATGGGGGAGCTCAATGCTCTCATCTCCCGGTACACGATGACGGGGAGGAATCTCTGTCGGCTACCACGCTGCGCCACACTACCCATGAGCAGACCAACGGAGCCAAACAGAGTCCAACCGCCTGCCGGCTACCACGCTGCTACACTGAACCAGCGGAGCCAAACAGAGCAGAACTGTCTGCCGGCTACCACACTGAGTCACCAGACCAACGGAGCCAAACAGCAGAACTGCCATACACCTGTCTGATATATCACTAACCCATGAGTGGTGGTGTGTACAAATACATGTAACTAGCGATGTGCTCGATAATAATGGAGCAGACTATCGCACAACATGTAATCATGCAAGATGATGCATGACACTAAACATGGCAATATCCTGAACAGCATAACAATATCCATATATAAATATAAAATGTGTACCATAAGACAATTAATCAAATCAAAGGTACACAGATCAGATAAGGTATCAAAAACCCTAGGTCCTGAACATAATATATAACATGATTGTGTCATTACCCCTATAAGCATGTATAATCAGATAAGTATTAACATGATGTGCATAACAAATAAACAAACAAACATGTAACAGATCGGGTAGTGATCAACCGAAGTAGATAAGAAAAAAACACAATCGTTGCTATTTGTTAAAAATATTACTATGCATATCAAATGACATAAAGTCAAAGTACCCGCCTCCAATAGAAAGGATGGTATCCGTAATCCTACGTTGAGACACTTGTCTCGAATCAGAGTCCTGCATCAATCACATAATTTTATTTAGATAATTACATATATAACAAATAGCTAAATAAGATTCCCAACCCTATTTAGGGTAACCCCTAATCGAAGTACGATCACTAACTAACCAATTACACAGATTCCAACCTTTAAATAAATCTATTACACATCCATATTAACCCAACATTTAGATTAAACTAACCTTAATAGCTTCCTCCTTTAAACCCTCAGCTGAACCAAAATCAGTCGCAGCAGATTGAAATTCCTAATCTACCATATAAACCAAATCGAGACAATTATCAATTCCTCCACAACAGAATCTGAGAATAGAATCACAACCTACCTCCAATCCAGATCAATGAGAGGAAGAAGAATTCGATATCCGAAAACTGGCACTGTGGCACTGCCCAAAGCCAGGACCCATGTGTTCTTACCGACGAACAGAGAGATAGATTGGTGCTAGGCTCGTGGCATCTTCGGCCTGGAGGGTTGGAAGAAAAATCGACGATGCTAGGGCACAAGGTCGGTGGTGTCGCAAGAGGGTGAGGGAGGCAGTAGCGCTAGGGCACAGAGGAGGTCGGCGGCGCCACTGGGATCTCCACGGCGAGGGGCGACATGCGCGGTGGCTAGCTAGGGCACGTGCACAGAGGAGGCGGCTTGATCGGCACTGCTCAGGGCTTTGGTCAGTGGTAAGAAGAGAGGAGATGGGTCGGCGGCGGTACTAGGGCACGGCGCTAGGGCACAAAATGTACCTCTGGCGTTGGGCGGCGGCCGACGTTGGCTGTGGTGGTCGGTGGCGCTGAAAAGGGGCAGACCGTGGCTATGGCACTGCAAGGAGAAGAAGAAGAGAGGATCAAGCGGAGAGGAGTCGGGAGGAAGGTGTGGAGGCTTGGGAAGAAGATTTGGGTTGGCATTTTTGTCGCTGGTGAGGGAAGAAACCGTCAAGCGGCACCGGTTAGGGCATGGGTTCGGACGCGCGGGAGAGAAAGAAATGAAGAAAAGAAAATGAGAAAAGAAAATAAATAAAGAAAATCAACTTTTCCTCGCTTAATTGGGTAGCCTAAACAGGCTTTCCTATGGCCTTGTTTTTATCCCCGTAAACTCGTCCATACAAGCTCCGAAAAATTCCCACAAAATTTCTAAAAATTCCAGAAAATCCCCTTATCACTATTCCCCCTTTTTCGGTATTTTATACGTCCAAACAACGAGAGTTGTTGCCTTGCTTCTCTCCGCCGGAGCCATCACCGGCTGTTTCCTGTTGTGTCGTCAGAATTGTAGTCGTAAAACGTTGTCCTCTCTTCCCTTTTGTGTCGTCGGGTTGCTTCGGCCATAAGACATGAATTAGACTGTGATCCCTCTCTCGGATGGAACTGTCTCCCACCTTTGGCTAGTACTAAAATGAAGACACAACTTGGACTTATTGAAGTCGTCTCGAAGATAGCTCAATGTGGATACAAGTAGAGGTGGGGCTTCCGAGTGTCGCTTGGTTGATCTCCTTCTCACTCTGGATCATCCGATGGAATCTTCTACGCATCATCCGACAGGTATACTTGGCGTAAATTTACTTTCTATAAACTTTTTATTATGTGATCATGTTTGTTATGTTATATCCTTGTATGTGTATGGTGTGTGTGATGTAATAATTAAAAATTATTATTATTTTTATTTTCCACTGCGCATGTTTACGAAACATGTTTTAGCACGCACCCGCATTGGGTTACCCAACAAATGGTATCAGAGCTATAGTCTAGATCAAATGTCATGTGGGTCACCTTGAATGAAGTTGAGGGTGGCTCAAAGCTGGTCATGAGTGATCGGATGCTCGTGGGGAGGCCCGGAGTAGGTCAAGGTAACCGGATACTTATGTCGGGCTCAGAGCAGGTCAGAGTGACCAGATACTTGCAGGGGGTGAGTAGGTCAGGGTGATTGGATGCTCATGGGGAGGCCCGAAGCAGGTTATGAGTGACCAGATGCTCAGGGAGGTCAGAGTGACCTCGACCTTGAATGAAGTTGAGGGTGGCTCGAAGATGGTCATGAGTGATTGGATACTCGTGGGGAGGCCCGGAGCAGGTCAAGGTAACCGGATGCTTGTGTGGGGCAGGTCAAAGTGATCAGATACTTGTAGGGGGAGAGTAGGTTAGGGTGACCGGATGCTTGCGGGGAGGCCCAGAGCAGGCCAGGGTGATCGGATACTCACGGGGAGGCCCAGACCATCATGAGAGTAATTGCGGTCCTTCATTTGAGGGGAGGATTGTTGGGGTTCAATCAAAGTCCGACATTAGAAAGATTTGGTAAAGATCATGGGTTTAAAAGGATGTAAGATATCTCCATTGACATGAGGCCCTTTGGGTAGAGTCCAAGAGCAAAGTCATGAGGGTCTAGGGCTAAAGTAGACAATATCATGTCATTGTGGAGATATGTGGACATCCTTTGGGCACAATATATGATACCTCCAATAATACACACTCGAAATGTATACACACACACTCATAGATATAATCAACATGATACCTCCAACAGTACACACCAGACATGTGTGGACACTCAACGTAGGTATAATCAACTAGATACCTCCAATAGTACACACTAAACACATGTACACGCACCACAACACAGGTTTAGTCGACAAGATACCTCTAATAATACACACTAGCCACCTATACACACATGACAAACACATGTACACTCACACCATAGATATAATCATCAAGATACTTCCAACTAAATATACTGGACATGTGTGCACATAACAACAAAGGTATAATCGACAAAATACTTTCAATAGAACTCACCCGACATATATGCACACACAACACACAATAGATCCAGAAATATAATCCATTAATCACAAATACCTATATGCATAAAAAGATCAAACGTGTGTATACCAACAACATCTACAATATGTAGTAACACTTATACACATGTGTACACTAATAAATGCATAATCTGTTGGGATGTATACTATAAGCCTAGCTTTTGTATGAACATCTATTTTGAAATATTTTGAATGAGAATCACTTTGGTCAAATGTTTGCATTTTATATTTCTATATATGTCAATGCAGTTGTCCATTTAATTTATATTGTCGATAACATGGTGTATGGTGCCACATAGAAGATCATGTTATCGGTTTCTTATAAATTATAAACAGTGGCTCACAACCAAGATGGATTGGGACAAACCATTGGAACCGTTGTAGTGTAATTTGGTATTAGTCTGTCTTGACTATAAAATTACACTAGTATATTATGTGTGTATTGAGAAGGACCATTTGAGGTTGTTTGATTTATACTGACTACATAAAAGAACAGAACCTCTATTATTATGAATGTATGTCCTCTTAATCCCTATATAATAACAAGCACGTATACTTAGTATTTATTTCTTTAACTTATCAATGGATGAGATTTATTCGTTAAATCAATAGGCCTGATGAGTTGGGAAATAGTATTATTTATATGGTGTGTTGTAGATTATAGAAGGAATCTGTGTCCTAATTATTTAGGTTGATGATGTCCCCTTGAGGAGCTCATAAAGATTATCATGTAAACCCTGCATGTGGACTTAGTCCAGCATGATAATAAAGTTGAGTGGTACTACTCTTGAAATCAGATGTTAATTAATTGAGTTGTCAGTAACTCATTTAATTAACGTGCATACAATATCTTAAACACAGGGAGATTAACGCACTCATGATAAGAAGGAGCCCATATTATAATATGGAATTGGTGCGGTAGTTTAATAATAACCCTTTAGTGGTATGGGTTATTATTGATGGGCTTGGGTTGGGTGTTCGGGCCGAACACAGGAAACCCAAGCCCATCAGGAGGCCTAAACCAATTCCTCCTCTAGGTCCCTATTGTAGCCTCTATATAAAGCCTCGATCCACTCATCCATAACTTGGTTTGGTTTAACTTAACTTGGTTTAACTTGGTTTGGTTTAACTTGGTTATAGAAAGAGAGATTTTTTTCTAAACAGAATTCGGTTATAGAAAAAGAGATTTTTTCTGAACGGAATTCTGTTATTTTTCTTTCTTTGTAACCGACGGAAAGCCTATAAAAAGGAGTAGGTGGTGGCTCATAAAACCTAATTTTCTAATTTTCCTAATTCCATAATTCTCTTCTCTCCTCATTGGGCCGGCAGCACACATCCTTCTCCTTGTAGTCGGCGCTCCTCATCTCCCCTCTTCCTCCTTGGTGGTCGGCGCCACCTTCACCTCCACCTAGGGTCGATGCCATTCTTCCCAAGCTAGGGCCTGCGCCCCTCCCCTCATCCTTGAGGGTCGGCGTCCCTCCTTGCTAGATCACTTGGTGGTCGGTGGCTTGGAGAAGAGGAAGAAGTTGAAGAAGAGGAAGAAGAAGAAAAGGAGAAGATTAGAAGGTGCCCCATCCTAGAGCCTCCTTTTGTAGTTGGCGGTTTGGAAACTGAGAAGAGAAGGAGGGTAGTTTTATCTTGGTAGATCGTCACCCACACGACGTCCAAGAATAGGAGAGGAATACGGCAGAAGATTAAGAGGTCTTTAGGTACAAAGAAAAGGTACAACTAGTTCTTTAATTCCGCTGCATAATTGGTTTTGTTTTCTTTGTATCAATTTTAAATACCAACACAAGAGGCCAGCGATCTTGTACTTTGATCAAGGTATGCTTTGATCATTCAAGAACTTGCTTGATTGATCAAACACATGTTTGATCGAACATGCGGGTTGCTAAGAAAAGTTCTGTACTTATATAATTTTTCTACAGGAAAATTTAAACAGAACAGAATTCCAGCGCCTTCAATTGATATCAGAGCATGTTTTCTGGTTCTGTGAGATTAGTTTTCGGTTAAATTATGCACTGATCATATACAAGTTTAGCAGGATAATAGTAGGATGTGCAAGAAAGATTAACTCTGTGGTTGCAGGCATCCTAGGTCCAACTATTACGGCTTTGTGTGTTTGTGTATGATTTGAACCCTCGGGCATGTCGAGGTTGTTGTGTGTGCATGATTGTAATAATTAAATATGGTCAGTTGCCATATTATTTTTTTTACATTCTATTTAATCTAGATTATATGTAAATTCCTTTGTGGAATATAGGATCGATAAATATAATAATTTTATTTTTTTTGTTGCAGCTTGTATCCTTGCTATGCATGGTGCTATTTTGAGGACCAAAGACGCGACAAAGAAGGAAGCAAGATAGATGTGACGGCTTGATCCATTGGCATTATATTAGAGGACAGCGTAGGATAAGGCCATAAGAGTTAGAAATTTTATTTTTATATTTATTGTCTTTATATGTTGTTTTTATGTGTTGTGATGTGTGTGTTGTGATGTGTGTGTATGATTAAAATTCCTCAATTTAAATAACTAAGTAGGAGAGGGATTATTTAAATAAATCTCACGGTCTCCATTACTGGTTTGTAAGTGATGCATTCAAACTTGCGTGTTAGCTTTAAGTACCTTCCTCCATATCGGATGAGTTTGTTTATGGATCACTAGATCAAACTTCATCTATGGATGATTATAGGAAATTATTTAGGTATGTATGATCTCCATCTGAAGGGGCACAATCCTAATTAATGGACTAAGTATCAAGTAATGGTATATACTTAGGCGCATTTAATAGTATCCTCTCCATCGGAGTCACTGCTATTATTTGTGTGACCATATATGAACCAACAATTAATTTTATTTGTCATAAAGTTAGGTTGATAATCTTATGAGTCTATTATTCAATTGAAGTACTTACAGCGAGGAGATGTGTGAACCCTTTGAGCATGGGAGCTTGATTTCTCTCAAGGCCCTCTAGTTTCGGCCTCTGTGAAAGCATCACACCAATGACCCCCCAGCTGTGGGCTCATATAGTTATATACAGTCTTACACCAATTATACATATCTAAATTAGTAAAATTATCTACACAATCTATTAATGATTGTACTGGTAATCTAGATATATTATTAGTAGTAGTAAATAAAACAGAAACAAAGAAATACAATATTAAAAATTGGTAAAAAAGAGTATCAAATTCAGCAGATGAAGGTTGTTTGCTGAGGTTGATCATCTTGTTCTCTAACTCCTTCTGTGTACACTCCCTATTACTGAAGTGTTGAAGAAATAGTGGGGTGGTGGCAGCATGCTACTGCAAATTTACCTCATCGCCTTAGTCTGGGAGTCCTAGAATCAGTGAAATATCTTTCCTTATGAAGCTGATCTCTTTATTATGAAAGATGAAACATCTGGCTTCAACTTCCCAATTGTCAAACATATTTTGCATAAGGCTTCGGATATTTGCAATTTTAGGCATGGCTACTGCCCAAGCAAATGGACTTCCATTGATCAACTCCATCTGTCAGTCGTTTATATGTAGTGATGATAAAAACCCCTGAAGTGGGGTTAATTACTTTTCCAATGCACTTTCTTACGATATGCATGAAAAGCAGAAGTTCTCTGGCTTGCCATTTAATTCTGTCAAACAAATATATAAGATCTTAGTGATACTCAGTTTCCTTCATTGTAATGCAGTTAGTTTTCACCCATACTACGATACATTACACTATTATTTTGTAAATAGAATATGATACATTACAATATCTATAATTTCATCTAGGTAGTACAATGTAATTAATAGCCGATACAACATGAGTACTGATCACATTGTAGTAGTTGGGGTCAAGTAGTTGCTATATAATGAGAAGCCAATAGGGATTGTAGGGTTTAACCATGTTGTATCAATCATTAGGGTTTAACTACGTTATAGTAACTACTCAATGGTAGCTGCTATAATAAAGATAAACTTTTTTTAAACACTCTATTTCCTCAAACAAAATATTTAATCCTCAGCCCTAAAATCATTAAACCCCATTGTAGCAGCTAGGAGACGAATCAAAACCTAAAAAATTCAAACCCCTAAACAAAACGAGAAGAATCAAAACTTTAAACCTAACACCATACTTATGATAGAGGCAAAGATTTGGATGAGAAACAAGACATCGTGGTGAGATTGATTGACAAAGACAATGTGTGGTCACCGATCTACTATGATTGAAATTCTTTTGAAATATTTGTCACATGGTGAGTTTTAGAGTAAAACTTTCACTGATGAGGGAAAAAAGGTCATTGCACAGTATATTTATGCACAATAAATGCAAAATTATAATTGGTAAGAAAAGGTTATTTAGAGATCAGCAGTAGTTACTAGGCGTTGTAGCACCTATGTTGGAATAGCTGCTACAATGTGTAGCAGCTAATCTGTAGCAATGTGTAGCAGCTTCAACAGTGTAGTAGCTACTCTTGAGAAGCTACTACAACGTGTAGCAGCTTCTAATGACTAGCTGCTTCAATGTGCTGTAGTAGCTGCTACAATGTGTAGAAGCTTTTAACTATTTATACATTAAATGATACAACGTGTAGATGTTGGCTTTTTCGGGCCACGAAAATCGCTTTTTCACGTCGCGAAAACCGCTTTTTCGCTTCGCGGAAACCCCGAATCACCCTAGCCAACGGATCTCGTGCGAAGAAAAGATTTCAAAACAAAATTACGAGTACGAGTTCCTACTTAGATCTACTCCAAGATCTACATGAAACGAGTTATACCTTTGAAGCGAAGCCCTTCGCGTTCCCGCTCATCCAAACGGTGTCGGATCTCAAGAGTATCAAGATAGATACTCCTCTAGAAGTATCCACACGGACTCGTAGGTGGAGAAAAACACACAAAGAGGTGTGCTAGCACCTATGTGTGATTCGGCCAAGTTGAGGAAGAGAGGGAGAGGAAGAGAGCTCCAAGAGGAAGAAGAAGGAATAATGCACTTGAATGAGGAAAATCAATTTCATTCCCATTCAAAAGTGGCCGGCCACTTTCAAGTTGTGTAACTCCCAAAATTTACATTAAGTGCAATTAATGTGAAGCTATTAAAGAAAATGGCTTTGTAACTTCCATGAGGTGGCACCCATGATGATGTGGAGTAACATCATTGGTCCACATCAATGCCAACTCACCAATGAGGTGGCATAAAGTCAAGTCAAACTTGACTTTCTATCTTCCTCTCAAGTCAAGTCAAACTTGACCAAATCTCTTCCATGGTTGATCTAATCTAACCATTTGATTCAAGCCAACTTAATATAATGAATCTAATTCATTAAATTAAGTTGATTTAATGAGTCATAATCTAAATTAGACTCATTGAATACATGAATCCACTTGAGTCCAACTCAAGTTAACCCAATTAGGATTACTCTTAATCCAATTTGATTCATCAAATGAATCTAATCCGCTTGGTTCATCATATGAACCTAATCTCCATCTAATTGTCCTTAGTGTGTGACCCTATAGGTTCTTGTAACGTTGGCAATGCCCTAAACCCATTTAGGAGCATAAGTAATGAGCGGTATCTAGCAGCACATCATTACTACCCAAGTTGCAAGAATGTTGAGATCCAACATCACCTTGTGACTACTAATTGTGACTGCTCACAATATATGACAAGTGTCCTTCTATCCTAGACATCTAGATTGGTCAATGTGAGGTATAGACCGTGTCATCCTCTGACCAATCTAAATCTTGAACTCCAAGTAGACTCACTAAATCAAATGAGCTCAATATCCTATATTGACTCATTTGGCCATGGACATGCACTTTGTGGTCTCACTCTATCAAGAATACCGATGTCTCTCCCGTCATATAGGAGGGATAGATCCCATCTACATCACTCACATCCCTCTGCATAATTTGTTATATACCCAGTAATCGCCTTTATAGTCCACCCAGTTATGGGTGACGTTTGACGAAACTAAAATACATAACTCCTTAAGTAGAGATCTATGGTAACTTCAGGTCTAAGGACTAGTAGTCATACTAATAGCCACATGAGAAAGTATATGACACTCATATAACGATCCATGATACTTTCTCATGGCGGGTCATTCAGTATACATTCTCTAATGTATACCCATGTGTCAACTTGATATCTCTATATCCATGACTTGTGAGATCAAGTCATCGAGTTGACCTACATGCTAGTCTTATTGCATTAACATTGTCCCTGAATGTTAATACTCGACTAGGAATGATTAAGAGTAGTGTTCCCTATATCATCTCACTATCAGTTCAACTAACCGATTGATATAGGTGAGAACCGTCTACTCAAGGACATTATTATACTTAGTTTATTTGGCACCAATACAAGTAAGTATAATAACCAAAATCCAAATACCTTTATTTATATAGAATATGATACAATAAGTCCAAAATACAATCATCAAATAATTGGCTCTAGGGCTCTAGCTAACAATCTCCCATTAGCACTAGTGCCAATCAGTGTCAAGCCCAAATGACCTAGTGTGACCATCATGCTTTCCGTCCAAAGCTTGGTCAAGGGATCTGCGATGTTAGCCTCTGTGGGTACTCAAATCTTCACATCTCCTCTCGATGATCTCTCGAATGAGATAGAAGCGTTGTAGTATGTGTTTGGTCCACTGGCCTTAGCCTGTTCTATAGCTCCATTGTTGTCACAATAGAGCTCAATGGGGTCAACAATGCTAGAACCACCCCAAGTTCGATGAACTTATGGATCCAAATCGCCTCCTTTCGCCTCGATGCATGTACTGCCTTTTGTAGAATCGACTCGATCCTCGCTTGAACTCTTCCAATGACAGACCACCATTAATGCAAAATACGAACCCGATCGTGATCTATAGTCATCCTGTCACCGAAGCTAGCATCACAGAACCCTTTACAGCTAGCTCATCATTGCCTCCATATATCAAGAAATATTCTTTAGTCCTTCTTAAGTACTTAAGAATATTCTTGACCGCTATCCAGTGACTTTCACCTAGATCTGACTGGTATCTGCTCGTCATGCTCAAAGCATACGAGACATCAGGTCGAGTACATAGCATGGCGTACATGATCGATCCTATGGCTGAGGCATAAGGGATCTTATCCATGCGGTCTCTCTCCTCTCTAGAAGAGAGACCTTGAGTCTTCGAAAGACTCACGCCATGTGACATCGGTAGAAATCCCTTCTTGGAGTTCTGCATGGCAAACCGAAGGAGTACCTTGTCAATATATGTACTCTGACTTAGGCCAAGCAATCTCTTAGATCTATCTCTATAGATCTGTATCCTTAGAATGCGGGATGCCTCACCTAAGTCCTTCATTGAGAAGCAACTCCCTAGCCAAGTCTTGACAGACTGAAGCATATGGATGTCCTTCCCAATGAGTAGTATGTCATCCACATACAATATGAGGAAGACAACTATGTCCCCCACAATCTTCTTGTAGACACAAGGTTCATCTTCGTTCTTGATGAAACCAAACTGTTTGATTGCATCATCGAATCAAAGATTCCAGCTCCGAGAAGCTTGCTTTAGTCCATAAATGGACCTATGCAGTTTGCATACTCTGCTAGTATGCTTTGGATCTACAAAACCCTTAGGTTGTGTCATGTACACATCCTCGAATAGGTTTCCATTCAGAAACGCGGTTTTGACGTCCATTTGCCAGATCTCGTAATCGTGGTAAGCTGCAATAGCAAGCATGATCCGAATAGATTTAAACATCACTACTGGAGAAAAGGTTTCATCATAGTCAATACCATGAATCTGCTTGAAACCTTTAGCTACCAAGCGACCCTTATAGATAGGTCCATCCATGTCAGTCTTTCTCTTAAAGACCCACTTGCACCCAATGGGTTTTACCCCTTCAGGTGGATCAACCAAAGTCCATACTTGGTTGGTGTACATGGATTCCATCTCGGATCTCATGGCTTCTAGCCATTTCTCGGAATCTGGTCTCATCACAGCTTCTTGATAGGTGGTAGGCTCATCCTCTATGAGCACAATGTCATCACGGTCAGACAAGAGAAAAGAGTATCTCTCAGGCTGACGACGGACCCTATCAGACCTGCGAAGAGGTATGTCTACTTGAACCGGTTGTTGTTCCTCAACTCCTTGTGGAACAACATCATCCACAACACTTTGTGGTTCCAGTTTAATTTCCATCGAGGCATCAGTGCTATTGTTCGCATCTTGAACTTCTTCAAGATCGAACGCGCTCCCACTAGTCTTTCTAGAAACAAAGTCCCTTTCTAGAAAGACTCCAGTTTTTGCCACAACTACCTTGTGCTGACTGAGAATGTAGAAGTAATATCCCTTAGTTTCCTTGGGATATCCAATGAAATAGCACTTGTCGGATTTGGGTCCTAATTTGTCTGAGACTTGACGTCAAACGTAACCTCACAAGCCTAAATCCTCATGAAAGACACCTGGGCATCTCTCCCAATCCATATCCTATATGGTGTCTTTATCACGACCTTGGATGGAACTCGGTTGAGTATAAAAGTTGTCGTGTCTAGAGCATAGCCCCAAAGGTATGTCGGAAGATCTGTGTGACTTATCATAGACCGTACCATATCTAATAGGGTACGATTCCTCCTTTCGAATACACCATTCCATTGTGGTGTTCCAGGAGGAGTGAGTTGGGATAGAATCCCACACTCAGCTAGATAGTCACAGAATTCATGGCTAAGGTATTCTCCACCTCGATCGGATCGAAGTATCTTAATACTCTTGCCTAGTTGGTTCTGTACTTCATTCTTGAATTCTTTAAACTTTTCAAAGGATTCAGACTTATGTGTCATCAAGTACACATAACCATATCTACTGAAATCATCAGTAAATGTGATGAAGTACCTATAACCGCCTCTAGCAGCAACATTGAAAGGGCCACATACATCACTATGTATGAGTCCTAACAAATCAGTTGCTCTCTCGCTGTGCCCACTAAAGGGAGTCTTGGTCATCTTGCCTTGTAGGCATGACTCGCATATCTCATATGATTCAAAATCAAATGAGTCCAACAAACCATCCTTATGGAGCTGGGATAAGCGCTTGTCATTTATATGACCTAAGCGACAGTACCAAAGGTAGGTTTGGTTCATGTCATTTGACTTGAACCTCTTGGTATTTACGTTATAGATAGGGCTCTCAAGGTCTAGAATATAGAGTCCGTTTATCAAAGGTGCACTACAATAGAACATATCGTTTAAATAGACGAAACAACATTTGCTCTTAATAGTAAACGAGAAACCTTTCTTGTCCAAACAAGAAACTGATATAATGTTCTTTGTTAATGCAGGCACATAACAACAATCGACTAACTCTAGTACCAGCCCAGAGGGCAGAGATAAAAAGTAAGTCCCTACAGCAACAGCAGCAACCCGTGCTCCATTGCCTACTCGTAGGTCCACCTCGCCCTTTGTCAATGCCCTGCTATTTCTCAGCGCCGGTACATCAGTACAAATGTGAGAAGCACATCCAGTATCTAATACCCATGATGTAGAAATAGATAGATTGACTTCTATAACATATATATCTGAAGTGGAAGTCTCACTTCTCTTCTTCTTAAGATCCTCCAAGTATACCTTGCAGTTCCTCTTCGAAGCAGGTAGCATCCTTGGCGACCCCTCCTTTAGGCTTCAGTGCCTTGCCTTTGCCCTTGGCTTGGGACTTTCCCTTGCCTTTGGGCTTGCCCTTGCCCTTATGTTTCTGAACCATCAGAACAGTGTTGGGCTTAGCCTTCTTAAGGTTTAGCTCAGCAGTTCTCAACATGCTAAGCAGCTCGGGCAGTGGCTTGTCAATCTCGTTCATATTGTAGTTTAGAACGAATTGGTTGTAGCTATCTGGCAAGGATTGCAAGATTAGGTCAATAGCCAGCTCTTGGCCAAGTGGGAACCCCAACCTTTGTAGGTTCTCTATGTACCCAATCATTTTGAGTACATATGGACCTACAGGAGCCCCGTCTGACATCTTGCACTGAAACAATGCCCTTGCCTCGCTTGACCTTGATACAGTTGACAAAGATGTTCAACCATATCATAAGCGCCCATTAACTCATGTTGCTTCTGAAGCTCAGAGTTCATGGTCGCGAGCATTAGACAAGACACATCTAATGTGGCATCTTGATGCTTCTTGAAAGCATCTCGGTCAGCTCGCGGGGCAGTGGCAGGAGGAGCCTCCGGAATAGGCTGCTCCAGAACGTACCAGTCCCGGAAGTTTGCTCCGTTGAGCTTGTCCTTCTCGAGGACAGATCGCAGGGAGAAGGTGTTCGTATTCGACGTCATGGTAATCTACAACAGAAATAAAAGCAGAAATAAATATCATATTCTTAATCATTTAATTAGGCCTTTAAGTAAATGATGCTCCCACTAAATTCTATAATTCATGTGGGACAAGATCCACATCATACTAACCCTTGAGTTAGCCTTGGCTAATACACCCAAGACTTAGTATGATCGGTAGGTAATGATTACCAATTACATCTCTATGCAACTCTTGTTTATAGAATCAAAATCCGCATTTATATTAAAACTCAAGTTAGCTTTGGCTAATTCGCCCGAGAGTTAATATATATGTGATTTTGACCTAACTTTCCAACCGTTGGTAGAATGCCTATAGTTATACTCGATCCAACCGAGTTAACTAGGAATACTCAATCTAATTGAGTTGTACTCACCCATGCGTTGATAGGCGGGACCAAGATTGTCCCTCCGTACCCTACCAAGATAGTATGTGTTGCTCTGCTTTGGCAGATTCAACAACTACATGCGATCGAGGTAGTGGTAGGTATCACGGCATGGTAGGCATTACGAGTTGACATGATTTAGATCTAATTTAAACGATTATGCGTATCATATACTAGATAGATCTAATCTAATCGAAGGGTGCATCATATGCACGACTTAGATCTAATCTAATCGTTAGGCACTAATTAATTACTTAATTAACTAGCATGCATCACATACGCACAAAAGCAATTAATTAAATTAATTTGTGATTTAGTCATGACCCTACTACGATCTTCTCAAGCCAATGAGAAGATCGGATGGTCAACCTAAGGTCAACAGCTTCTCAAGCTCCTTCCGTTGACCACCTCGTGTTGCTCGTGCCCTCCTCGTAACTCCGTCTCGTGTGGACCTTCCACCACTTCAAAATTTACATTACAATTTTGAAACTCGAGTTACATTCGAGTCTAAATCTAATTTACAACCAGAATATATGAGAAAGGCACGACGCGCAGGTCGTGAAAATAAAAATAAAAACAAATACAGCACGCACATCACAAATAACGGCGCGCAGGCCGTAATATGAATTACAACACAATTCCAATCTTATTGGGTCTTTTTGGGCCATGACTATCACAAAATTAATATATAATTCAAAATTATATATTTCTATAATTTTATGTAATTTTTTTATAATTTTACAGATTTTATGAGTAAATTTTTCCCGGCGGTCCCGATTAGCGATTTCGGGCGCAATCCCCTTGCGGGGTTAGGGGCAGTACCCCTACCCGCGATCTAACCATCGCGAGTTGCTCCTAAGCGATCCAAGAGCGCCTTAGCCCGCTGTCCCAAAATATTTTGGGTCAAAACATTACCGTTTTGGAAAATTCTTCTCGGTAATCGAAGCCTACAAGTGCCGAAACACTTGTGCTTCGCTTCTACGAGAAAAATACCCATTAAATCATAAAAATTAGGAAATTCACAGAATGTTACAGTATGCATATTTTTCAAAAAAAAATACTAATTTAAACTCGTACTCGCTTCGCACGTGGCTCTGATACCACTGTTGGGTTTTTCGGGCCGCGAAAACCGCTTTTTCGCGTCGTCGAAACCCCGAATCACCCTAGCCAACGGATCTCGTGCGAAGAAAAGATTTCAAAACAAAATTACGAGTACGAGTTCCTACTTAGATCTACTCCTAGATCTACATGAAACGAGTTATACCTTTGAAGCGAAGCCCTTCGCGTTCCCGCTCGTCCAAACGATGCCGGATCTCAAGAGTATCAAGATAGATACTCCTCTAGAAATATCCACATAGACTCGTAGGTGGAGAAAAACACACAAAGAGGTGTGCTAGCACCTATGTGTGGTTCGGCCAAGTTGAGGAGGAGAGGGAGAGGAAGAGAGCTCCAAGAGGAAGAAGAAGGAATAATGCACTTGAATGAGGAAAATCAATTTTATTCTCATTCAAAAGTGGCCGGCCACTTTCAAGTTGTGTAACTCCCAAAATTTACATTAAGTGCAATTAATGTGAAGCTTTTAAAGAAAATGGCTTTGTAACTTCCATGAGGTGGCACCCATGATGATGTGGAGTAACATCATTGGTCCACATCAATGCCAACTCACCAATGAGGTGGCATAAAGTCAAGTCAAACTTGACTTTCTATCTTCCTCTCAAGTCAAGTCAAACTTGACCAAATCTCTTCCATGGTTGATCTAATCTAACCATTTGATTCAAGCCAACTTAATATAATGAATCTAATTCATTAAATTAAATTGATTTAATGAGTCATAATCTAAATTAGACTCATTGAATACATGAATCCACTTGAGTCCAACTCAAGTTAGCCCAATTAGGATTACTTTTAATCCAATTTGATTCATCAAATGAATCTAATCCTCTTGGTTCATCATATGAACCTAATCTCCATCTAATTGTCCTTAGTGTGTGACCCTATAGGTTCTTGTAACGTTGGCAATGCCCTAAACCCATTTAGGAGCATAAGTAATGAGCGGTATCTAGCAACACATCATTACTACCCAAGTTACAAGAATGTTGAGATCCAACATCACCTTGTGACTGCTCACAATATATGACAAGTGTCCTTCTATCCTAGACATCTAGATTGGTCAATGTGAGGTATAGACCGTGTCATCCTCTGACCAATCTAAATCTTGAACTCCAAGTAGACTCACTAAATCAAATGAGCTCAATATCCTATATTGACTCATTTGGCCATGGACATGCACTTCGTGGTCTCACTCTATCAAGAATACCGATGTCTCTCCCGTCATATAGGAGGGATAGATCTCATCTACATCACTCACATCCCTCTGCATAATTTGTTATATACCCAGTAATCGCCTTTATAGTCCACCCAGTTACGGGTGACATTTGACGAAACTAAAATACATAACTCCTTATGTAGAGATCTATGGTAACTTCAGGTCTAAGGACTAGTAGTCATACTAATAGCCACATGAGAAAGTATATGACACTCATATAACGATCCATGATACTTTCTCATGGTGGGTCATTCAGTATACATTCTCTAATGTATACTAATGTGTCAACTTGATATCTCTATATCCATGACTTGTGAGATCAAGTCATCGAGTTGACCTACATGCTAGTCTTATTGCATTAACATTGTCCCTGAATGTTAATACTCGACTAGGAATGATTAAGAGTAGTGTTCCCTATATCATCTCACTATCAGTTCAACTAACCGATTGATATAGGTGAGAACCGTCTACTCAAGAATATTATTATACTTAGTTTATTTGGCACCAATACAAGTAAGTATAATAACCAAAATCCAAATGTCTTTATTTATATAGAATATGATACAATAAGTCCAAAATACAATCATCAAATGATTGGCTCTATGGCTCTAGCTAACAGTAGAATCTCATTTAATTGATCTAAATAAAAAACTGAGATTGATATGATTTATTTGTTCAGAAAAAATAATCTGTTGCCGGAGATTTTGGGGACTTAGCTAAATTTAAAATTACACAGAATTTAAATTCAACTTATAATAGAGATGACCTGAGCGGATAATCTCAGGCTGTCAACAAGGGCTAGTTTCTACCATGTGATGAAGGCAGTCTGCATAGTATTGACAGAGCGGGCTGATCAGCCGATCAGCACGAGTAGGCACAGCGGATTAGAAAGGTCGATCGAGCAGCACGATCGGGAGGCAAAAAGAGGTCGACCGGGCAGTAAGACCGACCTGGAAAGTAGTCGTCTGATCACAGAGACTGACCGAGAAGTATGGTCGGGCGGGCAGTAAGGCCAACCGAGCAGTAGACCGACCGGGCGAGCAAAAAGGCCTAGTGAGAGGCAGGTCAGGCGAATAGACAGGTCGGGCGAATAGATTGGCCGACCGGGTGAGCAGACGGGTCGGGCGAACAGACTGGCCGACCGGGTGAGTAGATAGGTCAGATAAACAGACAGGCTGATCGGGCGAGCAGACAAATCGGGCGAACAGACAGACCGACCGGGTGAGCAGACAGGCCGACCGGGCGAGCAGACAGGCCGATCGGGCGAGCAGACAGGTCAGGTGAACAAACTAGCCGACCGGCCGAGCAGACAGGTCGGGCGAATAGACTAGCCAACCAGGAGAACTGACCAAGGCCTGCGACTAACGCAGTTTCCTTGAAACAGATTCACCCCACCTCCAACTATGTTTCGAGATTTAATCGGGCCGTTTGTTTCCTAGGATACAATGGGCACCCGATTGCTATTACGAGCACTCTACTAAGTAGGAGTTGCACGACAGAGGATGAGGGAATAAAGGTGGAGAACTTCTGCTTATGTTTTTGTGTGTCTTCTGCTTATGATCGCAACCTCCTTATATAGAAGCTCAGATTAACGGCAACGTTAATGGTCGACTAATGACCATTACTTGTTGAGAAGTGAAATGCCCACCGTTTCACTCATTATCGCTCGACCATTTTGATTTTACATTAATCTCGACTTTAATGCATCAGTTACACAGCAACAAAAGATTTACATGGCAAAATGTTGGTTGTTCCACTTGGGTAAATTTTATCATTCGGTGTGCGCAAGTCGTGCCGGCACACGAGTCAACATGGTTCAGCGCAAATTTGGGCCTTGGATTTGCACCACTTGCACACCCACACATGAGAGAGAGCCTCTCCCCATGCATTTGTTCACATCCTCAATGCATGTAAATCAATATAAACCAACCAACATGCCATGAAACTCCCAATGTGGGACTAAAGTCCCATTCACAATGGAGCCTCTTTTCTCTTCCACCTCTTCTCCATTCACATCACTTATATCCAACAATCCCCCACATGAATGGAGATAGGGTATGTGATAGCATTCAGCAGTTGAGTCAAGTATAAGATAGGTAGATTTTACCCTTTGAATCTTCCCTTGTGAAGATTTGGTTGCTTACTGGCTGATAGTAGACACGATGTCCTTGAACTATACTACCGTATGTATAAGCAGTGACAAATCTCACCCAAGACTCTCCTTGATACAACTCAATTCTCATGAGTGTGTTTGTTCTTAGCCATGAACATGTCTGGTTCTATAAGAAGCTCTAAGAATTGTGCATCCAATTCTCTTCGAAGTGGCCCCACTTCTTTCTCACATAGGTGATCCCTCAAGAGTTGTCATGTACTCTTCTTGATAATTAAAATCTCATTGGCTTACCTTGGTCTAGTCACTGTTTCATTGGGTTATCCCCACAGTGTGTCTAGTCAGTGCAGATTAGTTGTCCCTTTGAACCTAGTTCTTGGGATCTCCAGTCTGCATAGGTTGGGTGTCCTCTGCACTGATCACTGACAATGACTTTAAACTCATTCCTTGTGATGAGCTTGCAACTAACTCTCGATTTAACCCTTTAGTTAGTGGATCTGCTAGGTTATCCTTTGACTTCACATAGTCAACAATGATAACTGCCGTTAAGAGTAGTTGTCTAATGGCATTATATCTACGACGTATATGTCTAGACTTACCATTATACAGATGGCTCTGTGCCCAACCAATTACTGATTAACTATCACAATGTATACAAATTATCGGCATAGATTTCAGCCATCTAAGAATATCTTCTAAGAATTGTCGTAGCCATTTAACCTCTTCACCACATTTGTCAAGAGCTACAAACTTAGATTCCATCGTAGATCTGGTTATTACGATTTGCTTAGAAGATTTCCAGGAAATGGCTGCACCTGCTAGAGTGAAGACATATCCACTCATAGACTTAGAGTATTTTATATCATGTATCCAACTTGCATCGTTGTATCCTTCGATAACAGAGGAAATCTTATATAGTGCAGTCCATATTTATGAGTATACCTTAAGTACCTCAGTACTCTTATTATCCCTTTCTAGTGTTCAACACCGTGATTACTCGTGTATCTACTCAGTTTACTTATTACGTAGGCCAAGTCTGGTCGTGTACAAGTCATCAAGTACATCAGACTTCCAATCACTCGAGAGTACTCTATCTGAGAGATACTTTCACCTCAATTTTTTTGATAGATGTTAACTCATATCTATCGGTATTCGTGCCAACGCAGTATCACCCTTGGTGAATTTCTCAAGAATTTTGTCCATGTAATGGAACTGACTAAGAACAAGTCCTTTTGTTGTTCTAAGAATTTTGATTCCTAGAATCACATCAGCTAGGCCCATGCCTTTCATATCAAATCTTGAGCTCAACATACCTTTTGTAGATTTTATTATCTTATTATTACTTCTAATGATAAGTATGTCATCTACAAAGAGGCACAAGATGATATAGTCACTCTCTATGGCTTTCATGTGGACACATTTATCACATTCATTGATCTTGAATCCACATTCCTTCATGGCATTATCAAATTTTTCATGTCACTGCTTTGGTGCTTGTTTCTAGCCATATAATGACTTCACCAATCTATATACATTGTTTTTCTGTCTTGGCACAGAAAATCCCTCAGGTTTCTCCATGTAGATTTCCTCTTCTAAATCCCTGTTTAGAAAGGCAGTCTTAACATCCATTTGATGTATTTTGAGATTCCATTGAGCGGTAATAGCCAACAATACTCTATTGGAAGTTATTCTCGATATCGGATAATACGTATCAAAGTAATCAAGGCCTTCTTGTTGTCGATATCCTTTGATTACCAATCTGGCCTTATACTTATCAATTGTGCCATTTGATTTCATTTTTTTCTTGAAGATCCACTTGCAACCTAGTGGTTTACTTCCTGGAGGAAGATCCATAAGTTCTCAAGTGTGATTTTGTAAGATAGATTCTATCTCAGATGCAATTGTCTCTCTATAATGAGGTCCATCAAATGAGCTTACTGCTTACGAGTAACTTCGGGGCTCACTTTCCAACATAAAAGTGATAAAATCTTATCCGTAAGATTTTTCTTCCCGAACTCTTTTACTCCATCTAAGCTTAGCCTCAACTGGTTCATCATCATCTTCTTTGCCTTGTGTTTCATATGTCCGCTTTGAGAAGCTAGCATCCTCTCGGGTCTTATACGGAAACACATGCTTGAAGAATGAGGCATTTCTCGATCCTATTATCGAGTTCTTGTGTATCTTCGGTATTTGTGATTCATATACAACAAACTGATAAGCACTGTTGTTCTGTGCATATCCAATAAATACGTAATCAATAGTCTTTAGTCTTATCTTAATCCTTTTCGAATCAAGCGCCAACACTTTGGCAAGACACCCCATATTCATAAATATTTGTAGGATGATTGTCTTCCATTCCATAACTCATAAGGGCTCTTATCTATTTTCTTTCGATGTACCTTATTTAAAAGGTAATTAGTTGTTAACACAGCTTCCCCCATATGGACTTTGGCAATCCATAACTCAATAGAAGAGCATTCATTATCTCCTTTAGAGTTTGATTTTTCTCTCAGCAACTCCATTTTACTGAGGAGTATAAGGAACTATTGTTTCGTGTCTGAACCCATGCTTAACACACAACTCCGCAAACGGTGATACATATTCACCACCTTGGTCACTTCGAACCACCTTAATCTTTCTATTAAGCTGATTTCAACCTCAGTCTTATAAAGAGTAAATTTCTTTATAGCTTCATCCTTACTTTTGAGAAAATACACATAATAGTATTCTGTGTTATCATCTATAAAAGTGATGAAGTATTTATTACCACCACGTGTTGGCGTACCTTTTAGGTCACACACATCAGTGTGGATTAGGTCAAGTGGTCCGTTACTTCTTTCAATATGTTGAAAGGATGACCTTGTCATTTTCACTTCAACACAAATCTCACTCTTGTATTTTGGATCAAGGTGGAATGTCGGTATGCTTTGTGTAACGCCCCACCCCTTCCTTCTTAAGCTAACGGGGGTTACTTATCTTTTCTTCTTAAACAGCAGAAGTCTTATCTATAGCCTATATTTTTTTTTTCTGTAACACATCATCATCAACTACCTATCATATGAGTCACATAACATGCTTAACATAAACTTAGACCATGATACTAAAGAGCATGATGAAGTGTCATAGAGTTATAAAGGAAAACAACATGAACATAATTCTTATTAATTAAAAGCAGGTTTTTCCTCTTTAGCTAAGTCACTACTACACATGTCCTTCTTGCCCCTCCTGTTGCTCCCTTAGTACATCCATTCTTTGCCCTTATCTGTGGTACAAGGAAAGTAAGCTGTGAGCACTCAAGGCTCAGTAAGATCCTTTCCTACTCACAAAAAAAACCGTATAGCATAAATAAAGCTTCAATGCATAAAGCATAAAGACAATTCATCATATCAGGTATAGAAGCATCATATCATAACAAAATCATATGGTATCATGGCATATCCTCATAAAGTCATAAAGTGCATTCTAGCATAACATGATCATGATCATAACATATCAAAACATAATCATAAGGTTCATCCTAACATAACATAACATAATCATAGGCATCATGGTATATCGTAACATAATCATAATGTGTTATGCAAGATGACTTTTAAAAACATGATTCATGCAATAATATATATGCAACATGTCCTTTGAAAACTTATTTCATACATACTTAAACATAGTCATAACATGGTTAGGGCCCCGGCTTGTACCACATACATAAATGCGCGCGTCCTATATAGGTTCAAGGTAGCAAGTCTTGAACCCTGCAAGGCATACATACTAGGCTCGTTTCTTAGTCCATCGACCTAGGGGCACTTAGGAGTCCATCCCTAACGAGGCCTGTTTCTTAGTCCATCGACCCCGGGGCGCTTATGGAGCCCACCCTTAGTACAAGTCATACATAAAGTAAAATAGCATGTCTTACATATCATGGTTCTTATCATTTCTTGCACATCATATCTCTTATCATATCATACCATATAGAATTTTTGGGCACACAGCTCGTCATAATGGTATGTAAAAATTTGGGCACACAGCACATCATATATTTTATGCATAAATTGGGCACAAAGCTCATCACATATATCATGCATAAATTGGCACATAACTCATCATAAATAATACACACCATAGCATAAGGGTTTCCATCATGTATAGATCATAAGTGTGCATTATTACACATAGAAGCATAGAAATCTCCTAATCATGACATATAATATACATGGAAAACATAATTAGGTTTCTAACCCTAATGTCTTATAGTGGCCGAACATATAGATTGGGTTTTTGGTAAAAAAAAAACTCCATACCAACATGTGAACCCTAAGTAAGAATCATTTCTTATACCATAAGAAACACCATGAGCAAGTTTAGATAGAGTTCTAGGGTTCTTAAGCTTACAACTTATCATGGCCGAAACTTATCAAGCATACATTGGGTTAAAAACTATCATTCAAGCTTGTGAACCCTAAACAACTTCCATAGCAACCATTTCAAGGAATAACATGAGCATAGTTGAGTTAGGTTCTAAGTTTCCTAGACCCTTAAACATGAAATGGCCGAGAGTTATAGGACTTAAAACTAAGGTTCAAGTGTCCTAAAAGCATGAGAACCTTAAACAACTTTTATAGCAAATATTTCAAGGAATAACATGAGCATAGTTGAGTTAGGTTCTAAGTTTCCTAGGCCCTTAATCATGAAGTGGCTGAAACTTGTAGGGCTTAAAACTAGGGTTCAAGTGTCCTAAAAGCATGAGAACTTTAAACAACTTTCATGGCAAATATTTCAAGGAATAACATGAGCATAGTTGAGTTAGGTTCTAAATTTCCTAAGCCCTTGAACATGATGTGGCCGAATGTTATAGGACTTAAAACTAAGGTTCAAGTGTCCTAAAAGCATGAGAACCTTAAACAACTTTCAAAGCAAATATTTCAAGGAATAACATGAGCATAGTTGAGTTAGGTTCTAAATTTCCTAAGCCCTTGAACATGATGTGGCCGAATGTTATAGGACTTAAAACTAAGGTTCAAGTGTCCTAAAAGCATGAGAACCTTAAACAACTTTCAAAGCAAATATTTCAAGGAATAACATGAGCATAGTTGAGTTAGGTTCTAAACTTCCTAAGCCCTTGAACATGATGTGGCCGAATGTTATAGAGCATGTAATTAAATTTCCATGCAACAATAAACATAAGAACATTAAGTTAGTTTCATAACATTTCATCAAGGAGGTCACGAGCATCTTAGACTTATTTTAAATTCTCCTAGGCTTTAAAACTAAACATGGCCGAACCTTCATGGACATGAAATAGAGTTCAACTTAACATACAATCATGGGCATATCATAATAGTTTCATATCTTATCTTAGGGAGATCATGGCATGCTTAGTTTTAAATTAAAGCTCTCCTAGGCCCTTAGTTCTACCATGGCCGAATACTCATGAATCTAAGTTCTACCAAACATTTTAACATAGAAACATGAGATAAATCCTTATCATAGAATACATGTTACAAGAAAAATATTGAGCATATCAAATTTAGATCTTTTCATTCCCTAGGTCCTTCCTTTGGTTTTATCTTGGTTGGAATTCTTCATGATGTTTTCTTAGATTTTTATGTAACCGAATCTTCATAGAACAACAAGAGCTATTGTACCACAGGTGAGGGGAACTTACATCCTTTCGCTTGTGGTTTTCCTTAGAGAGAAAAGTGTTCTAGGTGTCAAGGAAAAAGGAAGCTTCTTCTTCTTGTACCTCCTTTTGTTTCCTTTGCTTGTAAGGGCTAGAACTTGAAGGTTTCTTCTCAGAAATTAGCTTTCTTGGAGAAGAACTTAACTTAGCTATTGGAATGAGGAGAGGGAAATTTTCTTGGTTCGGTCAAGAATGAAGAAGGGAGAAGGAGGAAGAAGAAAATAAATTTAATCCCTTGTTTTTCTTCTCTAAACCTATTTATCCCTTTTCCAAATGAAACATGTCCTCATCCATTCCCTCAACTCCTCTTTTCTCCCACTCCTTTAATTCCCACGAAAATAGAGAGAGGGAGGGAAGTAGACAATCTCTCTTTTGCTTGCTCCTTTTCTTAACCAAGAGGGAAAAGAAGGTAAGCAACTTGGTTTTCTCTTGCTCCTTTTTGCTTAGTTTTCTTTTCTTCTTTAACTAAATTTTTCATTCCTTTCTATCCAATTATTTCTCCTTATCCTAATGGTTATCAACCATCAATTTATCTCCATCAATTGTGAGAGGTTCAAGGTTCAATCCTTGACCTCACCTCTTCTTATTCTATATTTTCTTTTGTTTTTATTTTTTCCTTTTTCTCTTATTCTTCTCATTTCTTTATGCTCTAAGGAAAATAATATTCATATACCTATCATATAATTTCATGGGTGTTACACTTTGGATGTTTATTAATCTACACAACATATCGTAGTTAACATGTTCTAGTCTACCATGTCACAAACATGAAGACTCAATCATATAAGTGGAAGAGCTTTCATTTTTATTTATCTTGGATCTAATGGACATTACATTAAGTTTGAATATCCCATCAGATATATAGCCCCTTCCTACAAACATTCCATTCTTGGACAATACAAATATATCCAACTCAAAAATAATACAAAAGTCATGCTTGCTTAACAGTAATCCGGATACTAGAATCTTCCGAATCTCCTGAACATACAGCACATTATTCAGAGTAAGGTCCTTGCCCGAGCTTATCTTCACCACCACCTTTCCTTGGCCCACGATGTCTGAGGTTGCTGAGTTCCTCATCAACAGCTTGTCTCTAGTGACTTCTTCAAAGTTATGGAGCAGCTCCTTATTGCAGCAGACATGTCTGGTGGCTCTAGTATCGATCCACCATTGTCGCGGGTTTAAACCGATTAGGTTCAACTCAGAGACCACACCACAGAGGTTGTTCATTTCTAGTCCCTTGTTCAAGTTGGCCTCCTACTTCTATGGCTTCCAGCACTCCGAAGATTTGTAACCCACTCGGTCACAGTTGAAGCACTTCCCAGAGAACATCTTTTTGTTGATGCCTCCTCTGGGTCACATCTTGGAAGACTTAGGGTTCTTCCGTTTCGAGCTTTGACCGTGCTCGACCACGTTAGCTTTCATAGTAGCCTAAGAGAACAGTTTTCTCTCTGAACTCTTGTGGTCTTCTTCGATGTGAAGTCGAACAATGAGTTCCTCCACATTCATCTCCTTCTGCTTGTGCTTCAGGTAGTTCTTGAAATTCTTCCAGCTGTGAGGCAGCTTCTCAATGATAGCAGCCACCTGGAAGGTTTCACTCAGAACCATCCCTTCTGAGTGGATCCCGTGCAAGATCACCTGAAGCTCTTCGACTTAGCTAATCATCATCTTGGAATCAACCATCTTGTAGTCCAGGAATCGACCCACAATGAACTTCTTGGCCCTTGCATCCTCTGTCTTGTACTTCTTGTCCAGGAACTCCCACAGCTCCTTAGCGTTCTCTTCATGCTATACACAGCGTACAGCGAGTCGACAAGGAAGTTGAGGATGTAGTTTCGGCAAAGGAACTCAGAATTAGTCCATGCCTCCACTGCACTGATGGCCTGCGCATCAGCATCCTCAGCACACTTGGGAGGGTCCTCGGTCATGAACTGAGCCAGGTTAAGCGTGGTCAGGTAGAAGAGCATCTTCTGCTGCCACCTCTTGAAGTTTAGTCCACTAAACTTCTCTGGCTTTTCCTCATGGTTAATTGGCACAGTTCCAATTGGGACGGAGGGGGCATGCACGTGTTGAGTCTGTTGCACCTCAACATTCCGTTCTGTGGCCATCTTAATATAATTGAGTCTGTTTCAAGATTGTTCAGAAAAAATAATCTGTTGCTGGAGATTTTGGGGACTTAGTTGAATTTAAAATTACACAGAATTTAAATTCAACTTACAATAGAGATAACCTAAGCGGATAATCTCAGGCTGCCAGTAGGGGTTGGTTTCTACCAGGTGATGAAGGTAGTCTACACAGTGTTGACAGAGTGGGCTGATCGGTCGAGCGGCACGAGCGGGCATAGCAGATCAGAAAGGCCAATCAAGCAGCACAATCGGGAGGCAGAAAGAGGTCGACCAGGCAATAAGACCAACCGAGCAAAGTAGTTGTATGATCACAGAGACTAACCGAGCAGTACGATCGGGTGGGCAATAAGGTCGATCAGGTAGAAAGGTCGATCGGGCAGTAAGACCGATCGAGCGGGCAGACAGGCCTGGTGAGAGGCAGGTCAGGTGAACAGACTTGCCGATAGGGCGAACAGACAGGCCGACCGGGCTAGCAGACAGGTCGTGTGAACAGACTGGCCGATCGAGCGAGCAGACAGGTCGGGCGAATAGATAGGTCGACTGGGCGAGCAGACAGGTCGGGCAAATAGACAAGCTGACTGAGCGAGCAGATAGGTCGGGCGAACAGACAGGCTGACCGGGCGAGCAGACATGCTGACCAGGCGAGTAGATAGGTCGGGCGAACAGACTGGCCGACCGGGCGAGCAGACAGGTCGGGCGAACTGACAGGCAAACCGGGTGAGCAGACAGGTCGGCGAACAGACAGGCAAACCGAGTGAGCAGACAACTCAGGCGAACAGACAAGCCGACTGGGCGAGCAGACAGGTCGGGCGAACAGACTGTCCGACCAGGAGAACTGACCGAGGCCTGCGATTGACATAGTTTCCTTGAAACAGATTTGCCTTACCTCTGGCTATGCTTCAAGGTTTACTCGGGTCGTTTGTTTCCCAAGATACAGCAGTTAACCGTGGTTCCACCAAGCATTGCCGAGCACGATGAACTGAGTGGCACCCAATTGCTATCACGGGCACTCTGCTGAGCAGGAGTTGCACGACAAAGGATCAGGGAACGAAGGTGGAGAACATCTACTTGTGTTGTTGTGTGTCTTCTGCCTGTGATCGCAGCCTCCTTATATAGGAGCTCAGATCAATGGAAGCGTTAATGGTTGATTAATGACCATTACTTGCTGAGCAGTGAAACGCCCACCGTTTCACTCATTATCGCTTGACCGTTTTGATTTTACATTAATCTTGACTTTAATGCATCAGTTACACGGCAGCAAAATGTTTACGTGGCAAAATGTTGGTTGTTCTACTTGGACAAATTTTGCCCTGACCGGTTCGACATTCGGCGTGCGTAAGTAGTGCCCGCACATGAGTCAACATGGTTCAGTGCAAATCCGGGCCCTAGATTTGCACCCCCGCTGCGCACCCACGCGTGAGAGAGAGTCTCTTCCCATGTATTTGTTCACATCCTCAATGCATGTGAATCAATATAAACCAACTAACATGCCATGAAACTCTCAATGTAGGACTAAAGTCTCATTCACAATAGAGCTTCTTTCCTCTTCCACCTCTTCTCCATTCACATCACTTATATCCAATACTATTAATGGTTGAAAATGTAGAGTAACATCTTATTGAGCGTAAATGAAGAAAGTGTTGGTTGCTACACCTGGATTCCGTTCTATTCCCCTGTACAAAAATTTGTACAAGCACAAAACTTAACCTAGCTACCCATGTGCTCTACTGAAGTTAAACATGGATTGCAAACGATGCTTAACATTATTAATCTAAATTGCTCTTCAGAAGTTAAACTTGGATTGGAAACGATACTTAACATTTTTACTCCAAGTTTAACCGATGTGATCTTCCTAAGTTAAACCATATTACAGAAATTGATTAAATATCTATTTCAAATATTGGCTTCCAGGTTAAACATGGCGAGGCACTAGGTCTTCTTGGTTATGGGATCATCCACCACTTCCTAGACAAAGCCTTTCAAAGAAATTGGATATTTAACTTCTTACAATAACCGTAGGCTTAACTACAGAGACCACAATAGAAACACAAAATTGAAACGCAAAATCAAAATGCAAAATCGATAGCACGAAAACGAAACATAAAATCGCTACCCTCTTGTGTTGGTGTTTCAGAATCCATGCAAAGAAAACTAACTAATTAATTCGAAGCGAAAACCATTAATTAGTTATACCTCTTGATCTTCTATTGTATTCCTCTCCTTCTCTTGGACGTCGTGTGGGCGACGATCTACCAAGATAACTCCACCCGAACCACTTCTTTGCCTCCAAGAAACTCGAGCCACCAAGGGATGCCAAAATAGGAAATTTCCTTCTATTCTTCTTCCTCACCAAGTAACCGGCCACCAAGATAGAGTCTTCTCCTTTTTTTTCAAGTTTCGGCCACCAATGGATATGGAGACCGGCCTTAGAAAGAAGAAAGGGAGAGAAGGAAAGATGGTGTGCCACTGGCCTAAAGGAGGAAATCAAAGGGAGAAGAGAAAAGAGAGGGGTCGGCCACCACAAGGATTAAGAGAAAGGACTTAGAGAGATCTTAGAATTCTCTTCTCATGAGGCACCCTCTACTTCTCTTTTATAATTCTTGGTCATGCCAAAAAAGGAAAGTTCTAAACATAATTAGAACTTCCTTATTTGTGGCCTCCTTAAAAAAGAAAATTTTAACAACAATTAAAATCTCTCTTTTTTAAATTTTCTATTGTACATGGCAATAAAGGAAAGTTTTTAAAATTAATCTCTCTCTTTTAAAACATGTAGACAACTACAAAAAAGAAAGATTAATTAAAACTTCTCTTTTTAAATCATGGTTACAAAAAAGGAAAGTTTTATCAAAAATTAAAATCTCTCTTTTAAACATTATAAATAACTACAAATAAGGAAAGATTTTAACAAAATTAAAATCTCTCTTTAATCTTTTGTAGATAGCTATAAAAGGAAAGATTTTAAAATTTTAAAACTCTCTTTTAAAACAATGAGGATGGCTATAAAAGAAAATTTTAAAATTAAAATTTCTCTTTTAAATCCCTTTATGAATGGCTATAAAAGGAAAGATTTTAACAAAATAAAATCTCCCTTTAATCCTAGTGGTGTGGCCTGCCCCATGCTTAGACACCAAGCATGGTTTGGTCAGCCACCTCTTGGGCTCCAAGTTGATGCTTGGTCGGCCCCCTTGCACCAAGCAAGGATGTGTCCGGCCCATTACTTGGGTAAGAAGTAGACTTGGTGGGCATAAGGCTTTATAGAGGCTACAACAGAGACCGAGAGGAGGAATTAGTTTTGTTCTCCCGATGAGCTTGAGCTTCTTGTGTTCGCCCCGAACACCCAACTCAAGTTCATCAATAATAACTCATACCACTAAAGAGTTATTATTAAACTATCGCACCAATCCCATATTATATTATGGGCTCCTTCTTATTATGAGTGTGTTAATCTCCCTATATTTAAGATATCGAATGTCTATTAATCAAATGAGTTACTATCATTCACTTAATTAACATCTAGCTCCAAGAGTAGTACCACTTAACTTCATTGTCATGTCGGACTAGGTCCACCTGCAGGGTTTACATGACAATCCTTATGAGCTCCTCAAAGGGACATCATCAACCTAGATTACTAGGACACAGTTTCCTTCTATAATTAGCAACACACCATATAAATAATATTATTTCCCAACTTATTGGGCCTATTGATCCAACTGAATAAATCTCACCCATTGATAAATTAAAGAAATAAATACTAAGTATATGCGCTTGTTATTATATCGGGATTAAGAGCACACACTTCCATAATAATTGAGATTCTATTCTTTTATGTAGTTAGTATAAAAAGAACAACCTCAAATGGTCCTGCTCAATACACTCATAGTGTACTAGTGTAATTTTATAGTCAAGATAAACTAATACCAAATTATACTACGACCGTTCCAATGGTTTGTCCCTATAAATCTTGGTCATGAGCTACTATTTATAATCTATAAGGAACAAATAACATGATCTTCTGTGTGACACCACACACCATGTTATCTACAATATAAATTAAATGGACAACTACATTTAACATAAATGCAAACATTTGACCAATATGATTCTTATTTCAAAATAAATGTTTATATAAAAAATTAGGCTTTTAGTATACATCATAACAGAAAGATCTAGTACAACGTTGTAGCAGCTAACATTCCAAGTTAGCTGCTACAAGTTATAGCAGCTACATAGATAGTTAGCTGCTACAAGGTGTAGCAGTTATTTGTCGAAGTAGCTGCTACAACGTGTAGTAAAAAAGAAAAAGCGTTGCAGTAGTAAAAATAATTTTAAATAATTTTTTACTAAGTTGATATACAGATACAAAAATATTTTTAGGGGTAATATTAAATTTTTGGTATACTAACTTTTCGATATACCGACTTTTTGATATGATATTAAATTACATTTCCTTTATATTAACATTTTAATTAGTATATGCGGTATACCAAAATTAAATATCATACTGATACTGAAAATTCAGTATAATATAAAATCATACCGAAATTTTTAATATATTGATAATATCGATATCATTCGGAATATTTTAGTATGTTATATGTTGTATATCAAGTTTTATGTATTTGTTCCCATATTTAAAATTTTGAAAATATTTTTAAAAATAATTTTAAATATATTAATTTTTAATTAATATTAATTAATATTTATTGTTCCCTTGAATATGATTTTATTAATCCCAAAATTAAAGAGCACTTAAGTATAAGTTATGTATTT
This sequence comes from Zingiber officinale, assembly GCF_018446385.1. NCBI lineage: Eukaryota > Viridiplantae > Streptophyta > Magnoliopsida > Zingiberales > Zingiberaceae > Zingiber > Zingiber officinale. The sequence goes on along the minus strand of NC_056002.1, from coordinate 48,277,587 downwards.
TAAATTTTTTTATTGACTTGTCTTTAACTTAGACTTGTAACTCAAACTTAAATTTTGATTTTTAGATTGATTATTAATAATATTTTTTAATTTTTCAAAACATCCTTTTGCTTTTATAAATTTTTAAAAGTTAAAAATTATTTTTCAAATTTTTAAATTCAAAAATTAATTTTTCAGACTTTTATTTTTAAAAAAAATGATTTTTAAAATTTTAAAAATTCAAATCTATTTTTTTATTTTCAATTCAAATTAAGATTTTTCTAAAAAAAATAAATTAAGATTTTTCTTATCTTTGAAATTTTGAAATTGAAATTAAGATTTTTAAAATTTAAAAAATACTACTAATAAAAAGTAGTTAAGATATAATTTGCTTATGGATATTTTTCCATTATTATAAATAAATGTGTGTTTTATTGTGATGCAGAGATGAAATGGAATGGGCGGCCTCCAATGCAATTGGTGGACATTTTATAGGTTGTGGGAATTTGGATTGTACGTTATAACACAACAGTACTTTATGTGTTTGTTTTGATGAGCTCGAAATAATTAAATCAAAAGTACTTTTAGGTGTGAAAGCAAACTCTATAAATTCTGAAATTGAATATGCCTTTTGGCACTTTTCAAAAGAGAAAAACATTATAAATTCAGTTAACTTCATTGGTTAGTACTGGAGGTGATTAATCGATCTCATAAAATTTGTTTTCTATTGACTATTAGAATAATTCAGGAAATGCGCACATTGAGTAATTCAAAAGTTTAGCATCCTAAATATGTATATCATATACCTTACCGAAAAGTCGGTATAAAAAAAATCAAATTGATACTATATTGAAATTTCAATATACGGAATTTTTTATATATCAAATTTTCGGTATATAAACTTTTCGATATAATATAAATTACATATCGTTTGGATATGAATTTCGATATTGGTACAGTATATGCGGTATAATAATACTAAATATTATATCAATACTAAAAAATTGGGTACAGTATAATATCGTATCAAAATTTTTGATATGCGGATAATATCAGAATAATTCAGTATATTTCGATATGATATATGTGGTATTTCAATTTTTTAATATTTTTCCTACCCTAGTTATCCTATCCAAATTCGATGACAATGCCACCATTATAGTTGGGTAATTCAAGTCCACGTCCCTGATCTTGCCCATCTCAATGCATGTAGCTTTCTGGTAGGGTGTCACTATGTCCACTTGTTTCTCCGAGTAACTTAACCCGCAAAGGAAGTGCACGTAGTTATCGGGTTCGGTGTCGTAAACCATCATGGGATCCATCATCTTGGACGAGTTGATGTTGTCAGCTCCCATGTTGAGGAAGCTCACCTTATTGTGTTGCTCGTCGTTTATGGAATTCCGTTCTTGTCGGTTATATATATATATATATATATATATATATATATATATATATATATATATATATATATATATATATATATATATATATATATATAAAAGGGGAGAAAGTTAAAAATAATGGAGTTAATAATTTTATTAGATAATTTTTTTAAAAAAAATATCTAAATAGATTTATAATTCTATAACAATTTTGTCTTTTGATTTGTATAAATTTAGAATAATTTTTTATCTATTTTTATAAAAAAATAAATAAAATTTTAAATTGATATAATAGGATCTTAAATTATTATAATATGAATTTATTCTATTTAAAAAATTAAAAATAATTTTTTTTCTTAAATTACAATAGATTTTTAGAAAGATATAATAGAGTCTTAAATTTCATTTATAATTCATATTTATTTTTATTTATAAAAATATATATAATTTTTTTTTGTCAAAATTGATTTTAAATTCTGTGTTAATTATTTTTTAGATATATTTATTTTTGGTTTGAACTTGCAATACATAGGTATAAAGATATTTTGAGCAATAAGTATATATTTATATTTGTGTGATTTTAAGATTTCGGTGAAGTCGTATGTGGGGTGAATTGCTGATTTTAAATTTGAGTTATTTGTCATCTTATTTTGAGGTTTCGGGAAAAAAATTTGAGTTATATATATATAAATATATATATATATATATATATATATATATATATATATATATATATATATATATATATATATATATATATATATATATATATATATATATATATATATATATATATATATATATAACTAGAAAAATGAAATATAATTATAAGATATTTATCTTTAACTACATTTATTCACATATACCAGTTATATTTTTATTCAGTACATAAAATATAATTGTGAATAATTATATTAATTGAAGATGTTAAACATGCTTTTGACATAATAGTCATTATAAGATATTAGAGATGTTCATATTGATGTAAATAATTTAATCTGGGATAAATGCATGATGTTGATGTCTCAGATTCGTTCAATAAGAGCAACTAAGTTAAATGTAACAACTTTCTTAGCAGTAATTGTTAAAAGAATAAAGTATGTAGGTTTGAGAAGTTTATATATGAGCTAAAGCAAGTGTCAAGATAATAGAACATAAGATTTAATGAAGTCATTCTATCTTATGGTTTCGAAATGATCCATGAGGATTATTGTGTTTACCAAAGAAAGGAAAAAAGAAAGTTTGTCATCTTATCATTATACATTGATGATATGTTAATAGTTGGAAGTGACATCAAGTATGTGATAGAAGTCAAATAGTGACTTTCATCATAATTTGACATAATAGATATAGGAGAAGTTGAGTACATTTAGGAGTGAAGATAATTAGAGATCTATCAAAAAGACTTTGGGGTTTTTCTTAAGAGTCTCATATTACTGAGATGCTACGACACTTCAATATGTCAAATTGCAATATTGAACAAATACCTGTAGTCAGAGGTACTATTCTGAGCAAAAGTATGTATCCCAAAACTCCTGAAGAAATAGTCGAAATGAAGAAAAACTATATATCAGTGTTATTAATAGTTTAATATTCACTATGTTGTGTACTCATCTTGATATGAGCTATGTTGTTTGCTTAATTTATCATTTTCAGTCAAACCCAGGATCAAGGCATTGGAAAGCAGTGAAGAGGATATTCAGATATCTCAAAGAAATAATGGATTATTGTCTCTGTTTCCAATGATCAGATATGAGCCTGAGCGGTTGCACATATGTAGATTGGGTGGGAGACATTGATGACAAAAAATTCACATCTGGATATACCTTCTTGCTGAATGGTGGCGCCATCTCATGGAACAATAAGAAGCAGGCTTGTGTAGCCCTATCGATAATGGAAGCTGAGTATGTTGCTTATGCAATGACTATGCAAGAAGTTGTCTAGTTGAGAAGATTCCTGAAGTATTTGAAAATTACTGAAGACAGTGGAAGTCCTATTACAATGTACTGCGATAGCTAAGTTGTTATAGCTTTTTCTAAAGATCCCAAATATCACAGTAAAGATAAACATATAAAAATTAAGTATAATTTTATAAGGGATATTGTTGATAAGAAAAAGATAGTTATTTAGTACATCCCTACACATTATATGCTTGCAGATCCTTTTAATAAGTTATTGACTAAAGAGTCATTTCAAGGATATGTGAAGTCTTAGAAACTTCGAAAAATGTAACATATTGTAAAGAAAATTAAATATATGAAAATGTCATGATTTCATTAGTGTGTATGTCTTTGCTACATTTGAATAAAGTCTTGATAAGCATGTTGGAAAGTTAAAATTGGTCTATTCACATGGACAATCATATCTATTTATTACGTTTAAATAGAGGTAAGACTGTTGGTACCCTAAGGTAGTTTTGATATAATCAACCAAGTTAGGTTATGTCCTGTTGTATTTAACCCTGTGTCTAAGTGTGCAGGAACTTAGGAGCACAGGAAGTCGAGCGAAAGATGCAGCTAGCAAGAAGGACGACACGAGAGAGAGCCGAAGGGCTCAGTGTGTCAGAGGGATAAGGTGCTGCGGAAGAGTACACCGACGAACGGGAAGAGAGCGTGCAGTGTTTCCGAGGGACTAGAAGCCAGGAGTGGAAGATTGCTCGAGGAGCAAAAGACGTAGTTAGCGAGAAGGTCAGCACGGGAGAGAGCCAACGGGCTTGGTGCGTCCGAGGGACGAAAAGCTGTAGAAGAATACGCTGGTGGATGAGAAGGAAACATGCGGCGATTTGGAGGGATGAGAAGCCAGAGTGGAAGATTACTCAACGAGAAGGCCGGAAGTTGGGTTCGGGTGAGCCCTATTCCGGATGGTCGAAATCACCCAAGTGAGTGAATCCGGAGCGGAAGACCCGGACTGAAGCAAGCGGAGCTGAAGCTAGAGGCCTGGAGAGAAAGTCAACAAAATGTTGACTTTCAACCTTCGGGGCGCCCGGACCAGGTTGGGGCGCCCGGACCAGATTGGGGTGCCCGGACCAGTCCGGGGCACCCGGAGTCATGGCGCCTGGAACACGATTCTTAGCCATTTTGACGTGGCATTTGACCGTTGCGTGGGAATAGATTTCTATCCCATTCCAGGTGCCTAGAACACTTCCAGACGCCCTGAGCAGACCTATATAAATAGTCTTGTTCTCAGAAGCTAACAAGAATAAGAAATACTCAAGCAACACTTGTAGACACTTTCATTTCTATTTAGCTTCATTGTTTCTGTGTTTTTATTGCTATAAAGAGGTTTCTCCGCCTTAATGAGAAATTAGTGCGCTTTACTTTCTTGGATTAACAACCACCCCAGTTGTAACCTAGTAAATTCTCGGTGTCTATTTCCTTTTGGTTTCTTTATTATACTTATGCAAGTGTTACATTTATAAAACTGTAAATCCAAGAAAGGTTGTGTTTTCTTAATTTGTGCAGGGGTTATTCACCCCCTCTAGCCGACCGCCAAGGGTCCTAACAAGTGGTATTAGAGTCAGGATGCTTCAGGAGGACTAACCGCCAATCGAAGCAAAAATGATGACCAAAGCTAGCATCTACCCAACAGTATTCGAGGGGCAGTTCTCTTTTTAGAGATGTCAAATGAAGGTTTATTTTAAAACCGATTTTAATAGTTCACTAACAATTAAGTATGGTTTTGATATGCCCAAAAGCAAAGAAGGAAAAGAAATTGAGAAGCATTAATGGACTGAAAAGCAACGCAACGACTTCATGGCTAACGGTAAGGCTGAGTTCTACCTTCTGAGCGTTCTACCTACCCAGGATGTCGACAGAATTGACAATTATGAGAATGCAAAAGAACTTTGGAAAAAGTTCTTAATGCTCTACGAAGAACCAAAAGTAGCCGAATCCAACTCCTTGATGAACTCCGAGTCATTATCAGAAGCAGAAAATGAGGAAATTACCGAAACTGCTCTCATAGCCGAGTTCCTACCTGAAGATAAAGAAAGCTCTTCAGAAATGAACATTGAGAGTATTAATGAAGGGGGAGAAACATCGGAGGATAGCAGCTCAATAGGGGAAGCATCAAAAGTTGACAAGGTAATTCAAGTATGATCTCTACCTCCTGACCAAATGTTTAAACTTATAAAAATACTGTCGAAAGATTCTTATAAATAAAAATAAAAAATAAAAAATTATTAACAGAGAATAATGAGTTAAAATGAACTCTAACAACAGCTTATCGATTAGAGGATTTCGACAAACTAAAAATAGAAAATGAAATGTTAAAGGAACAAATACAAACTTTAAAAGTTTCTGAATGTTCAAAATTCTCTGCTTCAAATTTTAGAAACTATAATGGACTAAATTAAAATTTTAAATATCACATTGGACATATTAGAAAATTGTCAAGAAAGCATGTACTTAAAAAATTTCTTATTAATCCGGTAGGAAAAATCTATTTTGGATTTTAAAATCATGCTTGTATTAAATATTTTTTTTTTACAATTACTTTTTTTCACAAATTTCATTTTGAGTTTAATTATTGTTCAAAATAAATTTGATTCCAATTTTTTTTAAAAAAGAGTAATTCAATATTCATCTATAGAAAAATCTCATTTTTTTTTAATATTTGAATTTTATTATTCATAATTTTTAATTATTTCGCAAGAGTTATCCTTGCTCACTAAGAAATTTTTTCTAATTTTTTTTAGTTATTTATCTAAATACATTTTTTATTATAAATCTTGAAAATGTATTTTCTTCTGTCAAAATGTATGCTCTATTTTTTAGAAAATATTTCAAGATTTCCAAAATTATCTTAAGGCTTTCACTTTCGATTTCTTTTGGAGTATTCTCTTAAACTTGTGTTTAAGATTCACAAATTTTTTTCCAAGTCATTTTAACTTGATAAATTCAAAGTTTCTTTTAAAACTTAACTTTCTTATTTTTGAAAAAGTTATCCTTAGACTTTTTTGGTACCTACTTTTTTATGTAATCAAAGGGGGAGAAGAAAAGATTAAGTCTAGGGGAGGCAGTTTAAAGTTTTTCAAATTTTTGAACTTTAATTGCAAATTTATTGTTTGTACTTTATGTTGGTTTACCCTAATTTAACTTGGGTTGCTCACATCAAAAAGGGAGAGATTGTTGGTACCCCAAGATAGTTTTGATGTGATCAACCAAGTCAAATTAGGTCCTATTGTGTTTAACCTTGTGTCTAAGTGTACAGGAACTTAGGAGCACAGGAAGTCGAGCGAAAAATGCAGCTAGCGAGAAGGACGACATGGGAGAGAGCAGACAGGTTCAATGCGTCTGAGGGACGAGGTGCTGCGGAAGAGTACGCCGACGGATGAGAAGGGAGCGTATGGTATTTCCAAGGGACGAGAAGCCAAGAGCAGAAGATTACTCGAGGAGCAAAAGACGCAGTTAGAGAGAAAGTCAGCACGAGAGAGAGTCGATGGGCTTGGTGCGTCTGAGGGACGAAAAGCTGTGGAAGAGTACACTGGCAGACGAGAAGGAAGCACACGACTATTTCGAGGGATGAGAAACCGGAGCAGAAGATTGCTAGACGAGAAGGCTGGAAGCTGGGTTCGGGTGAGCCCTATTCTGGATGGCCGAAATCACCAAAGCAAGTGGACCTGGAGCGGAAGACCCTGACCGAAGCAAGCGAGTCGAAGCTAGAGCCCGGAGAGAAAGTCAACAAAATGTTGACTTTCAACCTTCGGGGCGCCCGGACCAGTCCGGGGTGCGGGGTGTCCAGACCAGGTCGGGGCATCGAAACTAGTCCGGGGCACCCAAACCAATCCGGGGCGCTCGAAACTCGATTCTTAGCCATTTCGACGTGGTGTTTGACCATTGCATCGGGGATAGATTTTTATCTCATTTCAAGCACCTGGAACGCTTCCAGACATCCCGAGCAGGGCTATATAAGCAGCTCTGCTCTAAGAAGCTAACAAGAACAAGAAATACTCAAGCAATACTTGTATGCACTTTTATTTCTATTTAGCTTCATTGTTTCTATGCTTTCATTGCTGTAAAGAGGCTTCTCCGCCTAAAGGAGAAATTAGTGTGTTTTACTTCCTTGGATTAACAACCTTCCCAGTTGTAGCCAAGTAAATTCTTGATTCCTCTTTTCTTTTGGTTTCTTTATTATACTTATGCAACTGTTAGATTTATAAAGCTGTAAATCCGAGAAAGGTCTTTTTGTTTTATTTTTATGCAGGGGTTATTCACCCCCCCCCCTCTAGCCGACCGTCAAGGGTCTAACAAAGACTGTTATTTATGGGATAACTTATATAGTTGTGAATAGAGACATATTCATAAGTTAAGATTGTCTTGATAATTGTGTCAAGATAAGATCATTTATATAATAATTGGAGTAAATGAACCCACCATTTACTGAATTTGTTTAGAGCCAGATTGAAATTTATATGTTGAATTTAGGATTAGATATTAGGTATGTCTAGATCGAAATCTGTATGATGTTAATTTTTTTATAAAAAACATGCACTCTTTTTTTGTAAAGAGAATAACATCGTAGCATATAATTCATACCATATGTGTTATGGAGACAAAAAGGGTAGTAGGAGAATGGATCTCTACTTCTTTACTATGTGAGTCCCTTGAGATTATAAGTTATTCTCAATCTTACCCTAAGTGACTATTTAGCTGTCTACTTAAAGTTCTGATTACTGTCTGCTATTTTAGCATATTTCATATTAACTGTGAGTGATTCAGTGTATGGAGCATAATTAAGAAAGTGACTGATTAGAATGATTAAATTCTAGCAAAAAAGGAATATTAAGATTGATTTACATCTTTGACATTTATTCACTGGTACTAGTTATATTTTTGTTCAGTACATAAAATATAATTGTGAATAATTGTATTGATTAAAAATGTTAAATATGCTCTTGATAAAATAGTCATTATGAGGAATTAGAGATATTCATATTGATATAAATAATTTAATATGGAGTAAAGGCATGATGTTGATGTCTCAGATTTGTTCTGTAAGAGTAGCTAAGTTAAGTATAATAACTTTCTTAGTATTAATTACTCATTATACTTACTGTCGCACGAATTAATTTCCCTGAAGTATGAATTGAATGTTCTTCATAGTCTTTGTGACTAGATGCCTGTTAACTTAGATGAGTAAGAGATGCTACATGTGGCACTTGAATGCACACGTTGAGAAGAGGAGAGGGTGCATGTTCCTCTTCCTCTTCCTCTTTAAGTGCAATTAGAGCACAAGTTATATAAAGAGGAAGAGATCACCGTGATACCATTGTAGCGTCTGAAACATGAAATACAGAATACATAAATTTATAACACTTACAGTGATCTCTTGAGACGATCTTGATCTGTGCTTGACGTCGGAAGAACGATCATGACACAAGATCGAAAAGCTCTCCTTTAGTTCACAAACCAAATTCTAATCTCACTAGATGTTCTCCTTTTGCCGAATGCTTCAATCACCTGCAACTCTCCTTTTGCGATTGCTCTTGGACACTTTTTAAAGAATCTATTGATCTTGTAACTGATGCTTTAATTGCATGTAATGGAGGAATATGAAGGTGAATAAACATCCCTTCTTCCCCACGTTGCAAATTTTGCAATGTCGAACATTGCGATTTCCGCCGTCATCCACTGGTTGGAAGAATCTGCGAGCGATCTTCGCAAGAATCGTCGATCACGTCGGGGTGGTTTCCCCCTGATCCGTTGGCATCACGAAGAACTCATAGTAGTCCTCTGCGGCGGCAGAGGACTATCACGTCCAGCTGCAAAAAATTCACAGTAGGCCTTGGCGGCACAGAGTCACGGCAGAGGACTATCACGTCGGATGACTGGCAATTGATTATCGTGGCAATTGGCCACCGTTGTTAGCGACCACGCGTTTGTCATGGAAAAGAAAGTCGCATTCGTCTCGACAGAGAAAAGAGTTGGTGGTTTAATCGATTACACAAATCTCTTCGTCAAACAGAAATTATTTGATTTTATTAAATCAAATAAAAAACGAAAAACGTGAGAAACAGTCTCATGTGAGTAAAAATTTAAAAAAAATGAAAAGTTTTTTTTTCTTTCGAAAGAGAGAGTTATTTTAGTAAAATTAATTAAAAAAATAAAACTTCATGTTTTTTAATTTTTTTTAATTAATTATGCTTATATTTGTTTGAATTTGCATGACTATCTAATGGTCCAATTTTAATTGATCTAATTTCGTTTGAACTAGAGCATATCAGATTAGGTTGGTCCAAGTATATCTCAATTTGATTCAAATCATTAGTTCGTTTAACTAGATCATTTATGATGATTTAATTAAATGGGTTTAGGTTAAACATAACATCCCAATTAGATTAGTTCGATTGAGGACAAGAGACTTAAAGATCCAGCTTCCCAATTGATCGATCCAGTATGTCAATCAAATGGAACTTCTTAAATAAAAAAATATGTTTTTCTTATTTACTTATGAATTATGTATATTGTTCCATACATATGTGAAAATTAAATTTGACCGATTTTGTTAATGGTTTGTCAGTTTTGTACTAATATTATTATTTTTAATTCTAGATATCACGAACAATATACACGATGACTAATCGCAATGTATGACAACATGAGCTTTAGAAGGAGATCAAAAAAGCTTGATTATGACCCGGTTTATGGAGTCGGATGTCTTATTGGTCGTCTCGATTGGATATTTTAGAAACTTTAACGAGAAGAGTTTCTAATCTTAGACAAATATAGAAGATGGGTTATGATTCAGTCATTGTCGAGACATCTTCGTGATATAGCACACCAATTAATATATCACTTTTAAGGGTGCATCTCATATTTAGAGATGTGCAAGGATTTACTTCATTTAGTGTGAGATCCTAAAGAATCAGAAGAGGATCCAGATCCCGAAAAAATGAATCCCACAGAATCTGAGGAGGATCTAGAAATGGATCTCGCATAATCTGAGGATTTAGAAATGGATCCTGTAGAATCTGAAGAGATTCTAAAAATGAATTCCGAAGAATATGAAAAGGATTCAGAAGAAGATTTTGGAGAATCAGAGGAGGATCCAGAAGAGTGTGTGAAGGATCCAGAATTGGATTTGAATATGAATCTAAAGAATAATTCTAAGGTTAATCCAGCCTTTATCGATTACACATTGCAGTAATATTATTTCTAATGGGAGCAGTGCTAGTAGGTTTTAGTTGATATTACTATCACTATATATGGACAGTGTTAAACTTAATGTAATAGGACCTGTTATTTTTTTTCCTTACAATTATTTTTAGAGTGATATAATAGACTGTTAAATTTTATTTATAATTCATATTTATTTTTATTTATAAAAAATATATATAATTTTTTGTCAAAATTGATTTTAAATTATGTGTTAATTATTTTAGATATATTTATTTTCGATTTGGAGTTGCAATGCATAGGTAGAAAGATATTTTGAGAAATTAAGTATAAAGTTGGGTCATTTTGAGGTTTCAGTGAAGTCGAATGTATGATGAATTGTTGATTTTAAATTTGAGTTATTTGTCATCTTTTATCGATATATATCTATATATATCCATTGTGATCAGATAAGTATCAAGATAGGAATCCAGACTGATTTTGTATTAGACACCGACAACAAGTGTAGCAAAACACGTGATTTTCTTGCTGAAGCTGATGCTAAACGACTTGCTTTCATTGATTTTGCTGGAGAACTCCAACATCTCCGGTGAGACCTCCACCGCCACGCTTTCTAGGTTATCCACCTTCACTTTAATCGAACCAACAAGAGTAAATCAATGCTCTACTAATTGAACTAATAAGAGTAAATCAGTTCTCCACTGACCAAAACAACAAAAGTAAATCAATCATCTAATGACCAAAATAACAAGAGTAAATCAGTCCTCTACTGACCAAAACAACTAAAGTAAATCAATCCTCTACTAACCAAATTAACAAAAGTAAATCAATTCTCCACTGACCAAAACAACAAAAGTAAATTGATCCTCTAATGACCAAACTAATAAGAGTAAATCAGTCCTCTACTGACCGAACCAACAAGGGTATGGAACTATAACTCTCACCCAACTGGTAGTAGAAAAAGCTAGTATTACTGGTGGTATGATAGAAGGAACCCCTGAGACTGTAATCTCTGATCTTCGGTAAGGTTTGATAGACCTAAATAGTAGCTAACCCACATATGTCATACATGCTATGAATAACTAGACAAGTACCCAACAGAAGTGTATGATAACAGTATACAAACATACCTCCTATAGCTTGGAAATGTCCTGTGGCTGCCTGATCTCAAAACTCAAAAAGTCACATCGAAAAAATAAATAATGAAAATCCAAAAACATGAGAAATAAGCTTTGTAAACCTGTGGCTCTGATACCAATAAATTGTCGCACTCTAAGAGTAAGGTTTTCCAACAAAAATTAGACAGCACATCCCCTGTAGCAGTGACAAATGAAACATGTATACAATGTCACAAGACTACTGACAAGCTATCAACAACTCACACGGCTAGATATAAACACAACCACGTAGTTTATAAGTAGCCCACATGGTTGGAAATAAACACAACCACGCAGTTTATAAGCAGTCCACATGATTGGAAGTAAATACAACCACACAGTTGATACATAGCCCACACGACTGAAACAAAACACAGCAGAATATATAAAAAAATGAAAGAAAAACCACAAAAACAACTAACTACGAGTCGGTCCGCCTTGACACAACAACATCAAAATAAAAATAGGAAACACAAGGCTAAACTCCATACAACAGATACATATCACATGTACAAGTCTAAAACCAATAATGTGAGTGGAAGCAATAATGTGACATGGGACTGGCGGACAGGATCTCCAAGCGACTCCATAAATCCTCTACCTACTCCCTGGCGAAAGAAAAACTAGTACAAGGTTGGTGAGTGCTAATGACTTAACGGTTAATAGATAGATAGTGCATGAACATAATATTTCTAGAGATTCAAAGGTATACAGTCTCATAGGGAATAATCAACAAGCATAACAGTCATGTCATAATAAGTGTTCATACCTGAACGATGTGTCGAGCACCTAATAACTGCAAGTCAAGAGTGAATCTACAACATAATTGCTCATATATACTAAAGCATCATATTTGATCTATCTAGCTACCAATAAATAGACCAATGTCAAGTACATGTAAATGACAGATCTCAACCATATGTAAACATATCATAGACATATAGATATAATCAATCATAAGCATATGCAATCACATATCATATGCATATGCACGGTATAGTCACTCCCGCTCACCCCTCAACTACCACGACGCCCTGTATGGTTGAGAGGTCGGGACAATGACAACTGTACACACTACCAACAACCACTACTCCTGAGTGATGCGAGTGGACAATTTGCTGAATAGCTATCTAGCTACATTAACAACACGGCCCCTATTGCTCGCAACTTCAGCTAACACTACCCTTGAGTGAAGCAAGCTGGGCATGCCAAGACAAGCTACACTCACTCCAGGCACACTACCTTGAGCAACCGAGTGAGCAGTGAGGTTGATGACTCCCTCAACCACAAGAGAGACATAGTCGCCGGCTTGCATGCAATGTTATGATGAGTAAGATGTGAATAGTCATCATCACAGATATAGCAAACGACAATATCACAGTAAAACTAGCAAATCCAACAGAATACATGTATATACAACAATCAATGCAAATAAATAAGATATCTAGCATTTACTAAATATCATAGATGACAAAGAGACTATATAGATATGAATCGATCATCTCAAAGATCAAGCAACAAAGTATTAAGCTTAGGAAATAATATGAGTGGAGTCAAGGTAAATATAATAACCTATGTAAACATAGCTCATGCACTAAGGTCAAATTACAATAGAAACAAAGCAAGAAGTACTCGCTTTTATCGTAGCTCATATCAAATACCTCCCACGTTGAAATGCTTGTCTCAAATTAAAGTCCTGCATAAAAAGGTATAGTTGAGCTACTCTAACATGTATCATCTAGCTAAACTGAATCCCAAGACCAAATAGATAAACTGAATCCCAAATTGAATCAATCTGAAGTGGTCGACTAGGTTCCAATTGATCCAATCCATAATCAAATCCCCATCAATCACACATGAACCGATAATGAATCAGTTACAATATTCAAATTAACTAAATAAATCCATAATCCAATAGATTAAACAATCCTAACCATTTCACCATCCAATTGAATTTAAATCTATGCATGAAACAACCCAAAACTCACCTAAATCCGTACGCTCTTCCGTTGACTCACGACCGGAGCAATGGTTGTTGGAATTTATGGCCGAAGGATTGTGAAGCTGCTATCCAACAGATCAAACACCCTCAAGACAAAGATTTGACTGTTGTCCAACAAATATAATATCCCAAGATTAGAATTCCAGCATCCAACCCCTAAATCTGCTGCTAGGATTGAGTGATTACCTCAGGTATAACAGTAGGGCAATCCAGTGATCAGTAAAGAAGGTTCAATGGAAAAGGCTCGGTGGAGAAGGCTCGGGGTGTGAAGGAGTGCAGTGGCCACTGTGCTCGACTTCTGGCAAAGACGCCTGGTAGTGGCGGAGATGTTACTCACCGCCGACACAAGAAAAGAGTCACATAGAAACATCTTAGCGGTTGTCGCGCACAAGGACTGTCCGATCGTCGTCGCATACAGAGCTGACCCGGTGACTGTCGCGCGCAGGGGCACCCTGGTGAGAAGGTGGCTCGATGAGAGGGGATCAGGACCAACAACGAAGAGATGACGGTGGCTCGATAGTGCCGGCGGGATCGGGTGGCGGCGCCGGTTGTGCCATTGGGAAGCTAGGGCACAAGTGAGGTAAGGAAAGGGCAATAATGGCTAGGAGTGACTGGCAGCACCCTCGACGCCCGACAGTGATAACACTGGTGGTCGGCGGTGATTGTGTCGATGGTCGACGACGAAGAGGAGATTGGGGAGAGAGGCGGCACGATTGGGAAATGGAATCAGGTAAGATGAAGCTTAGGTAAGATATTTAAATATTTATACTTAAGTTTTAATGAAATCAACTTAGGTTAAATGATTTCAATCCTAGATTAATTTTCTCAATCAACTTCATATTTCAAACATTTTTTTTTATCCATCCTTTTAAAATATATCATATGCACTCTATTTAAATTCTGAAAAAATTTTAAAAAAATTCTATAAGATTATTTTTTCAATAACACTTATTATTTTATTACTGTATCTTATATTGTCCATCTGCACACACTTCGTTTTCCAATAGGGCAATAAGTCTCTTTCTCCAGTTGTTTTTCCAAGTAGCCTAACCCGCAGATGAAACACACCTAATTATCAGGCTCAATGTCATAAACTAGCTCAGGATCTGCCTTGGGCATGTTGACTTTGTTGGCTCTTATGTCGAGGAAGCTCGCCTAGTTGTGCTGCTCAGTGTTTATGAATTCCCATTCTTGTCAATGATACTCGCTTAGTTGTGTTGCTCAGTGTTTATGAATTCCCGTTATTGTCAGTGATGTCTAATAGATAAAGTTAGACAACATATTAGAGTTAATAATTTTGTTGGATATTTTATTTTTAAAAATATCTAAATAGATTTATATAATTCTATAATAATTTTGTCCTTTGAATAGAAATAAATTTAGAAAAAAAATTATCTATTTTTTAAAAAAATAAAAATATAATAATTGATATAATACGAACTTAAGTTTATAATCTGGATTTATTTTATTTATAAAAAATTTATATATAATTTTTTGTCTTAACATATAATAATTTTTAGAGTGATATGATATAATAGAGTCTTAAATTTCATTTATAATTCATATTTATTTTTATTTAAAAAATATATAATTTTTTTTGTCAAAATTGATTTTAAATTCTGTGTTAATTATTTTTTAGATATATTAATATTTTGTTTGAAGTTGCAATATATAGGTAGAAAGATATTTTGAGAAATAAGTGTAACCTTGAGTCATTTTGTTGAAGTGCGGTGAATTGTTGATTTTAAATTTGAGTTATTTGTCACTTATTTATAAATATATATATTATTTTGTTTACTTCAATAGAATATTTATTAAAATGGTAGAACTGATCAACAAGTATCGGATAGGAATCCTCATTGATTTTGTATTAGAGACCACAATAAGTGTCCTTTTTCATGCATAGGAGGATGCGTAATTTTTCTGCTGAAGTTGATATTGAACGACTTGCTTTTGTTGATTTTGCCGGAGAAATCCAACGTCTTCAACAGGAAGAAAGATAGCAAGTGGTAACACTTTCAACTACAAAAACAGAATATATAGCAGGAAAAATTTTAGATTTTCTTCAACACAAACAAGATGACTCTATGATAATTTTCTATGATAACAAATCAACAATTACATTATCTAAGACTCCAGTCTTTCATAGTCACAACGTTTCCTATACTCTGAGATTTTTGACTGAGGGTAGTTTTTCATAATTCAGGTCATCATGATCTTTTGAGGTGGTTCGATATGCTGCACTGAACCCGAAACCCGTATACATATGTCGTACTGAAAAGTCGGTATAAAAAAATTCATATCAATACTATACCAAAATTTTGATATATCAAAATTTCAGTATACCGAATTGTCGGTATACCTAATTTTTAGTATACTAACTTTTCGAAATATCAACGGTTTGATATGATATAAATAATATATCATTTATATTAAAATTTCGGCATGAGTTGGTATACTAAAATTAAATATCCTACCGATACCAAAAAATTTAATATAGTATAATATTGTATCAAAATTTTTAGTATATCAATAATATTCATATAATTTAATATATTCTGGTAAGTTAGGTGCGATTTATCAAATTTTTGGTATTTTTTTCTCATATTTACATTTTGAAGATATTTTTAAAATAATTTTAAAGATATAAATTTTTAATTAATTTTTATTTCGGTAAGTTAAAATTCAAATCAGATTATTTTATTTTCAAAATTCAACATTTTTAAAAAATTAAGATTTTTAAAATTTAAAATATATTACAAATAAAAAAAATAAGATATAATTTTATTATAGATATTTTTCTATTATTATTAAAAATATATATATCAATTTTTTATTTTAACAAAATATTTATTTGATTAGATAAGTATCTCAATTAGAATTCTACCTGATTTATATCTTTCACCCAACATAAATTCCTTTCCTACATCTACCCATGATTTTATAACTGAAGCTCACACTAAAGAAAGGTCTTGGTTTCATTAATCTTGCCAGAGAACTCTAATGTCTTCGATAAGGAACTCTAATATCTTCGATAAGACCTCTACCGCCTCACTTTCCAAGCCATTGACTCTCACTTTATAGGTCAATTTTTAGCTGAGCATATTTTTTCACAATTCAAGTCACTGTGATCCATTGGGGTGATTCAATACAGTATACTAAATCCTAAACCGGTATACCATATATTGTATCCAAAAGTTGATATAAAAAAAATTCATTTGACAGTTTGCTAAAATTTTAGTATATCAAAATTTTCATATATCAACTTTTAGGCATATCAACATTTCGTTAAACAAACCTTTTGGTATAGTATAAATTACATATCTTTATATTTAAATTTCGATATCAGTATAGTATATGTGATATATAGATACTAAATATCATATCAACATCGAAAAATTTACTACGGTATAATATTATATCAAAAAAAAATTATATATCGATAATATTGGAATAATTCGATATATTTCGATAAGGTATATGCGATATATCAAATTTTCGATATTTTTCTCCACCCTTAGTGATCCTATCCAAATCTTGCGATGACGACACCGTTATAGCTGGGTAGTTCAAGTCCATGTCCGAATCTTGCCCATCTCCACGCATGTAGCTTTCTAATAGGTTACTGTCTCCACTTGTTTGTTCGAGTAATTTAACCCACAAAGGAAGTGCATGTAGTCGTCGAGTTCGGTGTCATAAACCATCATGGGAATTGGGATCCGTCGTCTTAGACGGGTTGATGTTGTCGGCTCCCATGTCGAGGAAACTCAACTTATTGTGCTATTCGTCATTTATGGAATTCTTGTTCATGTCCGTCAAAGGGAAGAAAGTATTAGGTAAAAATATATTAATTTATGCAATAGGTAGAAAGATAGTGGGTCCTGTGTGCGGTGAATTATTAATTTTATATTTGAGTTATTTGTGGTTTTTTATTTTAAAATTTTATTATTATTATTATTATTATTATTATTATTTCAACCGAGAATTTATTAGACTTTTAGAACTAAAATTGTAATCCGACAAGTATCAGGATATGAATCTTGACTGACTTTGTATTAGAGACCCACAACAAGTGTCCTTCGTGCGTAGGAGGATGCACGATTTTCCTGTTGAAGCTGATGTTGAACGATTTGCTTTCGTTGATTTTGCCGAAGAAATCCAACGTCTCTGGCGAGACCTCCACTGCCACGCTTTCTAGGCCATCCACCTTCAATTTATGTCAATTTCTCGCTACAGACATTTTTCACGGGTCACCGTGATTCTATCAAAATCCAACGACGATGCCACAATTATAGTTGAGTAGTTCAATTTGATGTCTCTGATTTTGCCCACCTCGGCGCGCGTGACTTTTCGATGGGTCACTATCTCAACTTGCTTGTCGTAGTAGCCTAACCCGCAGAGGAAGTGGGCGTAGTCATTGGGCTTGATGTCGTAAACTAGCCGAGGATCTGCCGCCTTAGATAGGGTTGACGTTGTCAGCACCCATGCCGAGGAAGCTTGTGTTGTTGTACTGCTCGTTCTTTATGGGATTCTTGTCCTTGTAAGTGATGTCTGAGGTCGTCATGATTGCAGATTTGACGGCGGTCGCCGACCAGTCCAGGTGCGCAGCCTTTATCGGCGCAGCAATGCCACTGAGATGAGGCACAAACATGGAAGTGCCGGAGATCATAGTGAAGAAGGTGGTTTGAGTGCTCCCGGTGGTCTGGAAAGGATTTGGGCCAACCTGAATGGGCCACGCCGCCAGGATGTTGACGCCCAATCCCAAGATGTCGGACTTCAACACTCCACGCATGTAGCTTTCCAATAGGTCACTGTCTCCAATTGTTTGTTCAGGTAACTTAACCCACAAAGGAAATGCACGTAGTTGTCGAGTTCGGTGTCATAAATCATCATGGGAATTGGGATCTGCCATCTTGGACGGGTTGATGTTGTCGGCTCCCATGTCGAGGAAACTCAAGTTGTGCTACTCGTCGTTTATGGAATTCGTCTAAGGGAAGAAAGTTAATATATATATATATATAATCTGGATTTATTTTATTTTTTAAAATTTATAAATATTTTTTTTTGTCTTAAATTACAATAGATTTTTAGAGCCATATAATATAGTCTTACATTTTATTTATATTTCATATTTATTTTTATTTATAAAAAATTATATAATTTTTGTCAAAATTTATTTTAAATTCTGTGTTAATTATGTTTTTAGATATATTTATGTTTGGTTTCAAGGTGCAATAGGTAAAAAGATATTTTGAGAAATAAGCGTAGAGTTGGGTATTTTGAAGGGAGGGTGAATCCGGTGCCATGAATTATTAATTTTATATTTGAGTTATTTGTCTTTATTTTAAAAATATATTATTATTATTATTATTATTATTATTATTTCAACCGAAAATTTATTAGACTTTTAGAATTAAAATTGTGATCAGACAAGTATCAGGATAGGAATCTTGACTGATTTTGTATCAGAGATCCACAACAAGTATCCTTCTTCGTGCGTAGGAGGATGCATGATTTTCTTGCTGAAGCTGATGTTGAACGATTTACTTTCGTTGATTTTGCCGGAGAAATCCAACGTCTCTGGCAAGACCTCCACCGCCACGCTTTCTAGGCCATCCACCTTTGATTTATATGTCGATTTCTTGCTACAGACATTTTTCACGGTGCGGGTCACCGTGATTTTGTCAAAATCGGACGACAATGCCAGAATTATAGCCGGATAGTTCAAGTCGACCTCCCTGATTTTGCCCACCTCGGTGCACGTGACTTTTCGGTGGGTCACTACCTCGACTTGCTTGTCGGAGTAGCCTAACCCGCACAGGAAGCGAACGTAGTCGTTCGGCTCAATGTCGTAAACTAGCCCGGGATCCGTCGCCTTAGACGGGTTGACGTTGCCGGCTCCCATGCCGAGGAAGCTTGCCTTGTTGTATTGCTCGTCCTTTATGGGATTCCCGCCCTCGTCGGTGATGTCTGAGGTCGTCATGATTGCTGATTTGACGGCGGCCGGTGACCAGTCCGGGTGCGCCGCCTTTATCAACGCAGCGACTCCACTGAGATGAGGCGTAGACATGGAAGTGCCGGAGATCATATTGAAGAAGGTGGTTTGAGTGTTCCCGGTGGTCTGGGAAGGTTTTGGGCCGACTTGAATGGGCCAGGCCGCAAGGATGTTGACGCCCGGTCCCAAGATGTCGGGCTTCAACACTGCTCTGCTCTGGGAATTCGGCCCTCGTGAAGAGAAATAAGCGACGGTGGGCGCCGGAAAGACCTTGAAAACGGTGCCCTTGAAGATGATGGAGGCTACCGGCGTCTGCGTCGCGTTCACGTAGTGAGCGACGCTAGAGCCGTTGATGTAATTGAGGTAGGACATAGGCAGATTCGGCGCTTCGGCCATTGTGGTGTAGCCGTCGAGCTCGCCGTTGACCATCAGCATCGCCAGGCCTCCGAGGGACTTTATGTTGTCGCCTATGAGGATACTTGATCCGGACTCTATCGAGCAAATAACCATCTTCCCCTTCACCTCCGCCTCGACCAACCCCTGCCAGCAATTGGGACCGTCGAGGCTCCCATCTGGGATTGTCATCGGCAGGGAATCGGAAGGGTAGCTGTTCGGCTGGTAGGCCGACTCGCCGTCGAGCTCGACCCCATTCCCCAGCCTCACGGTCGCCCTTATGTTGCGGTCTATGGTGCTGGCAGCTACCGTGAGGACCCAAGGCGCCTCGTTGGAGAGGGAGGTCGCCATCGGGCCGGAATTACCTCCGGCGCAGCTCACAAAGATTCCTCTCTCCACGGCGCTGAAGGCGCCAATCGCGATCACGTCGTCGTAAAAAGCGATCGGGCCACCGCCGAGAGAGAGGGACATCACGTCGACGCCGTCTTTGATCGCTGCCTCCATGCCGGCGGTGATGCTGGAGACGGTACAGTCGAAGCGCCCGCAGACCTTGTAGATGGCCAGGTGCGCGCGCGGCGCGATGCCGGAGGCGGTGCCGTTGGCATTGCCGAGCACATTGGCGCCGGCCACGAAATTGCCGGCGGCTGTGCTGGCGGTATGGGTGCCGTGACCTATGGTGTCGACGGGGGACTCGTTTTTCACGAAGGATTGTGCTCCGATCAACTTGTTATTGCAGGAGATAGCGCCCTGCAGGCCAGGGGCGCATGAGCCTCTCCAACGCGCAGGAGGCGGATCCATTCCCTGGTCGGCGAACGACGCGTGGTCGACCAAGCCGGTGTCCAGGACGCCGATGACGATGCCCTTTCCCATGTTGGAGTGTGTCCAGAGGCCAAGCCCGGGGAGAATTAAGTCCGAGTAGGCGCGGCGTGTAGGTGGTCAGGAGCGGCACTTGTCTGTCCCGGAAGCTCGCCAGGAAACCTGGCTTCCTCTCGACGGATCTGAGCTCTTCCTCGGTTAGCCGGGCGGCGAAGCCGGTCATGGCGGCGCTGTAGGTGTAGAGAATGCGGGGATCGGTGGAGTTTGCGGCGGTGGGAGGGAGCAAGGATCTGTACCAGTCGTCCAGTGCCTGGGCGCTGACCAATGTGGCGTTCCTTGGGAGGCGCATTCGAATGATGTAGCTCTGCAACTGCGAGCACTGGGGAGAAGAGGCGGTGAGAAGAAAGGAGGAGACGGCGAGGAGGAGGAAGAGAGCCGATGGGGCACTGTGCGTCTCCATTGTGATGGAATGGAACGATGAACACGATGGAATGAATCAATGCAATTGGCATTTTATAGAGGGAGGGAATTGAATTGAAGCAGGCAGGGATTTGCAAGCGCAACACGACAGACAGTCTACGTGTTCCTTTAACCTACGTGTCCCTTCCTTAAATTCTAGATAGAAAATAAATAAATAAATAAACAAATCAACAAACGTACGTTCGTTTTTTATCTAAAAAATTTATTAATTAAAATAACATTTATCCATAATTTAATATATAAAATATTTCTTTCGATTTTACTTTAAAATTGTTTCCCATAAAATCTCATTTTACAACTGTTCTGTATAAAAATATCATCACCTTATAATTAACTGCTTTAATTAAAGATGAGTACTGCTCAAAGATAAAATTGTTATTTTGATCGTCTTTAGTCAGAGTTACTTGATCAAAGCTGCTTAGTTAAACTCTTAACATTTTAGAAGATACTGTTTTATATAAAAACAGATATATCTCTAAAATGGAGTACGCATTAACTGACCGTATTTTAGAAATTTAAATTATGAATTAAGTATTATTTTAATAATTTTTAAAAAAGAGAATTTTTTTTATTTGTTTGTTTGAAGATATAAATAAAAAGAACTTTCATTTTGATTTTCTATCTAATTTCAATATGCATACACAGTGTCATATATATTTTAAGTTTTAGATTATGAAAGAAACTAAAACTAAATATATATAGAACAACGTAACCAGCTCATTCAATAGCTTCACACATTGAAACAGAAACACACCATGCATACGCATTCTGAAACTGGAGATGAGTTTGGCACATTGCAGAAGGTGGAGCAAAGTGGGTGGAGTGCTTCCTAAATTTGCCATTCTGAACTCCATGATTATCTCCCTGATGGAAACCCCATCCAAATAATTAGAAGCGAGTCTGTTATTTTTCTATTTAAATGAAGTCCAAATACAGTACGCCATCGAGCAAGAACCAAGCTCCAACACAGTCTGTTAGTTTTCTATTCAAATCCCATCCAAATTTGGTGCACTTCTTTAAACACTACTACTGTGGAAGAAACCAAGGCATTACAGGAGCTCGAAAACTAGGTAATGCAAACTTAATTGGCTGCATTTTTATAACCTAACTAACTCTATGACGATCCAAGCGTAGTACACCTTCACTGTTCACTGGTAGAAGAAGGAACCTTAAATATATATGCATGTAAAAAATAAATATGAGCAGTCAATCCCTCAACAATTGTAGCAAGGTATATGATAAGGTGCATGATAGTGGAGTAGGACAATGGACGTGATCGGAAGTCAAATTCTCGGGGTGGTCAAAAGTCAAGCCCACGAGGCAGTCAAAAGTCAAGCTCGCGGGGCGGTCAGAAGTCAAGCCTAAGTGGTGGTCAAAAGTCTGACCTACGTGGTGATCAAAAGTCTGGCCTATGTGGAGTTCACAAGGCCAAGTTACGGGATGATCTTGGTCAGGCACAAGTGACATTCTAGAGTTAGGCCTACGTGTCAAGAACTCGAAAGCTAAGGATTATAGGTCAGGAATTATAGACTTACGGTGCAGGATACACAGACCAAAGCGTACAGGTCGGAATATGCGAGCCAAGGATTACAGGTCAGGAATTATAGACTTACGGTGCAGGATACACCGACCAAATCGTACAGGTCGGGATATGCAAACCAAGGGTTACAGGTCAGGGTATGTGGATCGAAGCGTACAGTTCGGATTGGATCAAAGCGTACAAGTCGGAATATGCAAACTAAGGGTTACAGGTCAGGATATGTGGATCGAAGCATACAGGTCGGAACACACAAACCAAGGCTCTCAGAGCAAGATATTCAGACCAAAGACATACAAACTGAGACGGGGACTAGGGTTTACAGGTCGGGATCTACAGGATAAGATAGACAGAACAGGATACGCGAATTAAAGACATATACGTCGGAATATGTGGACGAAGGCTTACAGGTCAAGGGCGGTAAGCGCAGGTCTAGATCTACCGAGATAGACTGAATGGCAAATGCAGGGCGGGACGTACAGATCTGGATTTGCGGGACAACAAACACAAGTTGGAGATTGCGCCAGTGAATGCAGGTCTGGGCTTACATGTTAAGAGTTACAGGTACAAAGACTCAGTTTAAGGTTAACAAACCAGAGCGGATAGGCACTACACGACAATCAAGCCAGAGAATCGTAACAACCCGTCAGAGAATCATCACCACCTGTCAGGGAATATGCTAACGGTCTGTGGCTCGTTGCCTCATGATCCCTCCTCCGACCTATAGAAAGAGGCCACGTGTCATTCACCGTCAGACAAAGTCTGACACCCGACATTCCCTGACACTCGCCAAACTCTAAAGGCATCCACTACCATATAAAAAGGGAGGCTTTGTCTCTACGGAGGTACACTCACTCGTCATTTTC
This sequence comes from Zingiber officinale, assembly GCF_018446385.1. NCBI lineage: Eukaryota > Viridiplantae > Streptophyta > Magnoliopsida > Zingiberales > Zingiberaceae > Zingiber > Zingiber officinale. Next base: position 48,253,864 of record NC_056002.1, on the reverse strand, counting down.
ATTCTCGTCTTTTACTTTTTCGTCCTTTCACTGTGATTCTGGGGAAAAAGTACCTAACTTGAGCGTCGGAGGGCCTGACTCAAGGACTTTTTCCCTGGTTCTTGATCTCTAACATAGAGGCGGCTTGTCTAAGTGTGCGCAGAACCCTCGCGTCATCACCCCCCATCATCTGCCCGTGTAAGCCCTTCCGGCAGGTGCCAGATTGACCAGGCTTCGCAACGACTTTCCATCAACTGCGGGTACAGCACAGCCAGCCTTCATCCGACTCAGCTTTCGGACGGGATCAAATTTGATGCCATCTGTGGGAAACACAACTACCAGCTCCGGAACGTGAAGATGGAGGATTCTGGACGAATCAACGTGACCATGACCGCGGGAGAGTACGAACTCTTCAAAGAAGCCAAGAAGCGGGCTGCTTCTGAAAAGCAACAAACCACCGCCTCCAGACCACGAAAGCTGCCCAAGGTTTCCAAGGAACGGGCTCACGCCTCGGATCGAGGCTCCAAGAGAAAACAATCCATGGAATTTCCCCCTGCCTTTTATAGGGAGCCAGGCCAGGGTTATTATCAACCGGAGCCTGGATACTGCAGCCACAAGGAGCAACCCCAAGTTTTTGTGACTGAAAGTTCTTTGCCTAAAGATTTAAAGAAGGGGAAGGCTACCATCCTCCGCGAAGAGCATCAGATGGAACCAGAAGAGAAAGTGTCATTCTTTTCCAAAATATTGGAGGAAAAGTTACTCAAAGGATACCGACCCCTGCTATCGCGGAATACGATGGAAGTAAAGATCCTGAAGACCATCTCCATAAGTTCAGGATGCGGCTCTGCTACACCATTACAGCGATGCCATTAAATGTCGGGTATTTCTGAATACCTTATCGGGCTCTGCCCAGAAATGGTTCGATGGACTACCGCATGAGTCCATCACTTACTTCTCTGACTTCAAAATCGCATTCCTGCACCACTTCTGTTGGGTTCTTCGGGCCGCGAAAACCGCTTTTTCGCGTCGCGGAAACCCCGAGTCACCCAAAGCCAAGGATCTCGTGCAAGGAAAAACCGAAGAGAATACGAGTACGAATTTGGAAAAACCTTTTAGATCTACTCCTAGATCTACATGCTAAGAATTTTACCCTTGTTGCGTGCCTTTCGCTTTCCTGTTCGTCCAAGGTGTTGCCGGATCTCTAGACCGTCAAGCGTCGGTCCTCTAGATGTATCCACACGGACACGTAGGTGGAGAAAAATCTCACACAAAGGTGTGCTAGCACCTTGATGAGATTCGCCCAAGGCAAGGAGGAGAGGGAGAGGGAGAGCTTGAGAGGAAGAAGGAGGAAGAAAAACCACACTTGAATGAAAATGAATTCACCCAAGAAACAAAGTGGCTGGCCACTTCTCAAAAACTCACAAAATTAATTGCATTAATTGTAATTAATATGAAACCATTAAGAGAGTGGCTTTGTAACTTCCATGAGGTGGCACCCATATGTTGGTGCAATATGCTTTAGGTCAAGGTTGACTGAGTTAACCAAGCTTGGGTCTTGGTCATAGTTTCGATGTTTGACAATACATGTAGACACATGGACAATGCAGGTGCAGTTGTTCATGTGGGGAGATTCTGATCAGGGATTGATCAGTGTGATTGAAGGAGAGTCAAGTAGGTCAAGAGTGACCGGATACCTGACTAAGAAGTCCTAACTGGTATGTTAGGCAGCAGAAGTGAAAGTCCTGGTGAGTGAAGCCAGGCAGAAGGAAAGCCCTAGTGAGTGAAGCTAGGCAGGTGAAAGTCCTGGTGAGTGAAGCCAGGTGAAAGTCCTAGTGAGTGAAGCTAGGCAGATTGGAAATCCTGGTGAGTGAAGCCAGGTGAAAGTCCTGGTGAGTGAAGCCAGGCAAGGGAAAATCCAGATGGATCAAGGATGATCAGACATCTGGTGGAAGTCCAAGTAGGACAAGAGAGTGACCGGATACTTGGCACGACGAGTAAAGTCCAAGTGGGTCAAAGGGATTGACCAGACACTTGGTGGGAAGTCCTAGCAGGTCAAAGGAGTGACCAGATGCTAGGCATGATGTATCAACAGGTCAAGGTTGACCGGATGTTGGTTAGAGAGGCTTGGGACTTGGTTTTGGGCAAAAACCAAGTGGGATCGATCGATGGATCGATCCGGCCTTCCTAGCGAGAGAGCCTCGGATCGATCCGTGATCGATCCAGATGTCCAAATCGATCGCGGATCGATTGGGACGCGATCGCCGCGATAGCGCCGGATCGATCCGTGATCGATCCAGCGCTTATCGGGCGCTCTGGATCGATCCAAAGCCTCCCCGATCGATTGGGAATATTCGAAACGATCGGGATCCGACCGTTGCGTCGTATTTGAGCTGCAGGCGTGCGTTGGCTGCACCATCTCTTCTCCGATTCACTCCAGATCTCTCGCCAGCTCCTCCATAGCACTCACAAAGCTCAGATCGCCAGTTCTTGAAGGATCTTGGAAGTTTTCCAAGTCAAGAGGCGGATCAAAGCCAAGAAGAGAAGCTAGGGTTAGGGTTTATACTCATTGTAAGCTTGTAAGCTTGTATTTCTTGTATCCTTTCCCTCTCTTCTTGTATTGAGTCTTGTAGGGCTTCTCCGCCCTTGGTAGTGACCATAAAGGAGAGTTTTATTTAGTGGAGGGTGTGTGTGTTGGTGTGGATCCTTGGATTAGTCACCTCTTGTGAGGTGGATACCAAGTAAACCAACCGTGTTAGCGTTGTGTGATTGTTTCTTTGTATTTCCGCTGCACATCTTTGAAGGAACAAGCAACGCCAAGCACCGAGCGAACGCGACGAGCTATTCACCCCCCCTCTAGCTACTTTTGGTCCTAACAAGTGGTATCAGAGCAAGGTTGCTCTTCACCGGAATCACCGCCGGAAGGGGCAAACATATCAAGAAAAGCTAGAGGGTGAAGAAGTTGGAGCAAATTCTTCAAGTTCAAGACTTTATCAAGCTCAACTTCAAGATGCAATTCCAAGATGGGCTTGGATTTGACACAAGGGTGGCTCCACCATACACTTCTACGAGTTTCGATTCTTGGAAATCAAGAATCGAAAATTTTCTTATGATGGAGATAGAGCAATGGTTTGCTCTAATGGAAGGCTTCAAGGCTCTAAGAAATTCAAAGGGCAAAGTTCTAAAGAAAAGCAAATGGAGCCCGGAGCAAGTCCAAAGGTGCGAGGCAAATGACAAAGTGACCAAGCTTTTGGTCAATTTATTGCCAAGCACCATTCTTTGCAAAATTGGAGAATTTGAAGATGCAAAGGAACTTTGGAGCAAATTGGCTAAGCTTCATGAAGAAATCCCCTCCACTGTACAAGATCATGAAGAATCCAGAGAGGGTGACTCTTTGGAGCAAGACTAAGAGGAGGACTCCGAGGTTGAGAGATGCTCAACCTCCGAAGAAGAGGAAATCTAAGAAGCTTCATCCTCAAGGGAATGCACCGAAGGGAACAAGGAGGGAGCATACTCCTTGTTTCATATTCAAGATGATGAAGCCTCCACCTCTAGGATTGAGGGGGAGTAATCCTTGGTGACGCCGGATCAAGAAGAAGGAGAAGCTTCTACATCCGGGTCAAGAGATGAAGAGATTGAAGAAGCTTCTACCTCCACGAGTCAAGAAAAATCAAATGGAGGAGAATCAAGATCAGATCAAGAGGAAGCTTCTACCTCCGGATCCAAAGGAAAAGATGCCACCCCTACAAGCAAAGGTATAAATATTTCAATTAAAAATAAAAATCATATTATATGCTTTGAGTGTAGGGAACATGGGCACTACAAAAGCAAGTACCCTAAATTGGCCAAGAAGAAGGGCCAAGTGGCACAAAAGGGCAAGGCGAAGCCCAAGGAGATCATCCCCAACACAAAGAAGAGCAAGGAGCATATTATATGCTTCTCTTGCAATCAAAAGGGGCATTACCGAAGTCAATGCCCCAAGGGGAAGAAGATGGTAAAGGCTCAAGGAGGCATTCGTCAAGGGGGAGCCTCCAAGGTAAAGAAGAAGGTAACATTTATTGAGCCTACCCCCTTACATTATGGTGAAAAGCATGATAGTTCTAACTTTTATCATTTTAATGCAATTTACCATAAGAATAGAAAGCATGAGGGCTTTAAGGAAAAACATGTGACCCTACATGCCAAAACTACCCAACCTAAGGTTAGGAAGGTAGATAGACACTTGGGCGGGAACACTAAGGAAAATAGACACATGCCCAAGATCAAAAATGCTCATGGACCAAAACCTAAGGATTTAATGATAGAAAATCAAGTCTTGAGGTCAAGACTTGACAAACTAGAAAAGACCCTAAAAAGGATGGAGAATATCCTTAAAGGGCAAAATGAGCAATACCTAGGGCTAGGAGCACAAAGGTCATCCAATGGCTATAGAGGTTTGGGATACAAACCCAAAGCTAAAAAGGATGTGCCTAGTTATCATAGGGTTCCATATAGCTATGGAACAAACCCTAAGTCTAGAGGTCAAGTCAAAGATACAAGGGAAGATATCCCTAGAAGTATCTTTGCAACCAAAGTGACTAAGACTTCTAAGAAGTCTAAGAAAGTCACTAACAAGGTCACAAGGGAGGCTATCCCTAGAGTTGACCTAGAAAATGTGACCAAGGCTTCTAAGAAGCCCAACAAGGTCACTAGGAAGTTATCCCTAGTGAGTACCTAGAGCATCCAAGGAGCACCAATAGGTGTTGGGTTCCTAGGAGCATCTTCTCTACCCCATAGATGGGTTAGAGAGTGTCAACTCCGATTAGAAGGGTAGTTAACCCAACTTTGAGGAAATTGACACTCAAGGAGCATTTTCAAGGTTTTAGTTAACCTTTGAAAATGAAATGGACCTATTGATTACTCCTTGAAAGAGTAAAATGTGTCTAATGGTGAAAATTTGATTTTATCTTAAAATGGCACAAATTGGGAAAACCTTGAGAAATACCAAGTTGGGATTTTGGTATTCTCTTGGAAATTTAAGGTAATCCGGGCCTTGATTTATGTAATCACTCTTGAGGAAAAATGGAATATGCCAACATTTGAGGACATGTTTATTTTCAATTGGCATACATTAAATCAAGGAAATTAGAAATGCCAATTTAGGCTTTGGCATTCTCTTGTAGCACTTTAGGGCAATCTAGGTTTAAGTTGTAAGTTTAGCTAAGACTTTAAGGATACTTAGATAGTTAATCTAGGTATATTTTATTTATGCTAAATCTTGCCATGATTGTTTGCCCATCATATGCCATGACATCATGTCTAGTTTTGCATTCATGTTTTATTATGAAAAATCCAAAAATGCCATGTCATGACATTCATACATCATGTAATTATAGAATATTTTTCTTTTGAAAATTATTTTACTTTGATGTATGCCATAACATAATCATGCGTTAAATTTAATTCCTTGTAATTAAGGACAAATGGCATTTAACGACACTTATTGACAAGTGACATCCTAGGTGGATGTCTAATATTTCTAAAATGCCTAGATAGATATGCATGATCCCTAGATAAGGGCAAAAACCAAAATCTACATCTCACAAAGACTATAAGGTGACTTGTATGTGATTAGTGCACATTAGATACAAGTGAGATGTTAGGATGATGAACAAAGCTCAAGATGTTGATTTAGTGCATTCTTTTGAGTTTTTAGGTTCATCAAAACACATAGTTATGTGTTTTCCCATCATTGGGAAAGCTAATGTACAAGTCATGTGCATTAAGCCCAAGGAACATGATGGGATATTGGTTTTTAAAAGGTTTTTAAAATGTTTTTGAAAAACCTTGGTGAAGGCTATCTTTTGATAGTAATCACCATTGAATAGTTAGACACAAACTTGAAGAAAACACTAAGGTTTTTGCAAGTTTTCAAGTTTGTGTCAATCTTTGAAAATATGAAGTATTTTCATAGAAAACTATTTTCTTGATAGTATATGCCCTAAATAATGTCTACACGAAATCTCATGATTTTTGGATTTTGTAGAATTTTCTAGGGTTACTGAAATGGAATTTCAGCAACTATCGAGTCTGATCGATCCATGGATCGATTGAGTGCCTGAATCGATCCGTGGATCGATTCAGAAGGCAAGTCTCGCGAACAGAAGCTCGCTGGATCGAATCAGTGGATCGATTCAGAAAGGTTCAATCGATTGGAACCCAACTCCAATCGATCCAAGTTGCTGATTTTGGCTGGGAAGGCTTGATTTCAGCATCTTTGAACCTCTTTGAGTCTAGGTAACCATTCCAAACCCCTAAAATACATTTGTATACATACAAAGGGTGTTTTCATGTGAAAACAAGGATGGATTGGTTAAGGAAGGCTTCATTGAAGTTTAGGTTGAGGTTTGTTTCAAATTTTGAGTATTTGAACCTCAAAAACTTCTAAATTTGGGTTTCCTAAAGGTTTAGGGATTCCAAGTCATTGTTGGTGCAATGACAGAAGTCACCACCATGTCTTTAGGGGGAGGGACTCTTTAAAGACATGAAAAATTACTTTTCATGAACCTTGGAAGGTGGTTAACCTTCTTTAAAGAAAATGCTGATGTATGAGCTTTTGAACTTGAAATGGGGAGTGTATATCCTCATTATTTCAAGTGGGAACTCAAGTGGTTAGATAATGCTCAAGGTTGGGTATTTGTCTACATTGAGGGAGGGTTAAGGTTAATGAAGGGTATGGGACCTTCATTATCGTGTGAACCACAACGAGTGAAGTTGTGAACAACGATGAGCAACTCTTCAGGGGGAGAGTTTTCAACAATGGGGCATTTATTGAAGTGTGCCTAAAATTGAGGCATGGGTTGATGTGTGCTCAAAGATGGGTTGATGTGTGCCAATAGGGGGAGAATGTGTGGTTTAAGCTAGGCTTTCATTACCTATGGGGGAGCTCATAGGGGGAGAATGAAGGGAACCAACATTCATACTTTTGGCATGAATGGAGTTAAGGCTATGGGACTAGCTTAACTCAGAATGGTCCTAACTTAAAGGTATTGTCAAACATCAAAAAGGGGGAGATTGTTGATGCAATATCCTTTAGGTCAAGGTTGACTGAGTTGACCAAGCTTGGGTCTTGGTCATAGTTTCGATGTTTGACAATACATGTAGACACATGGACAATGCAGGTGCAGTTGTTCATGTGGGGAGATTCTGATCAGGGATTGATCAGTGTGATTGAAGGAGAGTCAAGTAGGTCAAGAGTGACCGGATACCTGACTAGGAAGTCCTAACTGGTATGTTAGGCAGCAGAAGTGAAAGTCCTGGTGAGTGAAGCCAGGCAGAAGGAAAGCCCTAGTGAGTGAAGCTAGGCAGATTGGAAATCCTGGTGAGTGAAGCCAGGTGAAAGTCCTGGTGAGTGAAGCCAGGCAAGGGAAAATCCAGATGGATCAAGGATGATCAGACATCTGGTGGAAGTCCAAGTAGGACAAGAGAGTGACCGGATACTTGGCACGACGAGTAAAGTCCAAGTGGGTCAAAGGGATTGACCAGACACTTGGTGGGAAGTCCTAGCAGGTCAAAGGAGTGACCAGATGCTAGGCATGATGTATCAACAGGTCAAGGTTGACCGGATGTTGGTTTGAGAGGCTTGGGACTTGGTTTTGGGCAAAAACCAAGTGCTGGATCGATCAGTGGATCGATCAATGGATCGATCCAAGCCTTTCCTAGCGAGCGCTCGATCGATCCGTGGATCGATCCGATGTCCAAATCGATCGGTGAATTGATTGGCACAGCGGCGCTCTGGATCGATCCGTGATCGATCCAGCGCTTTCGCGCGATAGCGCTCGATCGATCCGTGGATCGATCCAAAGCCTCCCGATCGATTGGGAATATTCGAATCGATCGGGATCGGCGTCGTTTATAGCTGCAGGCATGCGTTGGCTGCGGCAGATCTCTTCTCCGATTCACTCCAGCTCTCGCCACTCATCCACAGCACTCACAAAGCTCAGATCGCCAAGGATCTTGGAAGTTTTCCAAGTCAAGAGGCGGATCAAAGCCAAGAAGAGAAGCTAGGGTTAGGGTTTATATTCATTGTAAGCTTGTAAGCTTGTATTTCTTGTATCCTTTCCCTCTCTTCTTGTATTGAGTCTTGTAGGGCTTCTCCGCCCTTGGTAGTGACCATAAAGGAGATTTTTATTTAGTGGAGGGTGTGTGTGTTGGTGTGGATCCTTGGATTAGTCACCTCTTGTGAGGTGGATACCAAGTAAACCAACCGTGTTAGCGTTGTGTGATTGTTTCTTTGTATTTCCGCTGCACATCTTTGAAGGAACAAGCAACGCCAAGCACCGAACGAACGCGACGAGCTATTCACCCCCCCCTCTAGCTACTTTTGGTCCTAACACCATAATGATGTGGAACATCATTATTGGTCCACCTAATGCCAACTCACCAATGAGATGGCAAAAGGTCAAGTCAAAATTGACCTTTGGTCTTCCTTCTCTAGTCAAGTCAAACTTGACTCAATCTCTACCATGGTTGATCTAATCCAACTATTTGATTCAAGCCAATTTAATATAATGAATCTAATTCATTAAATTAAATTGATTTAATAAGTCATAATCTAAATTAGACTCATTAAATACATGAATCAACTTGAGTCGAACTCAAGTTAGCCCAATTAGGATTACTCTTAATCCAATTTGATTTATCAAATAAATCTAATCCTCTTGGTTCATCATATGAACCTAATCTCCATCTATTTGTCCTAAGTGTGTGACCCTATAGGTTCTTGTAACGTTGGCAATGCCCTAAACCCATTTAGGAGCATAAGTAATGAGCGGTATCTAGCAACACATCATTACTACCCAAGTTACAAGAATGTCGAGATCCGACATCACCTTGTGACTACCAATTGTGACTCCTCACAAAATAATGACAAGTGTCCTTCTATCCTAGACATCTAGATTGATCAATATGAGGCATAGACTGTGTCATCCTCTAATCAATCTAAATCTTGAACCCCAAGTAGACTCACTCGATCAAATGAGCTCAACATCTAATGTTGACTCATTTGGGCATGGCCATGCACTTAGTGGTCTCACTCTATCAAGAATACCGATGTCTCTCCCGTCATATGGGAGGGATAGATTCCATCTACATCACTCACATCCCTCCACATAATTTGTTACATACCCAGTAATCGCCTTTATAGTCCACCCAGTTACGGGTGACGTTTGACGAAACTAAAGTACATAACTCCTTATGTAGGGATCCATGGTGACTTCAGGTCTAAGGACTAATAGTCATACTAATAGCCACATGAGAAAGTATATGACACTCATATAACGATCCATGATACTTTCTCATAGCGGGTCATTCAGTATACATTCTCTAATGCATACCCATATGTCAACTTGATATCTCTATATCCATGACTTGTGAGATCAAGTCATCGAGCTGACCTACATGCTAGTCTTATTGTATTAACATTGTCCCTGAATGCTAATACTCGACTAGGAATGATTTAGAGTAGTGTTCCCTATATCATCTCACTATCGATTCAACTAATCGATTGATATAGGTATGAACCTTCTACTCAAGGACGCTATTATACTTAGTCTATTTGGCACTAATAAAAATAAGTATAATAACCAAACAAATGCCTTTATTAATATACAAGAATATGATATACATGAGTCCATACAATCATCAAATGATTGGCTCTAGGGCTCTAACTAACAATCTCCCACTAGCACTAGTGCCAATCAGTATAGGCTCTAAGGCCTAAAGATCTAGTGTGACCATCATGCTTCCTCTGTGCCAAAGCCTTGGTCAAGGGATCTGCGATGTGTACTCTGCAAATCTTCACATCTCCTCTATCGATAATCTCTCGAATGAGATGGAAGCGCCGTAGTATGTGCTCTGGTGTGAGCGAGGTTCCTTCGCCTGCGTTATAGCTCCATTGTTGTCACAATAGAGCTCAACTGGTCGATGTTAGGAACCACCCCAAGTTCGATGAACTATGGATCCAAGCCTCCTTTGCTACCTCGATGCAGCAATATACTCGTTGTAGAATCGCCATCGTATCCCGAACTCTTCCAACCGACACCACCATTAATACAAAATACGAACCCCATCGCGATCGTAATCATCCCGATTGGTCCGAAAGTCGGCATCATTGTAACCCTTACGCTAGCTCATCATTGTCTCCATATATCAAGAAATATTCTTTAGTCCTTCGTAGTACTTAAGAATATTCTTGACCGCTATCCAAGGATTTCACCGATTCGATCGTATCTGCTCGTCATGCTCAAAGCATACGAGACATCAGGTCGAGTACACAGCATGGCGTACATGATCGATCCTATGGCTGAGGCATAAGGGATCTGATCCATGCGGTCTCTCTCCTCTCTAAAAGAGGGACCCTGAGTCTTCGAAAGACTCACGCCATGTGACATCGGCAGAAATCTCTTCTTAGAGTTTTGCATGGCAAACCGAAGGAGTACCTTGTCAATATATGTACTCTGACTTAGGCCAAGCAATCTCTTAGATCTATCTCTATAGATCTGTATCCCTAAAATCCGGGATGCCTCACCTAAGTCCTTCATTGAGAAGCAACTCCCTAGCCAGGTCTTGACAGACTGAAGCATAGGGATGTCCTTCCCAATGAGTAGTATGTCATCCACATACAATATAAGGAAGACAACTATGTCTCCTACAACCTTCTTGTAGACACAAGGCTCATCTTCGTTCTTGATGAAACCAAACTATTTGATCGCATCATTGAATCGAAGATTCCAGCTCCAAGAAGCTTGCTTTAGTCCATAAATGGACCTATGCAGCTTGCATACTCTACTAGTATGTTGTGAATCCTCGGGTTGTGTCATGTACACATCCTCGAGTAGGTTTCCATTGAAACGCTGTTTTGACATCCATCCGCCATATCTCATAGTCATGGTAGGTCGCAATAGCAAGCATGATCCGAATGGACTTAAACATCGCTATCGGAGAAAAGGTTTCATCATAGTCAATACCATGAATCTTGAAACCTTTAGCTACCAAGCGACCCTTATAGATAGGTCCATCCATGTCATTTTTCTTAAAGACCCACTTGCACCCAATGGGTTTTACCTCTGTGGATCATCCAAAGTCCATACTTGGTTGGTGTACATGGATTCCATCTCGGATCTCATGGCTTCTAGCCATGAATCTGGTCTTATCACAGCTTCCTGATAGGTGGTAGGCTCATCCTCTATGAGCACAATGTCACCATGGTCAGACAAGAGAAAAGAGTATCTCTCAGGCTGATGACGTACCCTATCAGACCTGCGAAGAGGTATGTCTACTTTAACCGGTTGTTGTTCCTCAACTCCTTGTGGAACAACATCATCCACAACACTTTGTGGTTCCAGTTCAATTTCCATTGTGGCATTAGTGCTATTGTTCGCATCTTGAACTTCTTCAAGATCGAACGCGCTCCCACTAGTCTTTCTAGAAACAAAGTCCCTTTCTAGAAAGACCCCAGTCTTTGCCACAACTACCTTGTGTTGACTGGGAATGTAGAAGTAATATCCCTTAGTTTCCTTGGGATATCCGATGAAATAGCACTTGTCGGATTTGGGTCCTAATTTGTCTGAGACTTGACGTCGTACGTAAGCCTCACAACCCCAAATCCTCATGAAAGACACCTGGGCATCTCTCCCAGTCCATATCCTATATGGTGTCTTTATCACGGCCTTTGATGGAACTCGGTTGAGTATATCTAGAGCATATCCCCATAGATATGTGAAGATCCGTGTGACTCATCATAGATCGCACCATATCTAATAGGGTGTGATTCCTCCTTTCGGATACACCATTCCACCGTGGTGTTCCAGGAGGAGTGAGTTGGGATAGAATCCCACACTAAGTAGTCACGAAACTCATGGCTAAGGTATTCTCCACCTCGATCTGATCGAAGTATCTTAATACTCTTGCCAAGCTGGTTCTGTACTTCATTCTTGAATTCTTTGAACTTTTCAAAGGATTCAGACTTATGTGTCATCAAGTACACATAACCATATCTACTGAAGTCAGTAAATGTGATGAAGTATCTATAACCGCCTCTAGCAGCAACATTGAAAGGGCCACATACATCACTATGTATGAGTCCTAACAAATCAGTTGCTCTCTCGCTATGCCCACTAAAGGGGGTCTTGGTCATCTTGCCTCGTAGGCATGACTCGCATATCTCATATGATTATAAATCAAATGAGTCCAGCAAACCATCCTTATGGAGCTGGGATAAGCGCTTGTCCAGAGGTAGGTTTGGTTCATGTCATTTGACTTGAACCTATTGGTACTAATGTTATAGATAGGGCTCTCAAGGTCTAGAATATAGAGTTCGTTTATTAGTGGTGCACTACAATAGAACATATCTTTCAAATAAACAGAACAACATTTGTCTTTTATTATAAAAGAGTATCCTTTCTTGTCTAAACAAGAAACAGAAACTATGTTCTTAGTAAGAGCAGGCACATAACAACAATCATCTAAATCTAGTACAAGCCCGGAGGGCAGAGATAGTTGATAAGTTCCTGCTACAGCTCCATTGCTCACTCGTAGGTCCACCCGCCTTTGCCAATGCTCGCTATTTCTCGACATCAAGACAAATGTGAGAAGCACATCCAATATCTAATACCCATGATGTAGAAATAGATAGATTGACTTCTATAACATATATACCTGAAGTGGAAGTCTCACTTGCTTCTTTTCCAGTACTCGGTCTTACCGCGGTCTGACCGCAGTGGAAGCAGGTAGCATCCTTGGCGACCCCTCCTTTAGGCTTCAGTGCCTTGCCTTTGCCCTTAGCTTGGGACTTTCCTTTTGCCTTTGGGCTTGCCTTTGCCCTTATGCTTCTGGACCATCAGAATGGGCTTAACCTTCTTAAGGTTAATCTCAGCAGTTCGTAACATACTAAGGAGCTCGGGTTCATGTTATAATACAGAACGAATTGACTATAGCTATCCGGCAAGGATTGCAAGATTAAGTCAGTGGCCAGCTCTTGGCCAAGTGGGAACCCCAGTCTTTGTAGGTTCTCTATGTACCCAATCATCTTGAGTACATAAGGACCTACAGGAGCCCCGTCTGACATCTTGCACTGAAACAGTGCCTTCGAGATCTCAAATCTCTCATGCCTCGCTTGTCCCTTTGGCGAAGATGCTCAACCATATCAAAAGCGCCCATCAACTCATGTTGCTTCTGAAGCTCTGAGTTCATGGTCGCGAGCATTAGACAGGACACATCTAATGTGTCGTCTTGATGCTTCTTGTAAGCATCTTTGTCTGCCATTGGCAGGAGGAGCCTCCGAATGGGCTGCTCCAGAACGCAGCTTACGCTCCCGGGTGAGAACTATTCTCAAGTTCCTGCACCAGTAGCTCCTGTGAGCTTGTCCTTCTCAAGGACAGATCGCAGGGAGAAGGAATTCGTGTTCGATGTCATGGTTATCTACAACAGAAAATTTGTAGAAATAAATATCATATTCTTTAAAACATTTAATTAGGCCTTTAATTAAATGATGCTCCCACTGAATTCTATAATTTTTGTGGGACAAGATCCACATCATACTAACCCTTGAGTTAGCTTTGGTTAATACGCCCAAGGCTTAGTATGATCGGTAGGTAACGATTACCAATTACATCTCTATGCAACTCTTGTTTATAGGATAAATATCCGCATTTATTTTAAAACTCGAGTTAGCTTTGGCTAATACGCCCGAGAGTTAATATAGATGTGATTTTTGACCTATCTTTCCAACTATTGGAAGAATGCCTATAGTTAACTCGATCCAACCGAGTAACTATGAATACTCAATCTAATTGTATTCACCCATGCGTTGATAGGCGGGACCAAGATTGTCCCTCCGTACCCTACCAAGATAATATGTATTGCTCTGCTTTGGCAGATTCAACAATACATGTGATCGAGGTAGTGATAGGTATCACAGCACGGTTAGGCATTTTAGAGTTGGTTCGATCTAGATCTAATCTAATCGAGAAGGATGCATCTTGTGCACGACTTAGATCTAATCTAATCGCAAGGGTGCATCATGTGCACGACTTAGATCTAATCTAATCGTTAAGGCACTAATTAATTAATTAATTATTAAACATGCATCAAATACATAACAAATAATTAATTAATCTATTTGTGATTTAGTCATGGCCCTACTACGATCTTCTCAAGCCAATGAGAAGATCGAATGGTCAACCTAGGGTCAACAGCTTCTCCAAGCTCCTCCCTTTGACCATCTTGTGTTGCTCGTGCCCGCCTCGGAACTCCGTCTCGTGTGGACCCTCCACCGCTCCAATTTGTACATTACAATTTGAAACTCGAGTTACATTCGAGTCTAAATCTAATTTACAACCAGAATATAAGAGAGAGGCACGACTCGCAGGTCGCGAAAATAAAATAAAATTACAAGCACGCACATCACATAACGGTACGCAGGCCGTATTATGAATTACAACACATTGTCCAATCAAATTGGGTCTTTGGGCCATGAATATCACAAATTTACTATATAATTCAAAATTATATATTTTTCATAATTTTCTATAATTTTAAAATTAATTTTTAAAATTTTTACGAGTAAAATTTCCGGCGGTCCCGTTTAGCGGTTTCGGGCGCAATCGCAGAACGGATCCCCTTGCGGGGGCCAGCGCCCACCCGCGATCTAACCATCGCGAGGGTTCCTTTATCCAACAGCACCTAAACCTGCTGTCCCAAAACGATTTGGGCCGAGACATTGCCGCTTCGGAAAAATCTTCGATTTCGGGTGCAATTGCGGAGCAAATCCCTTACGGGGTTAGGGGCAGTACCCACGATCTAACCATCGTGAGTTGCTCCTTTGCGATCTAATGGCACCGACCCCGCTGTCCCAAACGAATTTGGGGAAAAATCTTTCCGGTAGTCGAAGCCTACAAGTGCCGAGACACTTGTGCTTCGCTTCTACGGAAAAATTACTCATAAAACTCTAAAACTCAATTTTACAGAAAATTACAGAAACTTTTAGTTTTCATAAAACCAAAAACAAATTTGTACAAGCCTTGCACGTGGCTCTGATACCACTGTTGGGTTCTTCGGGCCGCGAAAACCGCTTTTTCGCGTCGCGGAAACCCCGAGTCACCCAAAGCCAAGGATCTCGTGCAAGGAAAAACCGAAGAGAATACGAGTACGAATTTGGAAAAACCTTTTAGATCTACTCCTAGATCTACATGCTAAGAATTTTACCCTTGTTGCGTGCCTTTCGCTTTCCCGTTCGTCCAAGGTGTTGCCGGATCTCTAGACCGTCAAGCGTCGGTCCTCTAGATGTATCCACACGGACACGTAGGTGGAGAAAAATCTCACACAAAGGTGTGCTAGCACCTTGATGAGATTCGCCCAAGGCAAGGAGGAGAGGGAGAGGGAGAGCTTGAGAGGAAGAAGGAGGAAGAAAAACCACACTTGAATGAAAATGAATTCACCCAAGAAACAAAGTGGCCGACCACTTCTCAAAAACTCACAAAATTAATTGCATTAATTGCAATTAATATGAAACCATTAAGAGAGTGGCTTTGTAACTTCCATGAGGTGACACCCATAATGATGTGGAACATCATTATTGGTCCACCTAATGCCAACTCACCAATGAGGTGGCAAAAGGTCAAGTCAAAATTGACCTTTGGTCTTCCTTCTCTAGTCAAGTCAAACTTGACTCAATCTCTACCATGGTTGATCTAATCCAACCATTTGATTCAAGCCAATTTAATATAATGAATCTAATTCATTAAATTAAATTGATTTAATAAGTCATAATCTAAATTAGACTCATTAAATACATGAATCAACTTGAGTCGAACTCAAGTTAGCCCAATTAGGATTACTCTTAATCCAATTTGATTTATCAAATAAATCTAATCCTCTTGGTTCATCATATGAACCTAATCTCCATCTATTTGTCCTAAGTGTGTGACCCTATAGGTTCTTGTAACGTTGGCAATGCCCTAAACCCATTTAGGAGCATAAGTAATGAGCGGTATCTAGCAACACATCATTACTACCCAAGTTACAAGAATGTCGAGATCCGACATCACCTTGTGACTACCAATTGTGACTCCTCACAAAATAATGACAAGTGTCCTTCTATCCTAGACATCTAGATTGATCAATATGAGGCATAGACCGTGTCATCCTCTAATCAATCTAAATCTTGAACTCCAAGTAGACTCACTCGATCAAATGAGCTCAACATCTAATGTTGACTCATTTGGGCATGGCCATGCACTTAGTGGTCTCACTCTATCAAGAATACCGATGTCTCTCCCGTCATATGGGAGGGATAGATCCCATCTACATCACTCACATCCCTCCGCATAATTTGTTACATACCCAGTAATCGCCTTTATAGTCCACCCAGTTACGGGTGACGTTTGACGAAACTAAAGTACATAACTCCTTATGTAGGGATCCATGGTGACTTCAGGTCTAAGGACTAATAGTCATACTAATAGCCACATGAGAAAGTATATGACACTCATATAACGATCCATGATACTTTCTCATGGCGGGTCATTCAGTATACATTCTCTAATGCATACCCATGTGTCAGCTTGATATCTCTATATCCATGACTTGTGAGATCAAGTCATCGAGCTGACCTACATGCTAGTCTTATTGTATTAACATTGTCCCTGAATGCTAATACTCGACTAGGAATGATTTAGAGTAGTGTTCCCTATATCATCTCACTATCGATTCAACTAATCGATTGATATAGGTATGAACCTTCTACTCAAGGACGCTATTATACTTAATCTATTTGGCACTAATATAAATAAGTATAATAACCAAACAAATGCCTTTATTAATATACAAGAATATGATATACATGAGTCCATACAATCATCAAATGATTGGCTCTAGGGCTCTGACTAACAACTTCGCCAGTAGCAGGAAGTATCAAAAGACGGACCACTGCTTGTTTACTCTCAAGCAAGGGCTCACTGAGTCATTGAGAAGCTATATCAAACACTTCAACCAAGTGGCTCAGGATGTTCCTTCGGCCACATCAGAAATACTTATGAGTGTCTTCTCCCTTGGACTAACCGAGAGAGAGTTCTTTCGAGATCTCATTAGAAATCCCATAAAGAATTTTGACGAGATGCTGGAGAAGGAGGCCAGCTACATTAATGTGGAGGAAGCGTAGGCGGCGCGAAG
Source organism: Zingiber officinale (assembly GCF_018446385.1). NCBI lineage: Eukaryota > Viridiplantae > Streptophyta > Magnoliopsida > Zingiberales > Zingiberaceae > Zingiber > Zingiber officinale. Next base: position 48,236,680 of record NC_056002.1, on the reverse strand, counting down.
AAAGATAGATAAACCTCCTCCTGTAAATAAGCCCGAGAGGAGAGTGCCTCAACCTCCTGCTCAACATCTCCCGCACGCTCAGGACGCACGACCGACTTTTCACCCCGGTCAGGATGCTCGGCCGATCCCACGGGTAGCTGTAGTTCATGCTCCCTGACCTGGAGCTTGGGGATCGCGCTATTGCACATACCATCGATCCCACTCACATGCTACCAGCGAGTGCTTTCAATTCGCCCGTGATGCCCAGCGTGCTGCTGAGCAGGGTTTGCCACCTCCTGAGCTAGCTCCTCAAGTCCAACGAATGATGGAGGAGCGACGTAATGCAGCGAGGCAGGTCAGCTGACCCCGGGTCGATCAGGAAGCGCCAAGAATGCAACAACAAGGGCACACTAGGGAGCAAGGAGAAGCCCGTGAGGCAGAGAATCGGGGCAAAGCGACCATCCGTGATATAGGTATGATCTCCGGAGGACCTACCGATGGAGATTCGGGCCGAGCACGCAAGTCTCATGAACACCGGTTGGAGATTCATGATGTTGGATGCAGCAAGGAGCAGGGCGCTGGCCAAGTTATCAACTTCGGCCCGCAAGACCTGGAGGGACTGGAAGTGCCTCATGACGACGCTCTTATCATCAGAGCAATCATAGCCAACAACCGCATAGCCAGAGTCTTCGTTGACACTAGGAGCTCTGTCAATGTGCTGTTCAGGTTTGCTTTCGAAGAAATGCAGATTGACGCCAGCGAGCTTCAACCGGTAGCTACTTCTCTATATGGCTTTACTAGTAATGAAGTAAAGTCCATGGGTCAGATCAAGTTGGCCATATCTTTGGGGAGTGAGCCATTAGTTAGAACCAGAAGGAGTACCTTCCTCTTAGTAGACTCGCCCTCTTCTTATAATGTTATCCTGGGCCAACCCGCTTTACATGAGTTCCGGGCTGCTATTTTCACTTTCCACCAGAAAATCAAGTTCCCCATGGGCGAGTAGGTTGGGGAAGTTAGAGGGGAGCAGCGGGTTTCTAGGCGATGCTATATCGACATAGTTAAAGTGGAGGCTCGCAAAGTACAGAGAACTCAGGACAGGGTTGTGCACGCCATTCAAGAAGAACCCCTGCCTATAGGTGAAGAACCCATTCCCTGGGAAGAAGTTCAGCTATATCTTGAACATCCAGAAAGCCTTACTCGGGTTGCAGGTGACTTACCTCCCGAGCTCAAAGAAGAACTGATCCAGTACTTGACCCGCAACAGAGATGTGTTTGCCTGGTCTGCTGAAGAGTTACCAGGGGTCAAGCCTGAAGTAGCGGAGCACAAGTTACACTTCTTGCCTGATGCCCGACCTGTCAAACAGAAGAAGAGAAACTTCTCGGCCGACCAGAATAAAATTATCAGAGCTAAAGTGAACCAGCTCAGGAAAGCAGGACATGTCCGAGAATTACAGTTCATGTCCTGGCTTTCCAATGTGGTCTTAGTAGCAAAATCCAATAATAAGTGGAGGGTATGCATAGATTTCCATGATCTCAATCGGGCCAACCCTAAAGATTGTTATCCTTTACCCAGAATTGATCAGCTGGTAGACTCAACCGCCGACTGTGAAAGAATTTGCATGTTGGATGCCTATTAGGGGTACCATCAGATTCCCTTAACCCTGGAGGACAAGGAGAAGGTCAGTTTTATTACGGCTAATGGTACTTTTTGTTACACTATCACACCTTTTGGGCTCAGGAACACTGGAGCTACTTATTAAAGGATGATGGACAAAATCTTCCGGGAGCAAGCTGAGCGCAATGTGGAAGTCTATGTGGACGACATACTTATCAAATCTCCCTCAGCCATAAATCTAATAGCCGATGTGGAGGAAACCTGCATCACCCTCTGACAATACGGGCTAAAACTAAATCCCTTGAAGTGTCTGTTCGGAGCCAAAGGAGGGAAATTATTGGGATACTTGGTGACAGAGCGGGGAATTGAAGTCAATCCTTAAAAGGTCCAAGCACTCCGAGATATGAAGGCTCCTCAGAACTTGAGGGAGGCTCAGAAGTTGGTAGGCAGGATAACAACCCTGTCTCGATTTATATCCAGATCAGCAGACAGAGCAACGCCCTTCTTCAAAGTGCTCAGAAAAGCCTCCAAATTCCAGTGGGGCGAGGAATGCACGCGGGCTTTTGAGGAATTAAAGAAGTATTTGGAGGCTCTGCCTTCTTTATTCAAGCCTATTATAGGGGAGCCGCTCTGGGTCTACCTGTCAGCCACCCCTGAGGCCGTGGGGCGCGGTGTTAGTGAAAGAGCAGGATAATGTACAACGACTGGTGTACTTTTTTAGTCATCTATTGAAAGGGGCTGAGTCTAGATACACAACCCTGGAGAAGTTAGTTTACAGATTAGTGCTCATGGCTCGACGTTTAAGACCCTATTTCCTAGCTCATCCTATCACGGTCTTCACGAATATCACAATGGGAAAAGCCCTTATCAACGTCGAGGTTGCAGGCCGACTTATCAAGTGGGCGACATAGCTGGGGGAGTATAATATAGCTTATCAACCTCGTACAACTATTAAAGCGCAGACGTTAGCTGATTTCCTGACCGAGATTCATCAGACTGACTCACAAGAAACTTGGAAGGTATATGTGGATGGGTCGGCCACACATCAGGGAAGTGGTGTCAGAGTTCTTCTGATATCACCTCAGGAAGACATCTTGCAGCTAGCCGTGCGATTAAATTTCAGGGTCACTAATAACGAGGCAAAGTATGAAGCTTTATTGGCAGGTATGCAGACAACCTGGCATGTGGGAGCTACCCGAGTGATTGTTTACTCAGATTCCCAATTGGTAACACAACAAGTGGCGGGCCATTTTGAAGTCAACAGTGATAAGCTACAAGTATATCAAGAAGCTTACGAGAAAATGAAAGAAGAATTCAAGGAGGTCATGGTGAGCAAGATTCCCAGAGCAGAGAATGGCCAAGCTGACGAGTTAGCCAAAATGGCCAGTTCTCTGACAACATGGGTATTAGATAGGTCAATAACACAGACCTTCCTCATAGCTCAAATAGATCTTCAGAATAACAGGGACGAGCTTATTGACTGGAGGGCCCCAATGATTAGTTATCTGCAGTATAGTAAGGTATACTACCGATCGATCTGGAGGAAGCACGACTGGTCAGGAAAAAGGCACATGCCTATACCATGATAGGGGATCAATTATATAAGCGGGCATTTTCCAGGCCTTTACTTAAGTGTTTAAGCATGGAAGAGGCAGAGCATGCTTTGCGAGAGCTACATCAGGGGTGTTGCGGCAGTCATGTGGGAGGTCAAACATTAGCCTGCAAGGTGCTATTGGCCGGTTATTTCTGACCCACATTATAAAAGGATGCTCAGCAGTTGGTAAACACTTGTTTGTCTTGCTAGAAGCATCAGAATCTGACACATATGCCCCACCTCAATGCTAAGAACGCCCATTGTTTCCTGCCCCTTTGATCGGTGGGGTATGAATATTGTAGGACCATTCCCTATGGCGCTAGGTCAAAAGCGATTTCTACTTGTGGCCGTGGATTACTTTTCTAAATGGGTGGAAGCTGAAGCCCTGACCAGAATTACAGAAGGAGCAGTTATTAATTTTTTGTGGAAAAACATTTTGTGCAGGTTCGGCATACCCCATAAGCTAGTATCAGATAACGGAAGACAATTCTAGGTCGGAAGATCCGGGCCTGGTGTCAAGGGTTCGGCATTACTCAGGCCTTCACCTCCATAGCATACCCACAGAGCAATGGGTAGACAGAGGTCATCAACCGAGAGATTGTGTGGGGATTGAAAGTTAAGCTAGATCATGTTGGAGGAGATTGGGTAGAAGAATTGCAAAGTATTCTCTGGACCTACCGTACAACGCCTCGGGAGAGCACAAGCCTCACTCCCTTTCATTTAGTCTACGACAATGAAGCGGTGGTGCCTATAGAGATCGGGGTGCCTTCCACTAGGAGGATGCTATACGACGAGGAGAATGCTGAGCGACGACTCGCAGAGCTGAACCTCATCAGTGAAACTCACGAGCGAACGACAGCCAGGCTAGCTGCCTATCGACAAAGGATGAGGCAAAATTATGATAAAAGGGTGGTTCCTCACTTCTTCGGAGAAGGGGACATGGTCTGGAAGCGAACAAAGCCTGTTGGGGATGTGGCCAAATTAGCACCCCAATGGGATGAACCCTATAAAGTTGTTAAAAAATTGCAATCAGGTGCATACTACCTACAGGACGATCGGGGTAAGAATCTAGACCGACCCTGGAGCGCCAATTATCTTCAGCCTTACCGCACATAGATAACTTTCTTTTCTGAGAAGCTTGAACTTGATAAATATAGGGTCGTGGAAGGTAAGGTAATTCAGGTCAGGGGTACTTACTCGACCGGTTAGTAAGAATGTTTGCCTGGTCAGGATTGTTACGTCCTTTGTAAATTGTCAAACCCATTTTGGACTCAAACACAAAAAGCGGGGAGTAAGAACATTAACTGGAAAGTGGTTCGATTTATATAGTACACAAATACAAGTTACTTAAAAGAAGAAAAGACTTCGTTGGGTATCTCATCCAAAATAAGATGATGATTTAAGAAATCGGCAGGGGGAGCAGACCTAAAGTATCCTTGTTCATACAGTTGTCGCATGGCCCCTGCCGCACCATAAGCTATGGCAGTCACGAGGTGATCCCCGACTTGGACCCCAAACTCCCAGGAATGGAGGTAGGCTTCCCGACTCAGCTGACAGCGTTCAATTTCTCCCACCTTGTATATTTCCAGAGTTGAGGTAACTCCGGAAAGGCCAGAATGGGCTTGTGACAGTTCAACTTTCAGGGCATGCAGTTGTACGGCTTGGGATTCCAAAGTCCTAGCCTGCTCTTGTAGGAGAGTTTCTTTAGATCTTAGTTCTTTGGTCAGCTGATCTATGTTCTGCTTATGGAGACTCTCGGTGTGGCTTTTCTCCTCACGGAGGCCTTGGAGCTCTTGGTTGGCTTCCCGCAAAGCTTGTTGGTGCTGAGCATTGGCCCTCTTCAAAGCCCCTATTTTAGCCCTTTGTGCGTGGTCAGCCACTGCAGGATCATTTAATTGCAATTCCAGCTCAGCTACCTTATCCGACAACACTTTATTACGATGGCAATAGAGATGAAGCGTTTGATTCATCACCAGAGATTCAACATGAGCTTGAGCCAAAAAGGTAAATTTTTTTAGAAGAGTGGAAGGAGTGTTGTTGCACGAATAGGTGAAGCTCACCTAGACATACAACTTGAGAACCTATCCATTCAGTCAGGTACAGACAGTCCCTCCATCTGCTGAAAGTTTTCATCCCAACAGGTAGCTAGTTGACCTCTTAGAATAAGGCAGCTAGTGGGAGCATCCTGTTGTCGCATTAGCCCTTGCTCAGAAGGCTTGATGGAATAATACTCGTGATAAGAGGGCTCTTGCGGTTGTGAAGCTGCTGCCGCAGGTTCAGGAGGATTGAAAGGGGGCGAGTGAGATTCCCCTGGATGTGATTCATCAGGCAGGGGAGTCGCTAAAGGACCCACTGTATTGCTTGGTGTTCTTGAAGGAGCATTGACAGGCACAGAGGAAGAAGCAGGTCGGGAGGAAGTTGAAGCTTGCTCCCGTGAACGTGTGGGAGGGAGATCCGTGAGGGTCGCAGGACTGTGGGCAGACACAGGGGGATCCTGGACGTGCAGGGCTGTAGTTGGAATGGAAGACCTGTTGGTCGGTTCAGCGGACGGACTGTCAGCACTTAGGTCTGGTGCTGTATATCTTCGACGAAATCTGTGAGTCAGGGGTTGGTCGTCCGACTCTGAATCTTTAGAGGAAGGTCGAGATCGCCGAGCCGAGGGAGGCGCAGTAGGTTTGTTGGTGGGATCGACAGCGAGACGTGCTTATCAGGCCGCCCGGGACACCGCTCGGAAAGCAGGACTAGCAGGGGGAATGTCCGCTGACCCTGAGGAAGGTCGGGGAGTCGGTCGGGAGGAAGGTTCCGCGACTGTTCGAGGGGTAGACTGAGGAGTTGATTGAGGGGCTAACTGAGGAGTGGCAGTGGTAGTTGTTCCTAGACGAGCAGGAGCAGAATGGGGAAGGGGTCTCCTATCTAATATGATTCTGTTTCTCCGCATTATTTCTGTTGGACCTCGTGGATGTTTTGATGTGATCAACCAAGTTGGTTATGTCCTGCTTTATATTTGATCCCTGTGTCTGAGTGTGCAGGAGCTTAGGAGTGTAGGAAGTCGAGCGGAAGACGCAGCTAGCGAGAAGGACGACATGGGAAGGGAGCCGACGGGCTCAGTGCGTCCGAAGGACAAGAGAGCTGCGGAAGAGTACACCGGTGGGCGAGAAGAACGTGCGTGGAGTTCGAGGGACATTAAGTCGGGGAGGAAAGCTGCTCGAGGAGAAGGCCGGAAATTGGGTTCGGGTGAGTCCTATTTCGGTTGGTCGAATCACCCAAACTATCGAAGCATCGGAAGCCAATGCAATGGAGCTGGAAAAGAAGCACAAGCTGGAAAACCAGCTTGAAGGCGCCTTCATGAAGCATGAAGGCACCCTCAACATGAAGGCGCCTTAAAGCTTGATGAAGGCGCCTTCAATAGGTCAGTTTTGACCGTTTGCGCTGCGGATAAAATTTTATCCTCTGACCGAGCTGGAGGCGCCTTAGACCCTCGGGATAGACTTTCCAGGAGCTATATAAAGGCTCCTGGAGCTAGGAATTATTCATTCAACTTTGTATTAGATTTCCTAGCAACTGTTGAGCTTTCTAAGTGTGTAAAAGACTTCTCCACTTTCAGAGAAAGAGTTTTCTTACTGTGCTTTTCATCGCCTTGGATTAACAACCGTCTTGGTTGTAACCAAGTTAATTCCGGGTCTTCTCTATTTCTTTTTGCTTAATTGTTTTATTTTAGTGTTGCTATTTTTGAGTTGAAAGTTTGAGGAGGGTATAATTTTTATTTGCAGGTAATTCACCCCCTCTTGCCGGCCTCCGCTGCACCTACAATTGGTATCAGAGCCAGACCACCTCAGAAGGACTAACCGCCGACTGAAGCACAATGATTAAGATGATGGTCGGAGCAAATATTCATCCTCCAAAGTTCAACGGAGATTTCGCTACATGGAAGCGAAAAATGGAGGTATTTTTTAAAACTGAATTTGATATACTTTTAATAATGAAATATGGATATGCAGCGCCGAAAGATAAAGAAGAAAACACGTGGAGCAAGAAGGAGCAAGCCGATTTTGTCGCTAACGGAAAGACTGAGTTCCACCTGCTTAGCGTTCTGCCACCTCAAGAGGTAAATCGGATCGGAAGCTATGACTCCGCGAAAGATCTCTGGGAAAAATTCCTGGAGCTTCACGAAGGTATCTCCGAAGCGAAGCTAGCGAGGCGCGACATCCTCTGGACCCAGTTGACGAACCTCCGGATGAACCAAGGCGAGAAGGTAGTGCAACTCCAAGCGAGGATTAAAGAGCTGATCACACAATTAAGCAACCTTGGAGAAGAAGTAAAGAACCGAGACTCGATCCGATACGCGCTCAACGCCTTCCCCAGAACTCTAGAGTGGGCCTCCTTAGTAGATGCGTACTACATCTGTAAGGACTTCGAGGTAAGTACTCTATAATAATTGTTTTCTACTTTTGAACTTCACGAATCTCGAGTTGCAGAGCCCAATGGAGTAGAGAAGACTAGTCAGAACATTGCCTTAAAGGCAAGAATAAATGGTTTTGACTCCGAAGCCTCGGTCGATGAATCCGAAGGGCACTACTAGTAAGATGCTTCAATAAATTTTTTAAATCTAATAAATTTAGACCGCAGACAAAGAGGCATCATCAAAGAAAAATGACGATTCGTTGCTACAATTGCAACGAAAAAGGGCACATCAAAAATGACTACCCGGACTTGAAGAAAAAGGGGAAGGAGAAGGAAAAGACAAAGTACAAGAAACCAGAATCATCCAAGCACAAGAACCTGAAGGCCACTTGGTTAGATTCGTCTTCTTCCAAATCAGACGTCGAAGTTTTCTCCGGGTTAGCGATGATGGCTAACCATCTTCCCGAAGATGACTCAAGCTCCGAGATGAGCATAGATGAAGGGGGAGGAACATCAGAAGAAGAAAGCTGCAGTGAAGGGGGAGCATCACCTAGTCAGGTTAGTAAGGTGCGTAATCTAACCCCTACTCAGTCATTTTTATTTATCAAGTCTCTTTCTAAAGAGTTAGATCAATTAGAAAAAGAAAATGAACATTTGGAATTAGAGAATGCAAAATTGAAAAATTGAAATATGCTGCATGTTCAAATGTTTTCCAAAAATCTAAATTAAAATTTTTTGGTAAATTAAACTGGTATATTAGAAAGCATCAAGGTCAACTTAAGAAAATTCCTAAAATTTATATACCCCCTAGATTTTTAATTAACTCAGTAGGAAGGAATCTATACTGGATTCCAAAGTCTTTGATAAATTAGAATTATTGAAGTTAGAGTTTACAGCGAGTAAATTAAACAATGAATTTCTTTATGAAGCTTTGTCTAAGGAAGTGGCTGTTACTCCAATAACCAAGAAGGCCTAGTGTCTTGCCACGACCTGGAAGCCGAAATATCGAAATAAAATGTTTAATCCACTTCCTGGTAAAAGCATTAAAAGTTAAAAATTAAATAATGTTTTGAAAGTTTTTCAAACTTTTTCTTGAAAACTCTAAAAAAATCATTTTTTAAATTATTATGGATAAATTTTAAAAATTCAGGTTACTTAGAATTTTATTTAATTTCTAAAAATTCATTTTTACCTAGAATTTTTACTTAGAAATTCTTTCTAAAAATTCTAAAAATTCATATTTAGGAAATTCTTTCTGTTTTAAACTTATATTTTTTTTTTGTTTACCCTGTTTTTGTTGTGATCAAAGGGAGAGAAATATGTACAAGTTTAGGGGGAGTTAGGAAGATTTAAGAATTTCAAAATTATTTAATATTGCAAATTTTATTGTAAATTTTATGCTTAAACTGTTAGTTAGTAATTTATTTAAATTACTATTTATTTTTATACCCTAACTTGAACTTGGGTTGATGCACATCAAAAAGGGGGAGATTGTTGGACCCCGTGGATGTTTTGATGTGATCAATCAAGTTGGTTAGGTCCTGCTTTGTATTTGATCCCTGTGTCTGAGTGTGCAGGAGCTTAGGAGAGCAGGAAGTCGAGCGGAAGACGCAGCTAGCGAGAAGGACGACACGGGAAGGGAGCCGACGGGCTCGGTACGTCCGAAGGACGAGAGAGCTGCGGAAGAGTACACCGGTGGGCGAGAAGAACGTGTGCGGCGTTTGAGGGACGTTAAGCCGGGGAGGAAGGCTGCTCGAGGAGAAGGCCAGAAATTGGGTTCGGGTGAGCCCTATTTTAGTTGGCCGAATCACCCAAACTATCGGAGCATTGGAAGCCAACGCAATGGAGCTGGAAAAGAAGCACAAGCTGGAAAACCAGCTTGAAGGCGCCCTCATGAAGCATGAAGGCACCCTCAACATGAAGGCACTTTAAAGCTTGATGAAGGCGCCTTCAACAGGTCAGTTTTGACCGTTTGCGCTGCGGATAAAATTTTATCCGCTGACCGAGCTAGAGGCACCTTGATCCTTGTTGGAGGTGCCTTGGACCCTCGGGATAGACTTTCCAGGAGGTATATAAAGGCCCCTGGAGCTAGGAATTATTCATTCAACTCTGTATTAGATTTCCTAGCAACTGTTGAGCTTTCTAAGTGTGTAAAAGACTTCTCCGCCTTTAGAGAAGGAGTTTTCTTACTGCGCTTTTCATCGCCTTGGATTAACAACCGTCTTGGTTGTAACCAAGTTAATTCCGGGTCTTCTCTATTTCTTTTTGCTTAATAATTTTATTTTAGTGTTGCTATTTTTGAGTTGAAAGTTTGAGGAGGGTATAATTTTTATTTGCAGGCAATTCACCCCCTCTTGTATGCCTCCGCTGCACCTACAATTTCTTGTTCGCTGAAGGGGAGTGGCTGGACGTCTGATGCGCGGAGCAGGGTGTTGGCTGCACGGGGAAACCAGAGTTGTAGTCATCATACCAAACAACAGTGAAGTAATTCAAAGTCAGGCAAAACTCACTCAGAGAGCGAGGCAACTCGGAAGAAGAGATGCAGCTTAGCCTGAAGAAAGATAGCACCTCTTCAGTTATTAGGTACGTATTTCTTTAAAATTTTTCTAATTTGGTCATTATGGTAACTAAGGTACTAATTCAATTCACTATATCTTCTAACATTTTGAATCTGTGAGCATACACGATTTTTCAAATATTCTATTTACTTTTTCAAGTTTTCATTTTCAATTTTTTTTTTATCAAAGTCTTCTAATCGACAAGATTTAGCTAGAGTTAATTTTAATTCTTTAACTTTTTTTTTCTAATTTACAGTAATTTTTTGTTAATAGTTTTATAAATTGAAATAACTTGTCAGGAGGAAGAGACCGTACCTGACTTACCTTGTCGATCCCGTATCCGAAGCTCCTCCTGAAGTACTGCTTTCATCCGATGTTGATAGATCGGATGAGTACGATAGAGGGGGGGTGAATATCGTACTCTTTTAAAAACTTTTCTTTTCGTATTTCAAAACAATTCGAGTACGCAGCGGAAAATATAAAGGGACAAGTTTGTTTACTTCGTTCGGAGCCTAGTTCGACTCCTACTCGAAGGCCTGTGATCCTTGATCGCACCGATGGACAAATCACTATAGCTCTTCTTTCCAAGATCCTCGGAAAGAAGCAGATCGTACAAATGAGCAAGATAGTAACAACCCTACTATCTTGCTTAAGTGAATTAAAATGCAAGCTTATATAAAAATATACCGACAAGTAAATGCAGTTGAAGCTTTGGTCGGCACTTCCGGATAGTGTGGTTTGCTGAGCTGATGAAGGCTTGTAGCACGGTTTGCTTGCAGAACAGAACTTGAGTCGATCAGAGAAGAGTTGCTGAGCCTCAGACCTCGAGTTCCTTTTATAAGTGCCATTGTTTTTGGTCGACCAATCCCTCTGTTCGGTCGACCGGACCCGCTCCCTTCCTTCCTGGCTGGATTTTGACGTTGGCTCGATCTTTTGCATTAACTGATCTTTAATGGTTCGGCCGACCGATAACCTTGTTCGGTCGACCGAACGGTGAATTTCCCTTCTCGTCGAGATTCACACTTAATGCTCCATTAATGCTTTTATTGGTTCGGTCGACCGAACCTCATTTTCGGTCGACCGATCATGCTGTGATGCCATATTTGCGATCCTGATCTGCTTTGCCATTTTTGCATGTTCGGTCGACCGAACCTTTTTTCGGTCGACTGATAAAAAGCCTTTTTTGGTCGACTGAACCTCCTGTTCAGTCGACCAAACCCTTGGTCAAATGAATCTTTCTGAGTGCTGGTCGCGTGACCGCTGACAGAGCCTGATTCTGAGTTCTGAGTCAAAAGTTATGGCCATTTGAAGTTCAAGGGGTCATATGATTCTGCAACACAAAGTTAGTTCGATATAATAATAATATTCCTACAAAACAAAGTTAGCATAGTTATAATACATTAGTAGTAATATGCATGAGTATAACAGTTAGGATTGTCTTGATCTCAACTTGGAAACCTTCCCGGTTTCTTCAGTTGGATCAGCGACCTTAGGTTGTTCTCTTCAGGAACCCGACCTCACTGTTGCTCCTCCAGTTATTTACCTCAACCTACCTACCAAACATTGGGTCCTCCAGACCTGTTTGGACTTTACTTTCTAGTCGTGACTAGGACTTTCTCGATTGAATAAATAGCCTGCACACTTAGCCAAATTATCAGATCATACACTACAACAAAAACATTAAAAGACGATGGTTAAAAACTGTTGTCGTAGACCCTTTAAAACCGTTGTAATTGGTAGTGTTGTTAAAAGTGGGAGCTACGACAACGGTTTTAAAACGTTGTCTTTGAATGAAAAAACAACAGTTTTGCAACGGTTTAAAACCGTTGTCTTTGAATGAAAAGACAATGGTTTAAAACCGTTGTTGTTTAGTGTATTTTTCTACCAGTTACAACCAATTTTGGGGCTACGACAACGGTTTTAAACCGTTGTCTTTGAGGGTGATAGACAATACTAATGATTTTAAACCGTTGTCTTTTAAATTATTATCTTTTAATACTAATATATCATATTTCAATATAAATATATAATAAAAAATCATAATCACAAAAGAATGAATATTCCTCACATCAATATCATTCAAAATGTTACTTATACAAGAATTACAATCACAAAAGAAGAAACATGTCTCATGTTCAAATAAAATTTATCCCAATACAAATAAACAAATAAACTCTATTTACAACTAATGAACAATAGCCAAAAGACTAGAAACTTTTAATGGTGGTTCATGCCATGTAGGATTGCACTTAATTATTATCAACCCAAATCTTATCACAATCTTCAACTTGTAGGATTTCATTGGACTCCTCTTTCTCACTTATTTTTTCATACCAACCTTTTCCAATATGAAGTTGGTGCCGAAGACTTGATAAGGTGCTTGGATGAGAATGAGAAGGGAGACGAGGAGGCAAGCCAAGCCAACCTTGAGGGAAAAGGTCACCCTGTCTGTGTCCTCTCTAGCAAACTCCCACACTTCCCTCATAAATTTCCTCATTGGTATTGTGGCTTTGCCATTATTATCCTTGGTAGACTTCTTCACGCTTTCTGATTGTGGTGTTGAGTTTGGCACCAAGCAAATGTCGATCTGAATATTGCTACCTTTCTTTCCGTTCATTGTAGTTCTACATGTAAGAAAACAACATCGATAGCACAGGTATACAAGAAAATTTAAAAAACAAAAATCTATCTATATATCTTACCTGAAGAATAGGGTGATTGTTGATGTATATGAAGCTAGCTCTTTGTTGGTGCTGAAATGAGTGAATGGAGAGATCGACATCGGAGAGCATTTAAAGAGAATTGGTAGATGAGATCATGTTAGTGCAAGTGTATGAAACAGTGGGGTAGTGGCTAAATTTTAGCTTAATGTGGAGAATGATACCGGTTAATAATAGAAAGAAAGATGCATTTAATAAACATGCATATACATACTTTGATGATGTGGTCATGGATGCTTGAGAACAAAATAATATATTACAGATAGAGAATTAGAATTATGAATGCATGGTTTGCCATTGACCAAACATTAATTAATTAGCTAGCTACTTTTTGCTCAGCATGGTTCCATCACCGTGCCTACTCAAAGCATGTGGAATAACAAGACAAATAGTATTTATATCTGGAACAAGTAAATTTGAAAACTTAAATATGATCTCATTGAAAAACACTGAAATTTTCAGCGTCCACCATTTATTTTACATGGGATAAGTGCATCTTGTGCCCAAGCTATTATATTATAGGTTTTCAAGAACCTTAAACAATTCATCCATAACACCTAATACCATATTTAAATGAACATGAGATTAAAAGTGTGTGCACAACATGATAATAAAAAACTTTTTGTATCCACATTGTGAGTCCTCAATTTACTAACATATGACAAATAGACAATATTAAGAAAATAATAGAACTTCTTGTCATTTACTTGATTTAGTTTAGGGAGTTGAGAGTAATTGGACTCAAGATAAGGAAATTAACAATTTAAAGAAAAACAACCCTAGCTGTTTATCTACTTATATTTTCTTATTCTCAATTTCAATGCCTACTAATGCTATATGAAGTTGGAAATGTAAATTTTTGATAATCAGCCTTCTTGGGAGTATATATAACTAATATACTATTTTTACTTTTGATATAATCTTGTCCAGAATTCTATATATGACCACTGAACTCGAAACAGATTTCCTTTTTAATTCCCTCTTTCATAGTGCAATCAGATTTAAGCGACATTTCAGCTCCTGTATTACGACATGCCATAATTGAGACCAACTCTCAGTTTCACTAGTCCAAGTTATCTGAAGATCATATCAAATTGGGTACACACTAGTTTTGGATGCGCACTAGGTTCAACAATATTTGATCTAAACATGTGACCTTAAACCCATGGACAGTGCATCAATCCGACTCCACTCCAACAAGCAAGAAATACAAGAGAAGGAATTTGGAACATAAATACTAAGTCTCTTTAAATGTATGAAATTTAAACAAGTTAAATTATGATAGCTCTCAAAGAAATTAGACTTTCACAAATGCCTAACTTCAAATTTCATTGAATTCTATATATTGCTTAATACTTCACATGTGTATATGGAGATTCTATATATTGAAAAGTTGAGAATCTATTAGAGTAGAAGGTTGTAGTTGCAGATCGCAGAAGAAGACAAAAGAAAATATACTCCATTTGTACAGAATGGTAAAGAGGTAGATCAACAGTGATAGGATCACTTTCTTCAAGGAGTCTAGTTTAGACATAGCCTATGCTCATTCAATTCTAATCCTAGAAAGTGACTGTGGACCTGAAGTAGTTTGGACTTTTAATATCACGAGTTTGTTAGTTAGTTTGCTTACAAAAAGTAGTCTAAAAGCATAAAATAATGTATGAACTTCACATCAGTATTCCATAATCAATGTTAGTAGCATTTGGTTATGGAATTCATATTTGGGAGAAGCTTTAATGCTACTAGGACATGATCTAGTACTTAGATAGTAACATTCATATCTACAAATCTGAGAAGCTTTAAAAGATCATGTCCAACTTCAATATATGCTTCTTGCAGATTAGATATAGCTTAGATATCTCTGGATGCTCAAGAAGTATAGTACGCTCCTCTCCCAACTCTTGAATCCTGTGTGCAATAATTCCTTGTTGCTCCAGAAAGAAGAGTACAGTCTTCTAAATCTAGACAAAATAATGAAAGAATCTTAGACCAATCAGGATAGTAAACAAAATGTTCTCATAGAATAAACAGAAAAAGGAAAAATAATTGTAAAGAGAACCAGAGGATAGGTTCACAGCCATGGTTAATTAGAAAGAAATAAAATTCAACTTCCTCCAAATCAATGTGCCCATGGAGGGAAACTAGTTGATGAATATTACCTTATAGTATGAAGTTACCTTGACAGAATAACAACAACACCAACATCAACAATTGATAACCAAAATATAGAATAGGTTTCTAAGTTTCATATACGAGTTTGAAGCTGTCAAAAGTCTAAACTTCAAAAGTACAGGAAACCATAAGCCATTAAAATAGTGAGATTGTTCATAATAGAGTAAAGTAATTGATCGAATCTATCTTTATATTCTGAAGTTTGAAAGAGCTTACTGGACGCTTGATGATAGCAATTTTTAAACAATCTTAACCACAACTAACCCTACACAAGTGTCAATCCCCCTCTTCTCTTTCATTCTACTTGTTTCTCTCATCTTTCAAGTTGAAGTTTAACGCTGTGATGATAGCCTTCTTGGGAGCATCAGTCTTCAATTTCCCCCTCTTCATGGCGAGATCTGTAGCAAAGATAATTAGATCTATCCAGAAAAGTAAAAAAAAAAACACATAGACACATACAAAAAAATCACATAAATAATGAGAAATCGTAAACTTTACCTTGAGATTAGGGTTCTACGGCGTAGGAGAGGAGGAGCGATCGATCAATGGGATGCGTAGGCGAAAGCGAAGAGGATCAGAAGAGAAGGCAAGGAGGGCTTCGTAGATGAGGTTCGCCAGTGTGAAGAGATAAAGAAAGAAAAACACGGCGGCAAAAAATTTCGGGGAGAGGAAAAGAAAAAATGCAACGGCAAAATATGGCAAAGGGGAAAAAACAACGAAGGAAAAAAAAAAACAACGACATTCAACAACACTTAATAGACAACAGTTTTCAAAAGTCATTGTCGTAATCCCTAAAAAATCACACATAGACAACAGTTTTCAAAAGCTGTTATCGTATCCTTTAAAAACTGTTGTCGTCGCCCCAAAATAGACAACGATTTTTAAAAACCGTTGTCGTAGGCCAAAATAACTACTAAAAGACAACAATTTTTGTTAAACCCGTTGTTAAAAAGTAAAAAGACAACAATTTGGTATAAAACCGTTGTCGTTTGAGTGTTGTTGAATGAGGATTTTCTTGTATTGATAACAAGACTTAACTTGAACCTTTGACAATATCAAAACTCAGGTTTGATTCTGATGTACCTTGCATCAACAGATGTGACTCCCCCTTCATCGATGCTTTCGATGCTCATTTTAGACGAGCTTGTTTCATCTCTGTTTTCTTGGTGACTTGCCACTAACGCAAGTCTGGCGAGGACTTCTATCTTTAATTCGGATGACGTTTCATCTCACATCGCCTTTAGATTTTGATACTTATTCTGATCAAATTTAACCCAATTAAATCAACCCAAATCAATTTCGGTTTGAATTAAACTGGTTTGAGCTAATGGTTTAATCTAAATCGAGTCTAATTAGACTAAAATTGATCTGATTAAATCAACCTAGTTAGTCTGATTTAGTAAAGCAGATCCATATTCAAGTCTGACTAGAAAATTTTAAATTCATTCCAACTTAGAACCAACAAGCCCAAATCTAATATACATGCTTTAAATATTTTTAAATATTAATAAGTGGTTAAGTAAACATGCATGTACGCATTTAAACAAGCATTGATTAATGAAAAACTTAGGGTGCGTTTGATACACGTGTTTTTCATTTTCATTTACTGAAAAATACATGTTTTCTAAAAAAACAGAAAACGACTTTTTGTCATTTTATGTTTTTCTAGAAAATGCTA
Organism: Zingiber officinale; assembly: GCF_018446385.1. Lineage (NCBI taxonomy): Eukaryota > Viridiplantae > Streptophyta > Magnoliopsida > Zingiberales > Zingiberaceae > Zingiber > Zingiber officinale. The sequence continues at coordinate 48,219,964 of NC_056002.1, read as the reverse complement.
GTTATTTTTTTAGAAAACAAGCACGAAAAACGCAAACCAAACATCATTTTCAAAAAACGTACATTTTTCAGAAAATAAAAATGAAAAATACGCGTAGCAAACGCACCCTTAAATTCTTTCATCAGCAACTTTTTTTTCTTTTTTTTTTTATAAAATAAATCCCTAAACTCTATTTGCTACAGCCTCATCTCTGCGAACATATCACAGCACCGCCTTGGGTTTTTTTTTTTTTTCATTTTCTTCGCCGCATGATCCCCATGCCGCACGCCACCTCACCACTCACCATGAGGAACGTTGATTGTCAGTCCCTGTTTGTGAAGAAATTGCAAGAGACGGCCATAAGCACTCCGCCGACCAATCTGGATGTCGTCACTGAACTTGGAACGTTGCTGCCAGCGTCTTCCAACGACGCAAGGCTAGCATCGGTCTGCGAAGGCGACCATGAGCACAGTTGTCGGCCACGATCGGAGATAAATTTCGTTGGTGTTCCCTCAAAGCCTAATTACAACCGTTGATCGCGGCTGCCCTCGTCGTCAGATCACGACATGGATGTGATCTCGTCCTTTGCTAGCAGCAAGCAACAGAGCACACTCCATCAGAGAATTTGTTTTTTTCGATAGTGAATAGGAGCAAAGGGGCAGCGATTCTACCCAGAGATTTATCAATCCAGAGTTAATTTTAGAGATTTATCATATATTTAAAACTAATACTGCTCTGATAGCATTGTAGTATTCTAAATGTATGAAATTAAAACACAAATTGTAAATATTTACAATAATCTTCTACAGATTTACAATCGACAATGACAGAATGTGATCTCCAGATTTATTGTCGGAAGAGCAATTACAAAATCGTAAGACTCTCCATAATTTTACAAATCAAATCCTGTAGTCTCGGATGCTACAATTCCTCAACTCTTCCCCTAGTCCGTAAAGTAGAGACTAAGGTCCTTTGACGATGAAGAGAACCAAAGAAATAAGTCATGAGAATTGAGGATATCAAAAGGAGTTGTGTATTGAGTTTGCTAAAAACACCTTGTTAAATTAAATATGGGAAAAGAACTAATGTATGTGTAATTATCCATCGACTTAGTTAAGGAATTATGTATTCAAATAGAGAGAGAGGATGTGCTACAAGAGGAAATAATTTGATTATGGAGCTGGAAAACCTTTCCTTTAGTTATATTTGAATAGAAATATAAATAGCTTTTAAAAGTAATCGGACTTTGTTAAAATAGTTTAAAACTAGAAGGGGTTAATGAGAAAAAGATCAAAGTCGGGGGAGGGCAGGGTAAGGTAGGGTTGGGCACGTATTAAAGATTGCAGACTTTGGACCTTTCACGTGTTGCTTTTGATGAATTGTAGCCTGTCGACGGATTGTGGAGAAAGGATGAAGTTTTGCAATCTAGTTAGTAACTTTACCTCATAATTCTGAATTGTATCTCGTCATAATATATTATGTTAGATTACTTGATTCTTTTTTAAGAAAAGAATTATTGGTTTTATATCTGCTTCATTTATCGATTTGAAGACCATTCTTAAACCAACTTCAATGGAAAAGGGCACATGCCCTGATGTGGTAATAAAGGAGGGCTTATTAAGTGCGGGTCAAATGACAGAGATAACAATTTATATGGAGGTCAAAGTCAAGAAAATCAACGTCAGAAAAGCCAATGGACTCATCGAAAAAGGGCCAAGCAGATATATCCTAGAGTGGTCGATCGGGCATGTATTGCCTAACTAGCAAAGGACCGGTCCAAGTGAAGTGCCCGTTCAGCGAAGATCATCAGACGGTCGTCACGAAGTGGAGGAGCGTGCGTATGACCGGAGCATTAGTCTGATCGGACGGAAACAAACTATCGAGACCTGTCGCCACGCGGAGGAGCAGTCGAGTTGGGTCGAGCGGAGGAATACTCAGTCAAGCAACTATCTGTAGAAAGAACACTATGAATAGTGATCATTGAAAAATTTGAATTAAAACTAAGTTACGTAGCGGAAAATGGAAGAACAAACAACGCTAACACAAATTGATTTTATTTGGTTCCTAGCCTTCGACGACTCCTACTCCAAGGCCCGCACTCATCGAGTGCTTTCGTTGGGCAATCCACTAATAGTTCACAAAAATGTGTTACAAAATAAGTACAAGATTGAAAAACAAGGTTACCGATAACAAGGAAAATATGAAAATATGAGTCGCCGATTGTTGGAGGAGCTTCACAGCGTCGTAGGAGCTTTCTCGGAGCACCGAGTAAGAAGGAAACTTGTCGCAATTGTTGTTCTGAAGCTCTGGGTTGAAGGCCTTTAGATAGGTCTATTCTAGGTGCTTGGAACTGTAGGATCCGAAAGCGCTAGAGGGCAGATGAATAGCGTTTGTGGCTAATTCGTTTATTTCGAGTAGAACATGCAAGGGAAAAATCAACAATGCAAACACCAAGAATTTTACTTGGTTCGGAGCCAGTGGTGATTCCTACTCCAAGGCCCGCACATAAGAGTACTTTCGATGGGCAATCACTATAACTTCGGAAATATTATAAAAGAATACAATAATTAAAGCACTACTAAATATTATACCGGCAACAACGAAATCTGAAATGGAAAGCTTCTCGTTGTCGGAGTAGAGTTAGGGCTTCGCCGGATCAATCTATTAGCAGCACATGGAAGAAGAATTACAAGTTCTTGTTGTTTGGTATCTGCTCAGACCAGCCTTATATAGGTTGTTGAAGGCGCCTTCCAACTCCATGGAAGGCGCCTCCAACTCAGATCCTATCCCTTCCGCGTCGGAGACGATAGCTTTCGCGGTCTGCGTTGCTTATCCACCCGAAGGCGCCTTCAGCGTCCTTGAAAGGTGCCTTTCATCGATTGTCCAAGGCACCTTCAACGTCCTTGGAAGGAGTTTTCTGCTTGCTTCCTGTGCAGCTACAGCCAGGGTGCCTGAGGTGCCTCCAACAGCCCGAAGGCGCCTCGAACACTGTTCATCCTAGCCAAACATGCCCAATTCGCTTTCTGCAAAATACGTTAGTCCAAGAAACCAACCATACCCTGTTGGCACAATACAGACATGAAAAATAAAGCATTTGACAATCTTCAGACTGTCCGGTTCTGACTTCATATTTCCTCTAGAAACTCTAGGTCAAACCGACGCCTACTGTTCCCTCTTCGGGGAACAGGTCCTCACCTACTCCACTCAGGAGAGTTTACTTGTTGCCAGATTGATCCTCCAAACCAACTGGATTTTTTATCAGTGTCCGAAGCTTCCAGTTTTCATGCTGGATGTCTGCTCCATGATCCGTCCAAACTTCCACCCAGTTCGTGACATCAGGATTTCAACCTAAAGTCCCCGACTCTAGGATTTTGCTCGAATCTCTCAACCCGTCAAGACTTTCCGCCTAGGGTTACCACCCCCTAGGACCTAGGGTTGCCACCCCCTAGGGTTTTCCACCTGCCTAATCGCAGCTAGGACTTTTCCTTGCCCAGGGTTGTCGCCCCCTAGGACCTAGAGTTACCACCCCCTAGGGCTTTCCATTTGCCTAACCGTAGCTAGGACTTTTGCCTAAGAGCACTTAGGACTTTCCTGCAAGCTCATTCAAACTTGTTAGATCACAAGACAACTTAACTTTGGACCCTTTGACATAATCAAAACCCAGGTTCGATCGTCGGATGCTTCCCGCACCAACAATCTCTCCTTTTTTGATTATGATAACATAGTTCAAAGTTAAGTAAAACATAACAATAAATAAAGTTCGTAAAAAAAAACTCTCTTATGCTCCCCCTTTCATAAAGGTTATGTTTAAATTCTTAACTTTGACTTTTCTATCCCTCTTTGATATAAATAAAAAAAATACTAAGTAGAGAGAAGGTAGTTTTACTATGTAAAAAAATAATAATAATACTCTGTTTAGCTTTAATTTCTCCCTGAAGGGTAGCAATTAAAAAGTTTAGCTAATTTTTAAGTGTTTGAAAGTGAGTCATTTTTTTTTAAAAAAAAAACTTAGCTAAACTTAGCTTTTGAAAATAAGTGCTTTAAAACACATTTAGCTAATTTAGAAATGCTTTGAAAATACTTAGCTTTTTCAAAAAAATAACTTAGCTAAACCTAGGTTTTGAAGCTATCTTAGTTTTTTCAAAAACTTAGCTAATTTTTAGCTTTGAAAATAATTATTTTGTCAAGTACTTAGCTTTCAAAAGAAGTTGATAAGAACTTAGTTAAGTACTTAGTTAAAAAAAATGATAAAAAACTTAGTTAAGTACTTAACTTAAAAAAGGATTTTCATAAAAAGCTTAGTTAAGTACTTAGTTAAAAAAAAATTGATAAAAAACTTAGTTAAAAATTTATTTTTCTAGATAAAAAAATATTTAAACTTACTTTTTTAAAAAAAATATATTTAAGGATTATTTTTTTTAAAAAATGGTTAAACATGAAAATTGAATTTCCAAAAAGAGAAGATTAACTTTGAAATTTTGAAAAAGTATATTTCACTTTTCAAAATAAAAAAAATTAACTTAACTTGACTTCCTTCACTCCCCCTTAATTATACCTTAATAATATTTTGAGGATTCTAGAGTCCAAGCATGTATAAGATAAAAGAAATTATCTATTTTTCTAATTTTCTAAGGTAGTTTTCTATTTTCTTGATTTTCCATTTCACCCATTCGAAGTTATCAAATATGTAAAACTTTTGAGTTTGTGTGAGACGGAGTTAAGGTAAGTTTACTTTAACTTTGAAATAATATTTGTGATATAGAAGTATATTTCAAATAATTTAAATTAAATTTGGATTTAAAAAATACTGACTTTGAGATTTTAAAATATAAGCTTTGAATTTGAAGATTTCAAAATGTTGAACACAAAAGTATTTTAAATTTGAGTTTTAGAATAATTAAATTTAAATTTGAGAACATATATATTTGAGTAATTAAATTTTGAATTTTAAAACTTTTTAAGCAATACTTATGATCATTTGAAAATAATTTACTTTGATTAAGGAAATTGAAATTAATTATACTTTTAAAATTAATTATGATTTACAAATAATTATAATTTAATTATAATTTAAAAGTAATTAACATTTTAAAATTAATTATGATTTGAAAGTAATTATAATTTAATTATGATTTGAAAATAATTAACATTTTAAAATTAATTATGATTTGAAAGTAATTATAATTTAAGTAAGGTGATTTTGAAATTAATTATAATTTTGTAATTAATTATGAATTTTAATTGAGTTAGCTTTAATTTAATTAATTTAGGTTTGTTTAACTATTTTAAACCTAGGTCCATCTCACCATTTTCTAGATTTTCAATCAGGGAGCCTTAATAGTTTTGTGAGATGATTAATTTAATCTTCAATTTAAATTCCATTCTAAGGATTGATTTACAATTGAGTTAGACTAAGATTTTACAGTTAGTCAATTAAATATTTATTTCAATGATTGTCTTCCCGGCTATGGCGAGGCACTAAGCCTTCTTGGGTATGAGATCATCCACCACTTCTAGACAAAGTCTTTCAAAGAAATTGGATATTTAATTTCCTTTCTGAAACTCCTTGGTCTAACTAGTCAAGTGTGAATCAAGCCTAGATCCTTATCTATCCTAGTCTAAGCATGAATAATAAAAAGTAGTAAATCAAACATCAGACAATTCTATTTTATGATAATAGTGGTCTTTTTATTGGCTCCCCCTAGATCATAGCCTCAATAGGGTCTATCAAGGTAGTGGACTTGATCCTTGGGGATCCAATATTGATTGAGTCCAACTTAACTAATCAGATTGGACTTGGGGACCCATGCTTGGACTAAGTTTCTATTTGATCGATTTACTAATGATAAGTAGGATCTAAATCTTTGTTTAGCTGTGTATCCAAATCTAGTTCGGTTGTATACGACCCTTTGTTTTCCAAGAATTAGGTCAAGATTCTTGGAACCCAAAGTGAACCATTATAATGAGTCTTTGAGTTCTTTGACTTGAGTTTTTAAATTGGAATTCTCTTCCTTAACTTGCTAGTTAAAGAAATCGAGTTAGTCACTTCCTTAAGGCCAGTTTCCTCCTTTGGAGTGACTTAACCCGAACGTTGGATTTAGCCAACTTTCTTAATAAATACAAAACTAAATTTTATAATTCATCAATTTTAGTACCAAAAATTAGGGAACTTACAACATTGTTTGGCCCTTCAGAAACGGATACAGATCCGTGGCTTCTTTAGGCCTAAGTTTATGATTCGGCTTCGATTTCTGATTTGGACTCTATTTCGACAACGTATGCTTGTACTGGTAGAGCAAGGAAGCTTGCTTGCTCGTGTTCTTCATCGGAATCTTCAGAGGATTCAGGCCACATTGCTTTCAAGGTCTTCCTTCTTCTTTGCTTCTGGTTTAGGCACTCTGGCTTGTAGTGTCCCTTCTGGTTGCAGCCGTAGCATGTAACTCTAGACTTGACTTTCATATTTGATTGAGTCACCTTCTTCTTTTTGCACATTTTTTGTACCAGTTTTACGAGCTCAGCGATAATTTCGTCGTCTTCTGAGTTCGATTCATCTTCGGACTCGGGTTCGGGTCGACACTTGATTTTTGATTCTCTCGTTCTACTTGTACCTATGATCAAAGCAATACCTTTCTCACCTGAAAATGCATTAGTCTGCTCATGTAATTCAAACTCTAAGAATAATTTATCTAATCTAATTGAAGAAAGATCCTTAGAGACCTTGTAAGCATCTACCATTGATGCCCACAGGGTGTTCCTAGGAAATGCATTTAATGCATACATGATGACATTGCGATTTTCCACCTTCTATCCGATTGCGTGGAGGCCATTGAGAAGGTCTTGGGTGTGTGCGTGTAGTTGACTTGCCGATTCACCTTCCTGCATTTTTATATTATATAATTTATTCAAAATTAAGTCTCGTTTGCTTACCTTTGTGTTGGAAGTGCCCTCGTGTAGCTCGATCAATTTTTCCCACAACTCCATTGTACTGTTGAAGGGACCAATCTGGTTTAGCTCTTCTTTTCTTAGGCCACATTGGAGAGTGCATGTTGCTTTTGCATTGGCTTCGATCTTCTTGCGGGTTGGTGCATCCCATTTGTCGCAGGGGACGAGGACTTCATTTTCGGTGGAAAATGTGAATCCAGTCTGGATTATTATCCACATTTCCACCTGAGTCTTCAGATGGTACTCCATTCGGTCCTTCCAGTAGCCAAAGTCTTCACCAGAGAAGAGAGGCGGGCAGACTGTGTTATAGCCTTCTTGAAGGGCCATTGAAATAGAATCTTGTACACAAGAAAAAATTACGAATGTTCCAAGACTTGGTCTTGGATTAATAGTGCGGGAGAAAATAAAATGCTAATTTCATGAAAAATAATCATAATAAAATATTAATAAAAATTATTATTTCAAATTTTGGTAAATGCGATATTTCACTAATACTGACTAATGGTAAAAGGATGAAAATAACTTTTTCAAAAATAATTTTAGAGGGAAAAATGAAAGGCGTAAGAATCTAATTTTTGAAAAAATAGACGAAAAAGCAAAACTTGCTCGAACGGTAGTTGTACTGATTCAAAGCGGCCCCACTCTGATACCAATTATAGGATCAGAAAGCGCTATAGGGGGTGAATAGCGCTCGTGGCTAATATGTTTGTTTCGAGTAGAACACGCATCGAAAAAAATCAACAATGCAAACACCAAGAATTTTACTTGGTTCGGAACCTGTGGCTACTCCTACTTCAAGGCCCGCATGTAAGAGTGCTTTCGATGGACAATCACTATAACTTCAGAAATATTACAAAAGAATACAATAATTAAAGCACTACTAAATATTATATCGACAGCAAGGACATATGAAATGGGAAGCTTCTGGTCGTCGGAGTAGAGTTAGGGCTTCGCCAGATCGATTTGTTAGCAGCACACGAAAGAAGGATTGCAAGTTCTTGTTGTTTGGCATCTGCTCAGACCAGCCTTATATAGGCTGTTAAAGGCACCTTCCGACTCCATGGAAGGCGCCTCCAACTCGGATCCTATGCCTTCCGCATCGGAGACGATAACTTCTGTGGTTTGTGCTGCTTATCCACCCGAAGGTGCCTTCTATTAGCTATCCAAGGTGCCTTCAGCATCCTTGGAAGGCGCTTTCTGCCTACTTCCTGCACAGTTGCAGCCAGGGTGCCCGAGGTGCCTCCAACAGCCCGGAGGCGCCTCAGATACTGTTCATCCGAGTCAAACATGCCCAATTCGCTTCCTGCAAAATACGTTAGTCCAAGAAACCAACCATACCCTGTAAAATAAAGTTAGCACAATATAAACATGAAAAATAAAGCATTTGACAATTTTTGGACTATTCGGTTCTGACTTCGAATTTTCTCCAAAAATCCTAGGTTAAATTGACGCCTACTGTTCCCTCTTCAGTGAACATGTCCTCACCTACTCCACTTAGGAGAGTTTACCTGTTGCCAGATTGATCCTCCAAACCAACTGGACTTTTTCTCAGTGTCTGAAGCTTCCGATCTTCATGCTAGACGTCTACTCCATAACCCGTCTAGACTTTCACCCGGTTCGCGACACTAGGATTTCAACCTAGAGTCCTCGACTCTAGGATTTTGCCTGATGCTCTCGACCCGCCAAGACTTTCCGCCTAGGGTTACCACCCCGTAGGACCTAGGGTTACCACCCCCTAGGGTTTTCCACCTGCCTAACCACTTCTAGGACTTTTCCTCACCTAGGGTTAGCACCCCTTAAGACCTAGGGTTACCACCCCCTAGGATTTTCCACTTGCCTAACCGCAGCTAGGACTTTTGCCTAAGAACACTTAGGACTTTCCTGCAAGCTTATTCAAGTTTGTTAGATCACAAGACAACTTAACTTTGGACCCTTTGATATAATTAAAACTCAAGTTCGATCATCGAATGCTTCCTGCACTAACAAGAACCCCTCCGAGTGCCTGACCCATGTGGCTCGGCCAATCGACGCACTCCACATCAGCTTGTGGATGATTTTTCAAGTCCAGGCGCCTGGACCGAGTCCAGACCTCAGGTCTAGGAGCCCGGATTGCCTAGGCGCCTGCAGCCCACTTGGGCCAAGCTGCCCAGGGCACCCAGACCAGCTCCAAGTGCCCGGAGTCCTTTTCTTTAGCAACCTTCTCCCTGTAAGAAAAGGTTAGTCTGGGCAATTAAAGGTTATATCTACCCTACAAAATAGAGTTATCATAACATAGCAGATAGGGTAGTAATTAGATTCTGTCTCCTCTAGATAAGGATTTAGTCAAGATCTCAACTTAGGCTACCCAAACGGACCTAAGTTGGAGCGACGCCTACAATTCTCTCAACGGAGAACGCGTCCTCACTGGATCTCTATCCAGTTGCTTACCTTTACTTACCAACTGCAGTTACTTGACTTGCCTCTGACCCGCCAGGTCTTTCCGCCAGTTATCAGGTCCGCTGCCCTAATTGGACTTCGATCGGTTATCAGGTCCCGCGGACCCATCCGGACTGCCCGCCAGATATCAAGCCCCGCGAACCTATTTGGACTTCCCACTAGCTATTAGGCCCACAGACCTAATTGGATTTCAGCCTGGTGTCAGGCCCCTCAGACCAGTCAACTCCTAGACACTTAGTAGAAAAGGTTAGACAAACATCGCATCTAACTTTAACCTATCTGTCATACATCAAAACCAGATTATTAATGCAGCATGCACCAATAATCTCCTCCTTTTTGATGTAATGATAACCCGGATTAAAGTTAGAAAAAATGCAATAAAGTAATAAAGCAGACAAAGCAGCATTAAACATGAAATTTTAAAAATGGGTTGATTTTTTCTAACCTAACACACTATCCTCCCCCTTCAGCAACATCAAACAAGATAAATGCATAGGGCATAAAATAAAGATTTAGCAAAGAGGGTTTTTGCAACCTTAGTTTTTCAACCAAGGTTTCAAACAATGAAACCTCCAACTACCATTTATTGATTTGACCCCATGGGAGTCAAATAACTCTAAGTGTAAAAGTTCTAATATTGAGTTTGTCTAAAGTTGATTAATTGGCTTGTGAGTAGATTTTGTTTGTTTTCCTTGTTGACAAGCATTACAAATTGTTGAGTCTAGGTTAGGTAATTTTGATAATCCTCTAACTAATCCATTTAATTTACTTATATTTCTGAAGTTAGTGTGTGACATTCTTCTATGCCATAACCAGGTTTTTTCTTTTTGTGTTAAGTAACACTTAATCGAAGAAGTGGTTAGGTTAATTGCATAGATGTTGTCTTGTCTAAACCCTTTTAAACTTACAAAAGGATTGTCTAAGTGCTTGATTAAGCATTCCAAAGATAAAAACCTAATCTTATATCCAGTGTCACATAATTGACTAATACTAAGAAGATTATACTTGAAAATTTCAAAGAGTAATACTTTTGTAATAATAAAGTGTAACGACCCAAATTTCCTCATTTTGAGCTCTAAAAATAATTCAAAAATATTTAGAAATGCTATAGAAAAATTCTAGAGATTTTTAGAAATTTTTAGAGTATTTTTATGCTATTTTTGGAGTTCGTTTGGTATTTTTATCAAGAGGAAGAAGTTTAAAAAAAATAATAAAAAATATATATGTTGAAGCAGGGTTTTGAACCCAAGACCTCGGACCTAAACCAGGTTTTAACTGGACACAGCCGACCAACCGAGCTACGCTCATTTCGTTAATCATATATGGAGCGATTTATATTTAAGTGGTAGTTAGGAACAGTAAGATAAATTGGAAATAAAAGTGCGCAGCTGAGGATTCGAAGCCGAGATCTCTGACTTGGTTAAAACCTGGCTAACCAAGTGTGATGCAGGCGGTTTTGTTTAAGAATAGATAGTAAAATTATTTAAAGTATAGTTGATAACAGAAATAACCCTAGGTTATAAAAAGGGATAAGTTAAGAGAGAAAGTAATTTTCTCCCGAAACCCTTTCTCTCCTCTCTCGCGACGGCGTTGCGGGCGAAAACGCAGAAGCCGCAGCTAGGGCTTCTTCGACGACCGGCCAACGGGGACTTCTCCGCGAGCTCTTCTCGGATCCGAGCTCCTCTCGTCAAGAAGGAACAGTAGGCACGAGGAAGAGGGCGAGTTTGCGAGATCCTCCGCAAGCCCTAGAAGCATTGGAAGCTTTCTTCTTCGGCTGTAAGTCCAAGAAACCCAAGGTAAGTTGCTACTCACCTGCAGTAGGATAGCTTCGAGGTTTAATTCTTGAATTTCTCCTTGTTTCCGAAGCTTTGCATGAATTTACTTGTGTTTTCAGTTTTCGGATCTATTTTGTGCTGTTGTCGTGTGCTTCAAAGAAAGGGAATAGGGTTTGTTGTTTGTTTAGCATAAGATAGGCAGCAGTGGTTTTCTTTTCTTTTGTGAGCTTACTGTCGTGGATTTCAAAAGAGAACATGGGAATTTGAAGTGCTGCCGTGAGTTTCAAGGGGACAGAGAATGGAAGATTTACAAGCCTTGATCCAAGATGTTTTTTTTGTTGGCTTTAACATTTAAAAGTGTAGAACAGATTAAGATGTAGAAACAATCCATTATGATGCTTAGAGGTTTTAATTTGTCCCCTGATGATACCTGGATGATCCCATTAATTGCTTATGATATATTGATAGTAAGGACATTGGTTGAAGTTTAGCGTTGGGTCCTCTATGAGATCACTGCTGTTAACAGTGTTAATCTATATGCATGAAACACCTTAGTATTTGTCTTTCTTCTTGATGGACCAAGTAGAGAGGAGCAGGATCATTTTAGTGGATCTGAACTTGCTTGAGTAAATGTTCTTCCAATATGCACTTAAGTTATTTGGATTGAATATTCATAGTTTACAATTCCAATTAGATCACTTCTTCATATTGGTTTGAAGTAGGAACGAACTTAAAAAGTAAGGGAAATTGGAGTAAATATCATTCTAATCATAAATAGATCATGTTGATGATGAAACAGAAAGTTTAGGAAGCAGTGGTTGATATTAGATGAGTGGGGAAATTGAGATAATTGAAATCAATTTGGAAGTTTTAATGTAGTTTAGATCTCCTCATAGTGCAGTTTTAAAAGATTATAGTGAAATTTGATTAATTCTTTAGAGTGCAGATTTGTATAAGCATAGTATGCAGATTTTAATAAGCAAATTTTCATAAGTATTGCTTGCAGATTTTGATAAGTATTGCATGCAGAATTCCAATCTTAAAATAGATTTTTATTAAGCTTAATATGCAGAATTTTATTAGCATAATAGACAGATTTTTGGTTTAAGCATTTCAAAGTTAGAATTTGTTTAAACATTTCAGTTTCTTTTAAAGAAGTATTCTTTTAGAAGTATTAACAAGTATAAGAAAGATAAAGAAAAGAAAGAAGAAGGCCAAGGCCTTAAGTGGATCCCAAAGTCAAGACTTTAGGGATTTTGGCACACAAGGTGCTAAAGAAAATGCCGAGGCATTATATAGAAGTATTAAAAGATAACAAGTATTTTACTTTTATCAGTGGCACTGTACTGGACTCTCTGTCCTTGGGTTAGGCTCCCATAGTCGTCCCTAGGTTTAGATAACCTAGTAGTAACGGCACGGCCGACGGTCGACGACCCGAGGGTCGCCAAATGGGCCGCCAAATGGGTCGGGTCGTTACAAAAGTAAAAGCACAGTTGTCGGGCCCAAAAAAAAGAAGTTGATTATTATTTTGAAGTATTATAAGTATAAGTTTTTGAACAAGTAAAACGAGTTTTACATAAACATAAAGTATTAGAGATTAAGTTAGAACAAATGAAATAAGTTTCATATAGTTCTAAAAAATAGTAAGTTTAGTTCTTCATTCTACCATGTTTATCTAGCAGATGAGTAGTTTTCATGTTTAGCTATTAGATGAGTAGCATGATTAGTTATTAGAATTACATGGGTAGATTCCTTAGCTTTTCCTTGCTATTAGTTTGACATGAGCAGTTATGTTTATGCTTTATTTCTTTTTAGAGCATATAGTTTCTAGTTCTTTTCGTATACATGCACATTCGTGATTTTGTGAGTTAGATAGCACTTACTAAGCAAATTTTGCTTATAGACTACACTTCCTCTTACTGCAGATACAGGAAAGGAAAAGATATAGAAAGGAAGGCGACAAGGAGGTGTTCGAAGGATATGTGATGCCAGGACTATGGAAGCCTTGGGACTAGGAAAGAAGTTTTAATTTTAGTTTCCGCATTTCAGTTATTGTAAACATTTGAGTTGTATTTTAAGTTCATGTCATTTGAGATTATTCTGTTTAGATTACATGTAGGATGAGTTTAGTTTAGTAAGTAGATATTTGTGTGTTTAATACTTGTTTAACTGCGTGGTTGATTGATATGTGTTCCAGCCGCATGTGGCTAAGTAAGTATATTTATATATTGCATGTATTGTTGAATAAGGTCACCGGTACAGGGGAGAATCTGCCGAAATTTTTCGGTAGAGATTCCTCGTGACTTTTAATTATACCGGTTAAGTAGAGTTAGAAGTTAAGTAACGGTCACTCTTAGAGAGTAGTAGTAGTAGTAAGAAGGGTGGTCGTTACAGTTGGTATCAGAGCAGGTCCCATTCCCCAGCATCACACATCAGCACCATCCTTGCCGTCTTCAAGTAAGAAAGTACTTAAGTTTTCTTTTATGCTTTCTTTATTATTTGCAGTATAGAGTATCTGCTTATATGTGCTTAGGAAAGAGGAAAATTCATGTTTTAATTTTCTACGTTTTGATACATATGCTTAGAAAGAATAGAGACAATTTTAGTTTTGTTTCTCTTATATTCATATATACGTAAGTATGTTTAGAAAGAATAGAGAAGATATCAGGAATTATTCTTGGCATAACTAGATGTTAAGATAGAGGTCAAGACAGTGGGGAGTCAAAAGCCCCAGTTAAGTAATTAGAACTAGGAAGACAATGATAACAAGAAAGACCCAAGTAGGAAGACATTCAGGTAGTCTGCGAATACCCAAAGGTATTTCTAGAAGAGCTACCTGGACTACCTTCCAACAGAGAAGTAGAGTTTGAAATTGAGTTGTTTCCTGATACCTGTTCAATTTCAAAAGCTCCATACCGAATGTCTACAGCAGAGTTAAAAGAGTTACAAGAACAATTTTAGGAGCTACTTGACAAGGGTTCTATCCGCCTTAGTCATTCATCCCGGGGAGCTCCAGAGTTGTTCAGTAGGAAGAAAGACAGATCTATGCGGATGTGCATAGATTTTAGAGCACTGAGCAAAGTAGTAGTTAAGGACTAGTACCCTCTTCCCAGAATAGATAATCTATTTGATTAGCTAAAGAGGGCAATAGTGTTCTCTAAAATAGATCTGCGTTCTAGGAACCATTAGTTGAAAGTGAAAGGAGAATGAAGAGTCTAGAACAGTTTCCAGTATCCGATATGGACACTACAAAGTTGTAGTCATGCCATTTGGTGTGACCAGTGTACCTATGGTCTCCAGAGACTTTATAACAGGCCTTCCAAGGACCACTAATGGATATGATTCGATATGAATGATAGAGGATCGAGAAGTTAAGAGACTAAGGAACAAAGAGTACCATTAGTGAAAGTTATTTAAAACCAGAAGCATGAGGAAATTATTTAGGAGCGTAAGGACAGTATGAGGCAGAGAGATCGAGAATTATTCTAAGTTCGAGGACGAACTTTTTATAAGGTGTGGGGAATTGTAACGATCCAAATTTCCTCATTTGAGCTCCAAAAATAATTCAAAAATATTTAGAAATGCTATAGAAAAATTCTAGAGATCTTTAGAAATTTTTAGAGTATTTTTATGCTATTTTTGGAGTTCGTTTGGTATTTTTATCAAGAGGAAGAAGTTTAAAAAAATAATAAAAAATATATATGTTGAAGCCGGGTTTTGAACCCAAGACCTCGGACCCGAACCAGGTTTTAACCGGACACAGCCGACCAGCCGAGCTACGCTCGTTTTGTTAATCATATATGGAGCGATATATATTTAAGTGGTAGTTAGGAACAGTAAGATAAATTAGAAATAAAAGTGCGCGGCTGAGAATTCGAAGCCGAGATCTCTGACTTGGTTAAAACCTGGCTAACCAAGTGTGCTGCAGGCGGTTTTGTTTAAGAATAGATAGTAAAATTATTTAAAGTATGTTAACCGAATAGGATAAGTTAAGAGAGAAATTAATTTTCTCCCGAAACCCTTTCTCTCCTCTCTCGCGACGGCGTTGCGGGTGAAAATGCAGAAGCCGCAGCTAGGGCTTCTCCGACGACCGACCAACGGGGACTTCTCCGCGAGCTCTTCTCGGATCCGAGCTCCTCTCGTCAAGAAGGAACAGTAGGCACGAGGAAGAGGGTGAGTTTGCGAGATCCTCCGCAAGCCCTAGAAGCATTGGAAGCTTTCTTCTTCGGCTGTAAGTCCAAGAAACCCAAGGTAAGTTGCTACTCACCTGCAGTAGGATAGCTCCGAGGTTTAATTCTTGAATTTCTCCTTGTTTCCGAAGCTTTGCATGAATTTACTTGTGTTTTCAGTTTTCGGATCTATTTTGTGCTGTTGTCGTGTGCTTCAAAGAAAGGGAATAGGGTTTGTTGTTTGTTTAGCATAAGATAGGCAGCAGTGGTTTTCTTTTCTTTTGTGAGCTTACTGTCGTGGATTTCAAAAGAGAACATGGGAATTTGAAGTGCTGCCGTGAGTTTCAAGGGGACAGAGAATGGAAGATTTACAAGCCTTGATCCAAGATGTTTTTTTTGTTGGCTTTAACATTTAAAAGTGTAGAACAGATTAGGATGTAGAAACAATCCATTATGATGCTTAGAGGTTTTAATTTGTCCCCTGATGATACCTGGATGATCCCATTAATTGCTTATGATATATTGATAGTAAGGACATTGGTTGAAGTTTAGCGTTGGGTCCTCTATGAGATCACTACTGTTAACAGTGTTAATCTATATGCATGAAACACCTTAGTATTTGTCTTTCTTCTTGATGGACCAAGTAGAGAGGAGCAAGATCATTTTAGTGGATCTGAACTTGCTTGAGTAAATGCTCTTCCAATATGCACTTAAGTTATATGGATTGAATATTCATAGTTTACAATTCCAATTAGATCACTTCTTCATATTGGTTTGAAGTAGGAACGAACTTAAAATGTAAGGGAAATTGGAGTAAATATAATTCTAATCATAAATAGATCATGTTGATGATGAAACAGAAAGTTTAGGAAGCAGTGGTTGATATTAGATGAGTGGGGAAATTGAGATAATTGAAATCAATTTGGAAGTTTTAATGTAGTTTAGATCTCCTCATAGTGCAGTTTTAAAAGATTATAGTGAAATTTGATTAAGTCTTTAGAGTGCAGATTTGTATAAGCATAGTATGCAGATTTTAATAAGCAAATTTTCATAAGTATTGCTTGCAGATTTTGATAAGTATTGCATGCAGAATTCCAATCTTAAAATAGATTTTTATTAAGCTTAATATGCAGAATTTTATTAGCATAATAGACAGATTTTTGGTTTAAGCATTTCAAATTTAGAATTTGTTTAAACATTTCAGTTTCTTTTAAAGAAGTATTCTTTTAGAAGTATTAACAAGTATAAGAAAGATAAAGAAAAGATAGAAGAAGGCCAAGACCTTAAGTGGATCCCAAAGTCAAGACTTTAGGGATTTTGGCACACAAGGTGCTAAAGAAAATGCCGAGGCATTATATAGAAGTATTAAAAGATAACAAGTATTTTACTTTTATCAGTGGCACTGTACTGGACTCTCTGTCCTTGGGTTGGGCTCCCATAGTCGTCCCTAGGTTTAGATAACCTAGTAGTAACGGCACGGCCGACGGTCGACGGTCGACGACCCGAGGGTCGCCAAATGGGCCGCCAAATGGGTCGGGTCGTTACAAAAGTAAAAGCACAGTTGCCGGGCCCAAAAAAAAGAAGTTGATTATTATTTTGAAGTATTATAAGTATAAGTTTTTGAACAAGTAAAACGAGTTTTACATAAACATAAAGTATTAGACATTAAGTTAGAACAAATGAAATAAGTTTCATATAGTTCTAAAAAACAGTAAGTTTAGTTCTTTATTCTACCATGTTTATCTAGCAGATGAGTAGTTTTCATGTTTACCTATTAGATGAGTAGCATGATTAGTTATTAGAATTACATGGGTAGATTCCTTAGCTTTTCCTTGCTATTAGTTTGACATGAGCAGTTATGTTTATGCTTTATTTCTTTTTAGAGCATATAGTTTCTAGTTCTTTTCGTATACATGCACATTCGTGATTTTGTGAGTTAGATAGCGCTTACTAAGCAAATTTTGCTTATAGACTACACTTCCTCTTACTGCAGATACAGGAAAGGAAAAGATATAGAAAGGAAGGCGACAAGGAGGTGTTCGAAGGATGTGTGATGCCAGGACTATGGAAGCCTTGGGACTAGGAAAGAAGTTTTAATTTTAGTTTCCGCATTTCAGTTATTGTAAACATTTGAGTTGTATTTTAAGTTCATGTCATTTGAGATTATTCTGTTTAGATTGCATGTAGGATGAGTTTAGTTTAGTAAGTAGATATTTGTGTGTTTGATACTTGTTTAACTGCGTGGTTGATTGATATGTGTTACAGCCGCATGTGGCTGAGTATATATATATATTGCATGTATTGTTGAATAAGGTCACCGGTACAGGGGAGATTCTGCCGAAATTTTTCGGTAGAGATTCCTCGTGACTTTTAATTATACCGGTTAAGTAGAGTTAGAAGTTAAGTAACGGTTACTCTTAGAGAGTAGTAGTAGTAGTAGTAAGAAGGGTGGTCGTTACATAAAGTCAGTTCTAAGTTCAATGTTACCTATACCAATTACCTTTTAGTTTACCGTTATTCCCAAAGGCAACTATTCCTAAGCTTTTGTAGGTTAATTTAGTGAATTTGATGTGATCTCCAGTCATATGTTTGGAGCAACCACTGTCCAAGATCTACTAGGTTTCCTACAACAGGTAGGAATTAAGATTAGTTTGAGTTTGAATTTAATTTTACTTGGAATGATTAAGTTTAAATAATTTTTTAAGTTAAATTAATTTTTAAAATAATTTTTAAGTTAAATTTTTAAAATAATTTTTAAGTTAAAATAGTTTTTTTAAGTTAAATTAATTTTTAAAATAATTTTTAAGTTAAATTAATTTTTTAAAATAATTTTTAAGTTAAAATAATTTTTAAAGTTAAAATAATTTTTAAAATAATTTTTAAGTTAAAATAATTTTTTAAAGTTAAATTTGGTTTGATTTGGTTTAATTTAATTAGTTTTAATTTAATTTAATTTGATTTGATTTGATTTGATTTGATTTGATTTGATTTGATTCGATTTGGTTCGATTTGATTCGATTTGGTTTGATTTGAAGTCCTTAGTCATCTCACCCGATCTAAGTTTTCAATCAGGGAAACTTATAATTTTTGTGAGTTGATGTTAAGTTCAATTTCAGGGTTTAGTTTAACTTTTTGTTAGATTCATGTTTAGCTTTGGGCTCAACAAATATGTATTATTTAGATAAACTTCTGGGCTATGGTGAGTCACTTGGACATCATTAAAGTAACCATGCCTTCGAGGTTTTTCAAATAGTCCTATTCACTGAACTTAGTACAAAACCTTGGTCTAACTAGTTAGGAATCTGTAAGGGGTAGCTTCGGTTAATTCCACTAAGCCAAATGCACTAGGTCGAAAGCATATCTTCCTAGACATGCATAGACAGAGTTTCCCTAACGTACTATCATCTAAAACTTCATCAGTACCGTAAGTCAGGTTAAACTATCATCCCTTTTTAAATTAGTCCTAATTACCCTGCCAAGTAGGTTAGTTTTTGGTTACCCTATCGGGTAGGTTAATTTTGGAGGTGTCAGCTATTCTGGAGCCTCCCCCTGAATTATTGATCTGATTTAGGTTTTAATTTTGGATTTATGTCAATTACTTTTATAATTGTATTTAACTTGATGATAGTCTGATTTTTGGTATGTTCTAAAATAGTTTGTTTTTGGTTTAGTTGGTCTAGATTTGTATTTTAGCTTTTGATTTAGTTTATTGGATTTTACATGTATATTTTATCTTTGGGTATATAATATTGATTAATTCCTATTTGCGTGGTTAAGCACGCTTTCAGAACCCAAGCTTTAATTTGTTGTTTGTGTTGAGTTATTAGTGATATAAACGATTTGTTTGAACTTGACTTGTAGCCAAGTCCGGATTTATTGTTCACAACTTTTTGACTATTTAATATATGATCTAAATTTTTAGATCTAGTTGTAAATTTCTCTAAAAGCTCTTTTAATTTAGTAATTTTAGCTTTTAGTGTTGAATTTTCCTCCTCAAGGGTTAAGGCTTTGAGTTGGATTAGAATTTGTAATTTGTTTCTTGAGGTTTTGGTTTTCCTCAAGGAGCATTTTTTTCCCATTTTCAATTGCAATTAATTTTCTATCTAAACATGCAATTACTTTAAAAATTTTCTTATTTAAACTAAGTTATACCTCTTCGGGACCTTCGAAAACGAGTATGGACTCGTGACTCGATTCGGGTTTGGACTCGTCTTCCGATGTCCTCTGATTTGTGGGCTATTAGCATGAGATGGCTTTGGTGCTTCTAATTTCGACCTCCGATTCTTCTGAAGATGAGTCGTCCCATGTTTCTTTGAGAACCTTCTTCTTGGTTGTCTTCGACTTATCGCTCTTCAATTTCAGGCACTCGTTCTTGTAGTGACCTTTCTTGTTGCACCCGAAGCGAGTCACGTTTCTTGGTTCAGTAGTGGAGTTGATCTTCTGCAGGTCTTTTCTGCTGAAGTTCTTCTTTCTCCTGGTGAACATCTTCCTTACCAGTTCACCAGATACTCTTCATCTTCTGAATCTTAGTCAGACTCATCTTCAAGTTCAGGCTTGGTCTTTGTCTTTTCCTTGGAGGAACCTGCAAACAAAGCGATACCTTTCTCGGTTCTGACGTTAGTCTACTTGTGTAACTCAAGTTCGCAAAACAATTCGTCTAATTTCAACTTAGAAAGATTCTTCGAAATCTTGTAGGCATCCATGATGGATGCCCACAATGTATTTCGAGGAAACACATTTAGAGCGTACCTGATTAAGTCGCGATTCACCATTTGGTGGCCTATCGCGTGAAGTTCGTTGGGGATGTCTTTGATTCTCACATGGAGCTGATTTGTCATTTCTCCTTCCTGTATTTTAATATTAAACAGTTTATTTAAAAGAAGGTCACATTTAGTTACCTTGGCGTCGATCGTTCCTTCATGTAGTTCGACCAGCTTGTACCATAATTCCTTCGCATTTTGGTGTGGACCCACTCGGTTCAGCTCTTTCCTTGTTAGCCCACATTGTAGTGTGTTGAGGGCTTTGAAGTCCATCGAGGCTTTCTTTTTCATGTCCGGAGTCCACTGATCTGGGTCCAGTAGATTCCGGAGTTGTCGACCGACGCCTTGTAGCCTCTGGTGACGCTAAACCACTGGTCGAAGTCGATCTTCAGATAGACCTCCATTTGCTTCATCCAGTAGGGAAAATCGTCACCGTTGAATAGAGGGGGACGAACATTGCTATATCCTTCGTTCAGGGCCATATATCTTGCACACAAGAAAATGAGGAGATAAATCCCAAGACTTGGTCTTGGATTAGTAGTGCAGGATTAAATTAAAAAGAATCTAAAACTGAATTGGTGTTGCACCAGTTCAGCTTAATTGCTATGAAGAACAACTTCCAAAAAGGTAATGATACTAGTTTGGATTATAACATAAAACTTAAAGCCGAAAAAAACTGAAAAAGAATTTCACCCCCTTTGTCTGACTGGTGGTTGCACCAAGTCAGAGCGGTACCTGCTCTGATACCACTTGTTGGATCGTAGAAGCGCTAGAGAGGGTGAATAGCAATCAAAAAATTCGTAGTTAAGTAATAGTAAGCACAACGGAAGAATAAAAGAAAAACAATGCTAACACAAATCATTTTACTTGGTTCGGAGTCTTGGTCGACTCCTACTCCAAAGCCCGCACTCGTTGAGTGCTTTCATTGGACAATCACTAATAGTTCGCAAAATCAGATTACAATATTGAGTACAAGAACTATTAAGAAAAAATACCGACAATAATGAAAGAAAAAAAAACTTAAGCAGGTTGTCAGAGAAGTAGTGTCACAGGAGCACAGCGCAGTAGAGCAGTCGTTGGAAGACGTTGTTGTTGTTCGTTCTTTGTTCCAAGGCTCACCCTCCTTATATAGGAAGCTCGGGCACCCGTATCCCTTTTGAGCGCCTAGACTGTGACTTAGCTCAGCCAACCAGTGAGCTCTACGTGCGACGACTGCGATGGGATAAGATTTGCACTTCGGGCGCCCGAACCCCTTCCGGGCGCCAGGATCCCTTCCGGACGCCTGGATCCCTTCCGGGTGCCCGAAACCCTATTTTCTAGCAATCAACTTCCTGCAAGAAAATGGTAGTCCGAGGTAAATGTAAATTATACTATCCTGCAAAAGAAAGTGTAACACAGTTATAGTAAAAGAATAGTAATTAGATTCCGTCTCAACGAGACCGGAATCTAGTCAAGATCTCAACTTAGATTTTTGAAATGGTTCTAAGTTGGATCAGCGCCTAAGTTCCCTAACCGGGAACGCGCCCTCACCAAGTCACTCCCCTCCAGTGACTTACCTTAACTTACCTGCCAGACGTCTGGTCAGCCCGTCGACCCGTCTGGACTTCGTGCCAGCTATCAGGTCAGCCCGTCAACCTAGTTAAACTTCGTGCCAGACATTCGGTCATCCCGTCGATCAGTCTAGACTTCGTGCCAGCTATCAGGTCAGCGCATCGACCTTGCTGGGCTTCGTGCTAGCTATCAGGTCAACCGTCAACCTAGCTGGGCTTCGTGCCAACTATCAGGTCAGCCCGTCGACCTAGCTGAACTTCTCCTGCACACTTATTCAAAGTATTAGATCACAACGAAACTAACATAACCTACTTTGTTATTCATCAAAACCTGATTTAGACCGTTAGTGCTAACTACACCAACAGGTAGAACTATTTGAAAAATTTTAAAAGCGTGGTTACTCTAATGATGTCTAGGTGACTCACCACAACTTAAACGTTTATCCAAAGAATGTTTGTTTGTTGAATTCAAAGCTAGATTTGAATCTAACATAAGTTAAATCAAACCTTAAAATTAAATTTAACTCATCTCACAAAATTATAGGATTTCTCTAATTGAAAATATAGATCGGGTGACATGAATAAGGATTAAAATTTAATTTAAATAAAATTAAATCAAATCAAAATAAATTCAAACTAAATTAAATTAAAATAAATTAAAACTGAACTTAAAAATTAAAATAAAAAAACTTAAATTAAACCTAAAAATTAAAATTAAAATTAAAATCTAAACTTAACTCAAAAATTAAGACATATCTTAAAATTAAACTTAACCTAAATTAAAATTTAACTTAAAACCAAACAAAAATTTAAACTTAAATTAAACTTTAAATCAAATTCTAAGTCAAAATTAAAACCAAAATCAAATCTAAATCTAAATTAAAATCAATTAATTTAGTCAAAGTAAATTGATGTTAATAAACTTCTACCTTTTGTAGGAAACTAAGTGGATATTGGACTGTGGTTGTTCCAGACATATGACTGGCAATCATACTAAGTTCACTCAACTAACATACAAAAGCTTAGGAATGATTGTCTTTGGAAACAACGATAAACTTAAGGTAATTGAGATAGGTAATATCGAACTCAAAATTGACTTTATTGTTAAAAAGGTATTACTTGTTGATAATTTTAAATATAATTTACTTAGCATTAGTTAGTTATGTGATTCGGGGAGAAGAATATCAACCATAAGAAAATGAACCATAAGGGTTAACCCACACCACCCACTTGAACAAGTAATTGGTGATCCAGACCTAAGGGTCAAACTACATCAACTTTTAGAAACCTAAGCCAAATAGCTTTAATCTCTAAAATCAAACCCGAAATAATAGAAGAATCACTAAGTGACCCATATTGGATCTTAGCCATTGAAGAGGAATTGACCCAATTTGAAAGAAATGAAGTGTGGGATATAGTTCCATTACCATAACATAGATAAGTCCCATTACCAAAAGGGGGAAGTCATTAAAAATAAGGTTAGATTAGTAGTAAAAGAATTTATTCAAGTTGAGGGACTTGACTACGATGAAACCTATGCCCCTATCACCAGACTTGAATCAATTAGAATGTTATTGAGTTATGTGGCGCATAAGGATATTAAATTATATCAAATGGATGTAAAAACAACCTTTCTCAATGGATTAATTAAAGAAGAGCTATATATAGGTCAACCCCCAGGGTTTGATAAATTAGAACACCATAACCATGTGTTTAAATTAAAGAAAAACCTTTATGGTTTAAAACAAGCTCCTAGAGTTTGGTATGAAAGGTTGACTACATACTTAATCTCGAAAAGCTTCAAACAAGGTCAAGTAAACCCAATCCTCTTTGTTAAAACAATTAATCAAGATTTTTTATAGCTCAAGTCTATGTAGATGATATAATATTTGGGTCAACTAATTTAAAACTTCTACAAGAATTTATAACATTGATGGAACAAGAATTTGAAATGAGTCTAGTAGGATAACTGACTTTCTTCCTAGGTCTACAAATCAAATAAACAAATGAAGGAAATTATGTTTATAAAAAAAAATATATACTTGAATTACTCAAGAAGTTTGGAATGGAAAACTTCAAGGAAATAAAAACTCCAATGGCCATCAATGTAACCCTAGACAATGATCTAAATGGAAAACCTATAGACCTTAAATATTATAGAAGTGCCATAGGAAGTCTACTATACCTAACTGCCAGTCGACCTAATATTTTATTTATAGTTAGTATGTGTACTAGGTACCAAACATGAGCCATGGAGTCACACATGACTAATGTTAAAAGAATCTTTAGATACTTAAAAGGCACGCCCAACGTAGGAATGTGGAACCCTAGAACAACTAATTTTGAACTTCTAGGGTTCTATGACTCAGATTATGCCAGCTGTAAACTAGATAGAAAAAATATAAGTGATGGTTGTCAACTACTTTGACCATCACTTGTTAGCTAGTTTAATAGAAAACAACACTATGCCACTTTATCTACTATTGAGGTAAAATATATAGTAATAGGAAAATATGTTGCAAAACTATTATAGATGATGCACACCCTAAAAAGCTTCAATCTAAACTTTAAAAATATAAAAGTATTAATTGATAATATTAGCTTAATCAACTTAATAAAAAATTTAGTAAATCATTCAAGAACCAAACACATCGAAGTTAATCACCACTTTATCAGGGATCATGTAACTAAAAGAGATATTAAATTCAATTACATTGAGTCCAAGTTAAACTTAGCTGACATATTATCAAACCACTCTCTGAAAGTGAATTTAGCAATTTATGTCGACTATTAGGAAAGTGTTTCATACACTAGGACTTGCATTAACTATGTTTTGTTTCAAATTCTAGGCTAAATAAATTATTTAAGAGTAAGTTTTCTAAAAACTCCCGTTTCTCTAGTATTTCAAAATGTATTTTGACCTTAGTCTAGATCACACCCATAGAAAGCATGATCTTATAGATCTAGGTAACGAGTATCTCATAAACACACTAAGTCTATCTTGATTATATATTCAAAAACTTAGAATGACATGAGTGTAGGATCGAAAAGAATTTAGATATCTCCACAATGACATGATATTGTCCACTTTGGGCCTAAGCCCTCATGGTTTTGCTCTTGGATTTTACCCAAAAGGCCTCATGCCAATAGAGATATCTTTTCTCTTATAAACCCATGATCTTTCCCATGTGTTTCCAATATGGGACTATGTTTGCAACCTTGCAACCCCAACAATCCTCCCTCAAACAAAGGACCATAGGTTTCCCACATCCGATCCTCGACCCACCAGGTCTTCCTGCCCCTCGGTCCACCCGACCTACTAGGACTTCCTGCTTGGTGTCTGGTCCTCTTGATCCGAACATAGGAACCCCCACTTTCTTTATTCGAGGTCAATATTGTACCCACATGGCTCAATCAGACCATAGCTCTTGTGCACAGTTGGCGGTTAAACCTTCTGGCAGTCCGGGCTCTGATACCAATTGTAGGATCGAAAAGAATTTAGATATCTCCACAATGACATGATATTGTCCACTTTGGGCCTAAGCCCTCATGGTTTTGCTCTTGGATTTTACCCAAAAGGCCTCATGCCAATGGAGATATCTTTTCTCTTATAAACCCATGATCTTTCCCATGTGTTTCCAATATGGGACTATGTTTGCAACCTTGCAACCCCAACAATGAGATGCATAGGCCTTTTACCTGGACTTCAGATACTTATATCAGTGCATCAACATAAGTTTGGGCGATAAATACAACAGTACATTAATCAAGTTAAGTAATCCTTTTCCAATAATTTCTAACTGGACATTAGTACTTAACTTTACTAATCAAATGAACACTGTTATCTTCTGATAGTTACTTAGTAACTAACGGTTAGATAATTAAGGATAATTTATAAAATGAATATTTTTTTAATATAAGGTTTAGAGGGAGGATATTTGAAAACTACTTTTAAAATGATTTATTTTCTTTATTACTAATTTTTGAAAAAAAAAGAGGATTTTGAAACTTACTCAATTTTTTTAAAAAAAATATTTTGGCTAGATATTTCAAAATTTACTTTAAAAAAGTTATTTTCAAAAGTTGCACTGGCAAACAAACTTTAAAATTACTTTACTTAATCTTTGTGAAAAATATTTTATAAAATACTTTCAAAACTTGCTTTGCAAAAATTCTTACAATTTTTCAAATATCTATTTTGAAAAATCAAATGCAAGTGTCTTGAAAGTTATTTCAAAATACTTTGAAAGATATTTTTAAAAAATTTAGAAAACTCGTGCAAAAATTATCCTTTCACTTTGAAAATTATCTTTGACAAACTTTTTTAGTTTGTTTGAAAATTATTTTGAAAATATTTCCAAAATTATTTTGCTTAGAGAAATTTCTTTTATTTTTTTTAAAACATGTTTTGAAATATACCTTGAAAATCGATTTCTAAACTTCTTTCATAGTTTAGCTTTGCAAAATGATTTGTTTAATTAAATTCAATTTTCAAAGTTTTGAAATCATCCGAAAATTTTGAAATCTCTTTAAAGATACTTTAGAAATTTTTCTTAACTCCTCCCTATAATAAACTTGCAAGTTTGTTTATGCTCACTTAGAAAAATTTCTTACTTGCTTTGTTTACTTGAGTATTTAGATTTTCATACTTTGGTATACTTATGCATTCTATTTTTTTTTTTTTTTTGATGAATACCAATAGGAGAGCATAGGGGATTAAGTTAGAAAAAGAATGTGAAAAAGAATAGATGATCAAGAGAAGAAACAAAGAATAGACTTATGCATATCAAGTTATTATATGCATTGTTTTTCTCTAACTACATTTTTATGCACTTATTTTTTTTGTAACTTTAACCCAGGTTGTCATTGTATTAAAAAAGGAGAGATTATTAGTGCAATTTATACTAACGGTCTAACTCAGATTTTGATGAATGACAAATGAGTTAATTTAGATGTTTTTATAATCTAATGCATTTACCGAGCATGCAGGGATTGACGGGTCTAGCGAACTCGACACTAAGATGAAACCCAACTAGGTCTGAGAACTCGATAGTTGGTGCGAAGCCCATATAGGTTAAAGGGACTATATCTAGTGGGAAGTTTGACTAGGTTCGCGGGGCCTGATAGCTGGCCGAAGTTCAGTTGGGTCTGCGGACCTAACAACTAGCGAGAAGACATGGTGGGTCAAGAGACTAGTCAATAGATTACAAATTGGTAAGTGAAGGTAAGTCACTGAAAAAGAGAGTTTTGGTGATGAGTCCAAGTTTGGACTTTAGGCGCTGGTCCAGTCTAAGCCAATTTTGGACCCCTAAACTAAGACCCTGATTAGTTTTTGGTTTTCGAAGGATAGGACCTAATTACTACTACTTATTATTATTGTGCTAATTTTGTTTTATAGGTTAGATATTTTTGTGTTGGACTAACACATTTTGCAAGCAAAAGGAGTACAAAGTGCCTCGGATGAACAATACTCGAGGCGCCTTTAGGAGCTTTGAAGACGCCTTGAGTACTGTTCATAAAATGTGCCTTTGGGAGCTTGGAAGGTGCCTGTAGTCAGATAAGGTAGAAGGCTTCATTGTCAATAGGGACCAGTTTTGTCGAGATAAAAGTTTGCCTATGAAAGGCATCTTCTATACTCTATAAAAGAGCTACTCGACCAAGGTTTCATCATCAACTCTTCTATAAGCTTCTACACGTCTGTTTGACATTCGGACTGCTCCAGCTTCCTACTGCTGCTCCGCTATGACGTTGTTGCATCCGACTACTATTGAGGAGTTGCCCAATATCGAGCCTAAGCTGATCATCTTCGAAAGTGTTGGGTAACGAAATTCAGTTCTGTCCTTAATTATAGCAAAAGAAAAAGTGTAGCGTGTTACACTTGTTCCTATTCTTTTTTATATTTGATCCCCTCTTTCAGCTGTTTCGGAAGAGGTTATTAGTGAATTACCCATCAATAAATCCACGAGACCTGGGTCTTGAAGTAGGAGTCGCTGAAGGCTCTGAACCAAGTAAACCGCTTGCGTACTTGTGTTTTGGCTTTTTGTTTCTATATCTTAATTTTGCTACATAGTCGCTTTCCAAAACAAAAAGAGAAGTTTTTAAAAAACTATGTGATTCTCCTCTCCTTCTTATGTGAATCTCGATCCAACAATATATTGAGTAAAAAAATTAGAATTAGAGAATAAGTTAGAAGAATTTGATAAATTTTCTATTCTATTTTCTTTATGCTTAATTTTTTTGTCATAAACAAATATGTTGTCTATTAGCAAAAAAAAAAAAATCAATTTTTTTATTGTTAAATAATTTTTTAATAGATTTTTAGCTAAAATTAAAATTTTAAGATTAAAATTTTTCAGAGATTAATATTTGAAAAACTTGATTTTTTTTTACAAATAACCCTTATATTTTGAATGTTCATAAAAATTAACAAGTTGTTTTAACGTTGAAATCTATTTTTAAGCATTTACTTTCAAAAATACCAATTTCTGAAATGAAAACTATTTTATCACTATAAGAAAAATTGTTTTCTCGCGATTTTTTTCTAGAATTAGTTTGATTATGCTTAACATTGACAAAAAAAAAAATCAATATTTTTCAAAAATTTAATTTTTTTTAAAATGATTTTTTAGCAAATTTAAGGTTTAATTCTTAAACATTATTTTATTTCTAAAATAATTTTGGTAAAAATACACAAACTTGCCTCACCTATGTACATCCTCTAGAATTTTTTTCAATTTTTTCTCTGCTATTTTTGTTTTACCCAATTTTTTGATGTGCCCAGGTTAAATACAAATCTCGTAAATTAAAGGGAGGACTTAAATGCAAAATTTTGTGTTATGTAAAATTACTTTTCATATATAATTTCTTATTTGTTTTTTCTAACTTTAACTCAGGTTGATGTACATCAGAAAGGAGAAATTGTAAGTATCCCAAATTAATTTTGATGTTGACCGATCGAGTTAAGTTAGATTTTGTGTGTTTGATGTCTTGTGTCTAGGTGTGCAGGAACTTAGAAACAAAAGAAGTTGAACGGAAAATGCAGCGAACGAGAAGGATGACACGGGAAGGAAGTCAACGGGCTAGGTACATCCAAGGGATGAAAAGCTGCGGAAAAGTACACCGGTTGAACGAGAAGGATGCACATAGTATATCTAAGGGATGAGAAGGCAGGAGGAAGTCTGTTCAAGAATAAGGTCAGAGTTAGATTCGAGTGAGCTCAACTCTAGACGTACAGAGCATCACTCAAGTGAGTGGATCAAAGAATGGCCAACTTTTGTGGTTGACCATTCAAGGCGCTTAGAATGTCTCCAGGCGCCCTGAAGACTCGAGGGGCCTCAATTGGCTTGAGGTGCCCAGGTTAAACAAGAGCTAAGGTGCCTTAGATTGATCTCAGGTGCCTCACACCTAGGAAGTAGTCATTGCAGTGCGGATAAGCAGCGATCGCCAGGATAGCTGACTCGAGGCTCCTCAAATGAACTGAGGAATATCAAGTCCGATGGATTAGCAAATGAGACGTTGAGCGTGGATCAAACTTCAAGCACATGGAGGCGTCCTCAAACCCAACCGAGACGCCTAGAATTGCCACGTTAGTAAAATGGTCATTTCAATCAATAGGCTATAAATAGAGGTCTTGTCCTTTAAGTTAAATAAACTAAGGAATCTCAAGTCCAATGGATTAGAAAATGAGCCGTTGAGTGTGGATCAAACTTCAGGCACATGGAGGCACCCTCAAACTTAGCCGAGATGTCTAGAATTGCCACATTAGTAAAACGGTCATTTCAACTAATAGACTATAAATAGAGGTCTTGTCCTCTAAGTTAAATAACACACTCTATAGTTCATTTTCTAAGTTATGTATTTCTTTTCATGCTCTCAAACATTGTAAGAGACTACTCCGCCTCCGACCTTGTCGAAGAAGGAGATTGATAATGTTTTCCATAATCTTAGATTAACAACCACTTAGGTTATAACCAAGTAAATTCCCTATCTCTTATTTTCATTTATATTTTTATTTTTAATTAATTAGTGTGTCCTTGATAAGATAAGTTAGCAAGAGAATTCAAAATTCTAACTTACAGATTATTCATCCCCTCTAGACGGTTCATCGATCCTAACAAAAATTTCTCATTGACCAATACTTGTTGAACTTTTGTAGGCACCTGTTGGACTTCCCAAATGCAAACACCTATTGAACTTTCAACACTTAGCCAAGTGTTCAATCGTCCTCAATCCACTTGGGCTTCCCATATGCTAAATGTTTGGCCGACCTGACCCACTTGAGCTTCTCATATGCTAAATGTCTAGTCAACATCAACCCATTTAGATTTCATTGATAGTCAATTATCTAGTTAAACTTAACATATTTGACTTATCATCTCCTACTTATGTATAACATATCCCAAATGCAGGCCCGCTGAAGGCATAGGCCAATAAGGCCTATGCCTAGGGCCTCAATTTAATTGGGGCCCATTAATATTAGATTTTTTAAAAATATATTTAATAATTACAATTTAATTTTAATTAAAAGTGAGACGTTTAATTTCAAGACTGCTTCGATTTCTGTGCAGGCGTGCACAGTAATTATTAATGTACCGCCACCGCATTTTTTTGTTGCTGTGCACATTGCAAACCGCTTCGATTAACATGCAGCATGCACTGTACAGCCTACAGCCACCTATTCAAATTTCAAACTTCAATTAATTATCTAAACTGTACCGCCTGCAGCCACCTAACTTCGGCCTTCTCATATAATTCTATATAAAATCACTCCAGAACGTTTTTAGAACTCGTACTCTCAAGTCTCATCTTGCTCATATTTTCATCCTTAAAGTTTCATCCTCTATAATCTGTATTTTCTGTCTCTCATCATCTCGACGGTGATTCAATACTGAATACAACAAAACACCCTTCGCATTCCTTAATCGTCAGGTAATATTTTTTAAATTTTTTCTTCATTCTTAAAATGTTCTTTATTGTTCTGTATGAATAATAAATTATTGACGTCTTGATGAAATGGATCCAAATATGAAATATGGTTGGAAAAATAGATTATTAGCAGTTGTATGAAAATTTTTTTCTCATTTTTCTTCTCTCGCAAACAAATTACTATTTATGCACTTATCTCATTTATTATATATTTGTTAAGTATAATTTATTATAAAATATAAACTGCTTAAATTAACCGATTCAAATCAAATTTAATATTTTATATTTTTTATTATATTTGTGCAGGTATTAAAACTACACGGCGTAAATCAGATTTTATTGTTCATTTAATTCTAAGTAATTTTATTTTGATAAAATAATAGAGATTTATATTTTCTTTTCTAATATTATTTTAATATAAATATGTCTATGAAAAAATATGATTCTGGATATATGAAACGTATGAAAAAAAGAAAAATAGAAGAATTTATTCCATCTAAAAAAGGCGCACTCGATAGATTTATTATTAATAATCAAAATCAAATTCAGACAATAATATAATTGAAAATTTAAATGAAAAACTAATTGAATTTTCACCGGAAGATAATACTTTAGGACAAAAAGAAATCTATCAAGAACTTTCTAATGATCACACAACAAATTCATCAAATATTAATATTAATGAAGAAAATAATTATAATTTAGAAGAAGAAAAAGACGACTTAATAAATCATGAAAATAATTTTTTTAATAATATTGATGAAACTATTATTCAAAATATATATAATCCAGCACAATGGAAAAATATAAATACAAATTTAATAGATTTATTAGTTGAAAAGGGTCCGAGAAATTAATATTTCTTTTCCAAATGATGAAAATTCTAGACATTTTTCTATGATTCATTACATTCGAAAATTACCCAATGGAGAAAAACATGATAGAAAATGGTTAATATATTCAAAAGAATTAGATAAAGTATTTTATTTTTGTTGTAAATTATTTAGTCAAAAATCAATTACAATTCAATTAGCAAACGAAGGGTGTCGTGATTGGAAAAATCTTAGTGCCAAGCTTAAAAGTCATGAAACAAGCAGTGAACATATTATAAATATGAATATTTGGTTTGATATTGAAATGAGATTGCTTAAAAATAAAACCATTGATCAAAATTTATAAGAAAAAATAAATAAGGAAAAAGAACATTGGAAAAATGTATTAATAAGAATTATTGCTATAGTTAAAAATCTTGCAAAAAATAATTTGGCATTTCATGGCACAAATGAGAAAATTTATCAAGATAACAATGGAAATTTTTTAGGTTTAATTGAAATGATAGCAGAATTTGATCCTATAATACAAGAACACCTTAAACGTATTCAAAATGGTAAAATTCATAATCATTATCTTGGTCATAATATACAAAATGAGTTAATAAATATATTAGGAAAAGAAGTAAATAATATTATAATTAAAAAAATAAAAGAAGCAAAATACTTTTTAGTTATACTTGATTGTACTCCTGATGTAAGTCATCAAGAACAAATGTCTCTTATATTAAGATGTGTAGATATTTCAACAAGTCCAATCAAGATAGAAGAATATTTTATAGAATTTTTAAAAATATATGATACATCAAGAAAAGGTCTTTTTGATACACTTATTAATGTAATAAAGAAAATTGAACTGAATGTAAATGACATAAGAGGACAAGGATTTGATAATGAGGCTAATATGAAAGGTAAACAACAAGGCGTACAAAAGAGATTGTTAAATATAAACTATAGAGCTTTTTATACACTATGTGGTTGTCATAGTCTTAATTTAGTACTATGTGATATGGCTAATTCTTGTCCTAGTGCTATAACATTTTTTGGTGTGATACAATGTATTTACTCATTATTTTCTTCTTCTACAAAAAGATGAAAAATTTTACAAGGCCATGTTTCTAATTTAACTCTTAAACTGTTATCACAAATACGTTGGGAAAGTCATATTGAAAGCATTAAAATAATAAAATATCAAGCTCCACGTATAAGAGAAGCTTTATATAAATTTGCAGAAATTAGTGAAGATCCTAAAACAAAAAGTGAAGCAAATTCTTTAGCAACATATGAGTTTGAAAATTTTGAATTTCTATTAGGTATGGTTATTTGGTATGATATATTATTTGTAGTTAACACTGTTAGTAAATTTTTACAATATAAAGATATGAATATTGCTATTGCATTAGATCAGTTAAAAGGTCTTGTTTCTTTTTTTTAATGATTATAGAGAAAATGGATTTATATCTGCTATGATTTCTGCTAAAGAGATTGCAAATGAAATGAATATAGAACCAAAATTTCGTGAAAAACGTGTAATTAGAAGAAATAAACGATTTGATGAGAATAAAATTAATGAAGTGAAGCTTTCACCCGAAGAATCTTTTAAAATTAATTACTTTAATTATATTATTGATCATGCCATTTCTTCACTTCAAAGTAGATTTGAACAATTTAAAATATATGAAGATAATTTTAATTTTTTATATGATGTAGAAAAGTTAAAATTGCTTGATGATGAATTTTTAAAAATAAAGTGTTTAAATCTTGAAAACTTTTTAAAACATGACATGTTATCTGATATCGATGGTTTAGATTTATTTTTAGAATTAAAAGTTTTAAGAGAAATAATAAATCCAGAATTAAAAACCGCACTTAGGTATTGAACCTTATAAAAAAATTAAATTCTTTTCCAAATGCATGGATAGCTTATAGAATATTATTAACTATATCTGTTAGTGTAGCTTCGGCAGAAAGAAGTTTTTCAAAATTAAAATTAATAAAGTCTTATTTACGTTCAATAATGTCTCAAGAAAGATTAAATAATCTAGCAATTTTATCAATTGAAAAAAAAATATTATCAAAACTCGAATATAAAGATTTAATTACTAATTTTGCATCTCAAAAAGTTAGAAAACTAAATTTTACATAAAAAATTATTTTAAATTAATAGTTTATTTAAATTAATAGTTTATTTTTTTAAAAAAAAATTTTAAACCCACCATTGTCGGTCCCAAGTCCGAATGAAAAAGGGTGAGGAAAATTTTTTTTTAAAAAAAATATTAAAGGTCTAAATATTTTTTTTTTCCTAGGGCCTCATAGAACCTTGAGACGGCCCTGCCCAAATGCAAACGCTTATTGAACTTTCAACACTTGCCAAGTGTGAAGTCGATCTCAATCAACTTGGGCTTTCCATATGCTAAATGTTTGGTCGACATCGATTCACTTGAGCTTCTCATATGCCAAATGCCCATTTTGATTTCATTTATAATCAAATTATCTAGTCAAACTTAACATATTTGACTTATCATCTCTATTTATGTCTAACATATTGTCTAAACATCAAAATAAAAATCTAGGACAATTTAGCCATGGGATGATTGCACCAACATGCAAGACGAGGAGGGTCAAGGCAACAAGAATGATATCTGACGGAGGCAAATTATGCAAATGAAGGGATGAATGATGACATGTGAAGAAGTTGAGGGTTTGTGCAAATCCAAGGTAATGAGTAGGCTGACCGGAGATGGCCAAGGGCATAGTCAAGTTACAATGGTAAAACTTTGGTAAACTATAAGTATTAAGTGACTTGTATAGGTTTGACTAGTCAACTAGTGTGGATTGAAGTCAACTGGTGGGTGAGTCGATTAAAGAAACAGGAACTTCATTGTTAAACTAAAATTCCAAAGTTATGATAAGCTAAGTTTCATGAAAATTAATTATTTATATCAAGTTTGACACAAAGATGCTAATTGGCAAAAATGTTTAGTATTTTGTTCGAGCATGAGTATGAGTTAATATGCTTTTTTTTTTTAAAAAAAAAGTTTTTAATAACCATTTTAAATTATATTTTAAAAGTATCATCAATATAAATGATCATTTTCATAATTTTTTATAAAATTAATGATATTTGACTCAAATACATATATAAACATCCTAAATCAAATCTATTACTCCCAATATTTTATGTCCCTCAATATAATATTATTTTGTTATCTGTAAGCTAGTTTAGGTGAAAGTCCTGTCTCAGTGACTATATTAATTAGTCTACTACTATGCATGTGCTTAGTGAGTCCACTGTAAAAATATTTTTACTTAAATATATTATTAATATAAAAAATACTATTTTAACATGATGATTCTTTAAATCTTAAACTATAAGAGAGAGCTGTTTTACTACTACAAAAAATATTTATTTTCTATTTGATTTTTTTTTAAAAGATACTAATAAGTATATTTTATTTTCCTTATCATTGTAGATTTTTTCTTATGACTTGTTATATTAAAATAACAAAAAGATTAATTTAATAAAAAAATCAAATTATTAACATAATATGCCACTGTTAATTAACAATTATAGTAAACACTACAACTGATCTGATTATCACATCTTAGTTCTGGATTTATGCGGTAAGTGACTTAGGAGGGAAACCGTTTACTCTGGAGAAGTTTGGATTTAAATTATCGAAAAAGAATTTTTTTTTTTTTAGAATTTCTTAAATGCAAATATATAAAACAAACATTTCCTGAGAGTTCGTGGTCGGCAGGATTCGAACCTGCGCGGGCAAAGCCCACATGATTTCTAGTCATGCCCGATAACCACTCCGGCACGACCACATTTTTGAAACCTTTGCAGATTTTATTATAATATAAATAATATAATCTAAGTTTGTGATCTTTTTACTCTTCGCCCTCCAACGTACGCCGCCGCCGCTGCTGCTTCCCCACTCTCCTCTGAACTGGCCAACGAGCACGCACCATCGCCCCTCACCTTCTTCCTCGCCGCCCAACCTCTTCGGCATGTACTCCTCTTGCCACACTATGCCACACTCGGCCCTCTCCAACCGCATCCTGTGGACTAAAAGAGATATAACAGAATTATCCAAATTAACTGGATCAAATTACCAAATCAAATCATATTAGTATTTGGATTATTCTAATAATTCTGTTATAATTATTCTCAGAATTATTCTTAGAATAATTCTGTTATTTATTAATTAGTTATTTGACCAAGTACTTTTGAACATTATATACTGTATTGTCCTTAGGACAAATATCAATGAACAATAGATTTTATTATTCTCATCTTATTCCTTCCTCTCTCCCTATTCTTCCTCTTACATGGTATCAGAGCCATCTCTCTCTCTCTCTCTTTTTTATCTTCCCTCAATTTCTTAAGGCGGAGATCGTATAAACGACGAATTTTAAAATTTTCCCTCAAACCTCTTATTTTCTCCTACGTGTTTTAATTTTCTTATTCTTCTTTATTTTTCAGAACAAACGAAAAATACTTATTTTCTTCCGCTGCCAACCCCTTTGCTTCTCTTTCCTCTTCCTTAATCTCTATTTTTTTTCCACTACCACCGGACAAGTTATTTTTTTACTTTAGATGTCAAATACTCGACGACATCAAAGAGGACAAAAGCAAAGTCCAGACCGATGTCAAATTTGTCACATCGTTGGTCATACTGGAAATATATGCCCTAAAAGACTTGATTGGTCTAGGGTAAAATGTCAAATTTGTCTTGAAATTGGACATTTTGGTATTCAATGTCGTAGTCCATTTGATTCAAATTTCATTGGTGGTCCTACAGCCTCAAGACAACCATCTATTTCACAAGTATATCCTAAAGTTCTTTCGTCTATGCCCACTTGTGGTAAAAACCCAGAGTTCTCATCTACTGATTGGTATATTGACACTGGAGCAACTCATCATGTCACATCAGATTGTAATATCCTTACAGACGTAATGCCATATTATGGCTCAGATACGGTGCAAGTAGGCGATGGTTCAGGTTTGCAAATTGCTAATCTTGGAAACACATATGTTCATTTATCTAATCGAACTTTTCACATGCGTAATGTCTTTCATGTTCCATCTATCACTAAAAATTTACTTTCTACACGCCAGTTTTGTCTTGATAACAATGTCATTTTTGAATTTCATCATAATCATTATCTTATAAAGGATAGAGGAACAAATGCTATTGTGTTTTATGGGAGAATCAAAAATGGCCTCTATTGTCTTCAGAGTTCTTCAATCAAAGCTTTTGTTGGTGAACGCACAAATAAACCAGCTTGGCATGCTCGACTTGGTCATCCTTCCCTTCGTATTGTTCAGTCAATCATCAATAGGTATGGTTTACCTACTTCTATTACCTCCTCTCCATCTTATTCATGTAGGGCCTGCATGGAATCTAAAAGTCATAAGCTACCTTTCTCTTTATCTGATCATGTTTCTAATTTTCCACTTGAAATAATCCATTCTGATGTTTAGGGCCCTGCACCTATTTTGTCTAATCAAGGTTTCCAATATTATGTTACATGTTGGTGCAATATCCCTCAGGTCAAGGTTGACCTGGTAACCAAGCTGAGTCTTGGTTTGGGTTTAGATGTTTGACAATAAGATATTGATTGAAGAAGAGTCAAGTAGGTCAAGGTTGACTGGATACTTGACTGGGAAGTCCTAACTGGGATGTTAGGCAAAATGAAAGACCTAGTGAGTGAAGCTAGGCAGTATGAAAGTCCTGGTGAGTGAAGCCAGGCAGAAGAAAAGTCCTGGTGAGTGAAGCCAGGCAGAAGAAAAGTCCTGGTGAGTGAAGCCAGGCAGAAGGAAGTCCTAGTGAGTGAAGCTAGGCAGATGGAAATCCTGGTGAGTGAAGCCAGGTGAAAGTCCTAGTGAGTGAAGCTAGGCAGATGGAAATCCTGGTGAGTGAAGCCAGGTGAAAGTCCTAGTGAGTGAAGCTAGGCAGATGAAAAACCCTAGTGAGTGAAGCTAGGTGAAAATCCTGGTGAGTGAAGCCAGGTGAAAGTCCTAGTGAGTGAAGCTAGGCAGATGGAAAACCCTAGTGAGTGAAGCTAGGTGAAAGTCCTGGTGAGTGAAGCCAGGCAAGGGAAAATCCAGATGGATCAAGGATGATCGGACATCTGGTGCTGGGAAGTCCAAGTAGGTCAAAGGATTGACTGGATACTTGGCATGAAAGAAAAGTCCAAGTAGGTCAAAGGGATTGACCGGATACTTGGCACAGAGTAAAGTCCAAGTGGGTAAAAGGGATTGACTGGACACTTGGTAAGGGAGTCCTAGCAGGTCAAGGGAGTGACTAGATGCTAGGCATGACATACCAACAGGTCAAGGTTGACCGGATGTTGGTTTGGGAGGTTTGGGACTTGGTTTTGGACAAAAATCAAGTGCTGGATCGATCAGTGGATCGATCCAGGCTCTGGATCGATCAGTGGATCGATCCAGACCTGTCCCAGCGAACAGAGAGCCTCTGGATCGATCCGTGGATCGATCCAAAGGTCCCAATCGATCAGTGGATCGATTGGGACGCGGCTGCTTCGCGCGATAAGCGCTGGATCGATCCATGGATCGATCCAGGCGCGTTTCCAGAGCACAGAGGCACTCTGGATCAATCCGTGGATCGATCCAAAGCCTCCCCGATCGATTGGGAATATTCGAATCGATCGGGATCCGACCGTTGGCATCGTTTATAGCTGCAGGCGTTCGATGGCTGCGATATCTCTTCTCCGATTCACTCCAGATTTCTCGCCAGCTCCTCCACAGCACTCACAAAGCTCAGATCGCCAGTTCTTGAAGGATCTTGGAAGTTTTCCAATCAAGAGGCGGATCAAAGCCAAGAAGAGAAGCTAGGGTTAGGGTTTATACTCATTGTAAGCTTGTAAGCTTGTATTTCTTGTATCCTTTCCCTCTCTTCTTGTATTGAGTCTTGTAGGGCTTCTCCGCCCTTGGTAGTTACCATAAAGGAGAGTTTTATTTAGTGGAGGGTGTGTGTGTTGGTGTGGATCCTTGGATTAGTCACCTCTTGTGAGGTGGATACCAAGTAAAACCAACCGTGTTAGCGTTGTGTGTTTGTTTCTGTATTTTCCGCTGCACATCTTTGAAGGAACAAGCAACGCCGAGCAACGAGCGAAGCGCGACAAGCTATTCACCCCCCCTCTAGCTACTTTTGGTCCTAACAAGTGGTATCAGAGCGAGGCCGCTCTTCACCGGAATCATCGCCGGAAGGGTCAAGCATAACAAGAAAAGCTAGAGGGTGAAGAAGTTGAAGCAAATTCTTCAAGTTCAATACTTTATCAAGCTCAACTTCAAGATGCAATTCCAAGATGGACTTGGATTTGACACAAGGGTGGCTCCACCATATTCATCTACAAGCTTCGATTCTTGGAAATCAAGAATCGAAAATTTTCTTATGATGGAGATAGAGCAATGGTTTGCTCTCATGGAAGGTTTTGAAGCTCCCACAAATTCCAAGGGCAAAGTACTCAAAAGGAGCAAGTGGAGCAAAGACCAAATCCAAAGATGTGAGGCCAATGACAAAGTGACCAAGCTTTTGGTCAATTTATTGCCAAGCAACATCTTGGAACAAATTGGAGAGTTTGAAGATGCCAAGGAGCTTTGGAGCAAATTGGCAAGAATTCATGAGATCCCCTCCACTGTATCAAATCAAGGAGAATCTAAAGAGGGCGACTCATTGGATCAAGACCAAGAGGAGGACTCCAAGGTTGAGAGATGCTCAACCTCCGAAGAAGAGGAAATCCAAGAAGCTTTATCCTCAAGGGAATGCACCGAAGGGAACAAGGAGGGAGCATACTCCTTGTCTCACGTTCAAAATGATGAAGCCTCCACCTCTAGGATTGAGGGGGAGCAATTCTTGGTGACGCCGGATCAAGAAGAAGGAGAAGCTTCTACATCCGGGTCAAGTGAAGAAGAAGAAGATAGTGCCACCTCCGAAATTCAAGAAATATCAAATGGAGGAGCAAGTGTCATCCCTATACAAGAAGGTATAAATGTTTCAATTAAAAATAAAAATCATATAATATGTTTTGAGTGTAGGGAAAGTGGGCACTACAAGAGCAAATGCCCTAAATTGGCCAAGAAGAAGGGCCAAGTGGCACAAAAGGGCAAGGAGAAGCCCAAGGAGACCATCCCCGGAACAAAGAAGAGCAAGGAGCACATCGTGTGCTTCTCTTGCAATTTAAAGGGGCATTACCGAAGTCAATGCCCTAAGGGGAAGAAGGTGGTCAAGGCTCATGGAGGAAGCTCTAGTCAAGGGGGAGCCTCTAAGGTAAAAAGGAAGGTAACTTTCATTGAGCCTATTCCTTACAAAATGGTAAAAAGCATGCTAGGTCAAATTTCTATCATTTTAATGCTATTTACCATGAAAATAGAAAGCATGATAGCGTTAAAGAAAAACATATAGCTTTTCATGCTAAAACTACTACACCTAAGGCTAGGATTGTAGGTAAAAATCTAGGCGAAAACTCTAAGGATTTTAGATACAAGCCTAGAAACAAAAATGCTCATGAGTCAAATACTAAGGACTTAGTGAGAGAAAATCAAGTCTTGAGGTCAAGACTTGATAAAATGGAAAAGACCCTAAAAAGGATGGAAAATATCCTATTAGGGCAAAATGAGCATAACCTAGGTTTAGGGGTACAAAAGTCATCCAATGGCCATAGAGGTTTGGGATACAAACCAAAGGCTAAGAAGGATGTGCCCTCTTACCATAGAGTTCCATATAGTTATGGAACAAACCCTAGGTCTAGTGGTCAAGCCAAGAATACTAGGGAAGTCATCCCTAAGAGTATTTTTGCAATAAATGTGACTAAGACTTCTAAGAAGTCTAAGAAAGTCACAAAGAAGGCTACAAGGGAAGCTATTCCTAGAGTTGACCTGGAAAATGTGACCAAGGCTTCTAAGAAGCCTAACAAGGTCACTAGGAAGGTATCTAGGGAAGTTATCCCTAGTGAGTACCTAGAGCATCCAAGGAGCACCAATAGGTGTTGGGTTCCTAGGAGCATCTTCTCTACCCCATAGATGGGTTAGAGAGTGTCAACTCCGATTAGAAGGGTAGTTAACCCAACTTTGAGGAAATTGACACTCAAGGAGCATTTTCAAGGTTTTTGTTAACCTTTGAAAATGAAATGGAATTATTGATTACTCCTTGAAAGAGTAAAATGTGCCTAATGGTGGAAGAATTGATTTTAATCTTAAATGGCACATATTGGGAAATTCATAAGAACTATTAAGTTGGGATTTTGGTATGTTCTTAGGCAATTTAAGGCAATCCGGGCCTTAAATTTAAAAGTGCTACTCTTGAGGAAAAATGGAATATGCCAACATTTGAGGACATGTTTATTTTCAATTGGCATATATTAAATCAAGGAAATTAGAAATGCCAAATTTAGGCTTTGGCATTCTCTTGTAGCACTTTAGGGCAATCTAGGTTTAAGTTGTAAGTTTAGCTAAGACTTTAAGGATACTTAGATAGTTAATCTAGGTATATTTTATTTATGCTAAATCTTGCCATTATTGTTTGCCCATAATATGCCATGACATCATGTCTAGTTTTGCATTCATGTTTTATTATGAAAAATCCAAAAATACCATGTCATGACATTCATACATCATGTAGTAATAGGATATTTTCTTTTGAAAATTATTTTCTTTTGATGTATGCCATAACATAATCATGTATTAAGTTTAATTCCTTGTAATTAAGGACGAATGGCATTTAACGACACTTATTAACAAGTGACATCCTGGGTGGATGTCTAATATCTCTAAAATGCCTAGATAGATATGCATGATCCCTAGAATAGGGCAAAACCAAATTTTACATCTCACAAAGACCTCTAAGGTGACTTGTATGTGTTTTAGTGCATATTATATACAAGTGAGATGTTAGGATGATGAACAAAGCTCAAGATGTTGATTTAGTGCATTCCTTTGAGTTTTAAATTCATCAAAACACATAGTTATGTGTTTTCCCATCATTGGGAAAGCTAATGTACAAGTCATGTGCATTAAGCCCAAGGAATGTGATGGAATATTGGTTTTGAAAATGTTGTTAAAATGTTTTTGGAAAACCTTGGTGAAGGCTATCTTTTGATAGTAATCACCATTGAATAGTTAGACACAAACTTGAAGAAAAACACTAAAGTTTTTGCAAGTTTTCAAGTTTGTGTCAATCTTTGAAAATATGATGTATTTTCATAGAAAGCTATTTTTCCATGATTAAGTATGCCCTAAATAATGTCTACACGAAATTTCATAATTTTTGGATTTTTGTAGAATTTTCTAGGGGTTTCTGAAGTTGACTGAAATAGAATTTCAGCAACTATCAGAGCTCCGATCGATCCATGGATCGATTGGGTTCTGAATCGATCCGTGGATCGATTCAACGGCAATTCTCCCGCGAGCAGAAGCTCGCTGGATCGATCAGCCGATCGATCCAGGTAGTCTGAATCGATCGGTGGATCGATTC
This sequence comes from Zingiber officinale, assembly GCF_018446385.1. NCBI lineage: Eukaryota > Viridiplantae > Streptophyta > Magnoliopsida > Zingiberales > Zingiberaceae > Zingiber > Zingiber officinale. Next base: position 48,178,096 of record NC_056002.1, on the reverse strand, counting down.
AGAAAGGTTCAATCGATTGGAACCCAACTCCAATCGATCCAAGTTGTTGATTTTGGCTGGGAAGGCTTGATTTCAGCATCTTTGAACCTCTTTTAGTCTAGGTAACCATTCCAAACCCCTTAAATACATTTGTATACATACAAAGGGTGTTTTCATGTTGAAAACAAGGATGGATTGGTTAACGAAGACTGAGTAGAAGTTTAGGTTGAGGTTGTTTCAAATTTTGAATATTTGAACCTCAAAACTTCTAAATTTGGGTTTCCTAATGTTTTAGGGATTCCAAGTCATTGTTGGTGCAATGACAGAAGTTACCACCATGTCTTTAGGGGGAGGGACTCTTTAAAGACATGAAAATTATTTTTCATGAACCTTGGAAGGTGGTTAACCTTCTGTTGTGAACTTGCTCAAGGTTGAGCATTTAAACTTGAAATGGGGAGAAATGGGGAGTGGATATCCTCATTATTTCAAGTGGACACTCAAGTGGTAGATAATGCTCAAGGTTGGGTAGTTGTCTACATTGAGGGAGAAGTTAAGGTGATAATGACGGGTATGGGATCTCATTATCGGGTGATCACAACGAGTGATGTTGTGAACAACGATGAGCAACTCTTCAGGGGGAGAGTCTTCAACAAATGGATTTGTTGAAGTGTGCCCAGAATTGGAGCATAGGTTGATGTGTGTCCAACGATGGGTTGATGTGTGCCAATAGGGGGAGAATGTATGGTTAAGCTTAGGCCTTCATTACCTATGGGAAGGTCATAGGGGGAGAATGAAAGGACTCATGAAAGGGAGTAAGTTAGGCTTTCATTACCTAGAGGGAGTTTGCCCTCTTAGGGGGAGAATGAAGAGCTTAATTTATGCTTTCATTACCTAGTGGCATGAAGAAGGAGGCTATGGGATTAGCCTAACTTACATATGGGATTGTAAGTGTTATTGTGGTATTGTCAAACATCAAAAAGGGGGAGATTGTTGGTGCAATATCCCTCAGGTCAAGGTTGACCTGGGTAACCAAGCTGAGTCTTGGTTTGGGTTTAGATGTTTGACAATAAGATATTGATTGAAGAAGAGTCAAGTAGGTCAAGGTTGTTGGATACTACTGGAAGTCCTAACCGGGATGTTAGGCAAAATGAAAGACCTAGTGAGTGAAGCTAGGCGTATGAAAGTCCGGTGAGTGAAGCCGAGCAGGAAAAGTCTGGTGAGTGAAGCCAGGAAGAAAAGAAGTCCTGAGTGAAGCCAGGCGGAAGGAAGTCCTAGTGAGTGAAGCTAGGCGGATGGAAATCCGGTGAGTGAAGCCGGTGAAAGTCCTAGTGAGTGAAGCTAGGCGGATGGAAATCCTGGTGAAGGCGGTGAAAGTCCTAGTGAGTGAAGCTGGCGGATGGAAAACCCTAGTGAGTGAAGCTAGGTGAAAATCCGGTGAGTGAAGCCAGTGAAAGTCCTAGTGGTGAAGCTAGGCGGATGGAAAACCCTAGTGAGTGAAGCTAGGTGAAAGTCCCGTGAGTGAGGCAAGGGAAAATCCGGATGGATCAAGGATGATCGGACATCAGGTGTTGAGAAGTCAAGTAGGTCAAAGGATTGATTGGATACTTGGCATGAAAGAAAAGTCCAAGTAGGTCAAAGGATTGACCGGATACTTGCACGAGTAAAGTCCAAGTGGGTAAAAGGGATTGATCGGACACTTGGTAAGGAGTCCTAGCGGTCAAGGGTGACTAGATGCTAGGCATGACATACCAACAGGTCAAGGTTGACCGGATGTTGGTTTGGGAGGTTTGGGACTTGGTTTTGGACAAAATCAAGTCTTTGGATCGATCGATGGATCGATCCGGACCTTCCAATGAGAGGGTCGGATCGATCCGTGGATCGATCCAGAGGTCCAATCGATCGATGGATCGATTGGGGGCCCTGCCGGCGATACACGGATCGATCCATGGATCGATCCGGGCGTTTTCCGAAAATGGTCGGATCGATCCGTGGATCGATCCAAAGCCTCCGATCGATTGGGAATATTCGAATCGATCGGGATCGGACCGTTGGCATCGTTTATAGCTGCAGCGTTCGATGGTGCGGTATCTCTTCTCCGATTCACTCGGTTCCAGCTCCTCCACAGCACTCACAAAGCTCAGATCGCCAGTTCTTGAAGGATCTTGGAAGTTTTCCAAGTCAAGAGGCGGATCAAAGCCAAGAAGAGAAGCTAGGGTTAGGGTTTATACTCATTGTAAGCTTGTAAGCTTGTATTTCTTGTATCCTTTCCCTCTCTTCTTGTATTGAGTCTTGTAGGGCTTCTCCGCCCTTGGTAGTTACCATAAAGGAGAGTTTTATTTAGTGGAGGGTGTGTGTGTTGGTGTGGATCCTTGGATTAGTCACCTTTTGTGAGGTGGATACCAAGTAAAACCAACCGTGTTAGCGTTGTGTATTTGTTTCTGTATTTTCCGCTGCACATCTTTGAAGGAACAAGCAACGCCGAGCAACGAGCGAAGCGCGACGAGCTATTCACCCCCCCTCTAGCTACTTTTGGTCCTAACATTACATTCATTGATCATTTTAGTAAATACACTTGACTTTATCCTATGAGAAGGAAATCTGATTTATTTGATATATTTTGTAATTTTCAAATTCAAGTTGAACGATCTTTTAATCGTAAAATACTCTCTTTTCATTCTGATTGGGGAGGCGAATATCAAGCTCTCCATCGTCATTTTGTCTCTTGTGGAATTGTTCATCGAGTTTCTTGTTCTCACACTCCAGAACAAAATGGCTCTGCTGAGAGAAAACATAGACATATAATTGAAACTGCCTTAGCTCTTCTTCATCATGCATCAGTTCCGCGCAAATTTTGGGATGAAGCTGTTAGCACTGCAGTATATCTCATAAATCGACTTCCTACACCATTGCTCAATCATAAATGTCCTTTTGAAACACTTTATAATCAAACCCCTGATTACACTTTCTTTCGAATTTTTGGTTGCGCATGTTATCCATGGTTACGCCCCTATTCTAAACACAAACTTGACTCTCGTTCACTACAATGTGTTTTTCTTGGTTATAGCAATTTGCACCATGGTTATCGTTGCTTGCATATACCAACAGGACGAATTTATATTTCACGACATGTTACTTTTGATGAGTCTTTATTCCCTTTTTCGGTAGCTTCTTCAATCTCTCCTCCCGATACAAGTGGCACCTTCTTAATGCCACCTAATATTATCAGAAGTGATGGAATTCTAGGTCCTGCTCCGGAGCTCTCTAATAACTCTCCTATACCATCAGAATCACCTTCGGTTGCTGCTCCAATCTTAGAAGTCTCGCCGATCGAAGATAATATGCTCTTTGGTTCCTCGGATAATGCAAGTCCGTCATCTACATCACCATGTCAGCCTACTTCCTCGTCGTCATCAACAAGTGATTCAGATGATAATGCTCCTTGTCGCATGCTTCCCATTAGTGATATTTATGAGTGTTGTCCACCAAATGCAACTCGATATCCCCTTCCATGAGCTCTAGTGGTTTCTTCCAAATCTATTGAACCAACCTGTTTTACACAAGCAAACAAGGATCCAAACTGGCATAGTGCAATGACTACAGAATTTGATGCACTTCTTCGCAATGGAACATGGACTCTAGTTCCGTGCACTCCCTCAATGAATGTTGTGGGCTCTAAATGGGTATTCCGTCTTAAGCATTGAGCTGATGGTTCTCTTGAAAGATACAAAGCTCGACTTGTAGCTAAAGGATTTAGTCAACAGCCAGGTATTGACTTTAATGACACTTTCAGCCCAGTCATCAAAATTACATCTGTCAGACTATTATTATCAATAGCTGTTAGTTCTAATTGGCTTGTATGACAATTGGATATTTCAAATGCATTTCTCCATGGTCATCTTGAGGAAACTATATTTATGGAGCAACCACCTGGTTTCATTCATCCACAATTTCCATCTCATGTTTGCCAACTCAAGAAATCCTTATATGGTCTTCGACAAGCTCCTCGTGGATGGTTTCATCGACTATCTAATTGGTTACAAGCTCAAGGATTTTCTGGATCAAAGACTGACTCGTCTCTATTTCACAAATATAATGATGAAAATATGATATTTTTTCTTATTTATGTGGATGCCATTCTGATAACCGGCAATGATCACAAGGGTATCACAACTTTATTAAGTCTTCTCAATCAAGAATTTCCTACTAGAGATTTGGGTATTGCTCGTTTTTTTCTTGGTATTGAGCTTATTCCACATGAGGATGACTATCTTCTCTCTCAGAGCAAATACATTATCGGACTTCTTCAAAAAGCCAAAATGGATGGAGCATGTCCGGTCTCTACGCCAATTGCTATAAACAACTATCCAACTTCATCCTCTCCTGCTCTATCTGATCCACAAATTTATCGAAGTATTGTTGGGGCATTACAATATGTCACTATCACACATCCTGATATTACTTTTGCGGTAAATCGTGCTTGCCAATTCATGCATGCTCCAACCGAACAAAATTGGGATAATGTAAAAAGAATACTTCGCTATCTCAAGGCACTATTCTACATGATCTTCTTTTATATTGCCAATCATCTCGAGATTTACATGCATATAGTGATGTGGATTGGGCAAGTTCTCCTGAAGATAGACGCTCTACTAGTGGATATGCAATATTTCTTGGACGAAATCTTATCTCATGGAATTCGAAAAAGCAACCTACGGTATCTCGTTTAAGCACTGAAGCAGAATATAAAGCTATAACAAATACAACGTCAGAAATTATTTGGCTTCAATCACTTCTCTCTGAACTTCATCTTGCATCAAATATTGCACCAAAAATTTGGTGCGACAATATTGGAGCAACATATCTTACAGCAAATCCAAGCTTTCATGCTCGTACAAAACATGTGGAAATTGATTTTCATTTTGTTCGTGAACGTGTGGCAACTCAGCAGTTATCCGTCTCTTATATTTCTGCTGAAGATCAAATCGCTGACATCTTTACTAAGCCACTATCCAGACAACGTTTCAACAAGTTAGCAAGCAAACTCAACGTCAGAGATCTCCCACTGAGTTTGTCGGGGGGTAAAAGAGATATAACAGAATTATCCAAATTAACCGGATCAAATTACCAAATCAAATCATATTAGTATTTGGATTATTCTAATAATTCTGTTATAATTATTCTCAGAATTATTCTTAGAATAATTCTGTTATTTATTAATTAGTTATTTGACCAAATACTTTTGAACATTATATACTGTATTGTCCTTAGGACAAATATCAATGAACAATAGATTTTATTATTCTCATCTTATTCCTTCCTCTCTCCCTATTTTTCCTCTTACATGGACCACCCTCATCGCCGGTCTTGTGCTCAACGACGACTACCATACGGATATCGAGAAGTTCCGCAGCTCGCGGGCCATCAGCGTCCACCATAACAGTTTCGCAATCGCCACCGTGCTCTCCGCCTCCGCCTCCGGCTCTGACTCAAGACTGAGCGCTTCGCTTCGGCTCCCAGGTCCATACCTGTGCAGTCCACAGCTCCCTCATTGGTCTCTACTCCAACTGCTCCGATCTCGCCAGCGCCAAGCGGGTCCTCCGGACATCGGACTCCGAAAACCCGGTCGTGAGATGAAACCCTCTCCCTTTTTGTCGAAATGCTCCTTCGAGACCATCCGTCGGACGAGTTCACCATCGCCTCCTCTCTCTACTTCGCCTCCTTCGCCAGCGACTCAGGCATCGGAAGATCCGTCCGTTGTCTGGTTCTCAGGACCGTCTTCGTCTCTCACGCCATGTACGCCAAGCTGGGATACTTTCAGTCACTTACGCCCGTGGAGTGTTCGACCAAATGCCTGGTGCACATTCCCTCCTCAAAAAATAAAAATAAAAATAAAAATAAAAATAAAAATAAAAATAAAAAAATAAAATAATAATAATAATAATAAATCGACCTCTTAATTAATTAATAAAAAATCTTTTAATTTTTAAAAATTAATTAATTCATTAATTTTCCATTGGGAAAGGAATATAGTTTGTTTTATAACGATAGAAGAAGTTTAGATTCTCTCTCCAAATAACTCTATCCTCATGTCCTTTTGTCGATCAAACATGTTAGATTATATCTCAAGTCTTGCACATGATGAAGATACTATACACATCTTAAGTATATCATGATCATCCAATCGATAAAGAGACATAGGGATAAAATTATTTAAGGACAGAGGATCTGAATTACCATATAAGATATATCTAATCCATAATTAAATATTTTAAAATAATAATAATAATAATAAATAATAATAATTCATGTGGTGAACCAAATGCTTGAGAGGGGATGTGGTGAACATTCCCTCCTAACCATTCATAATAATAATAATAATAATAAATAATAATAATAATAAATCGACCTGTTAATTAATTAATAAAAAATTCTTTTAATTTTAAATAATTAATTTCCCATTGCGAAAGGAATATAGTTTGCTTTATAACCATATAAGAACATCAGATCCTCTGTCTTAAAATACTTTTGTCCTTGTCCCCTTTTCGATGAAATAGATTAGATTATATCTCAAGTATGTTTTGCACATCACGAGGATATCGTACACATTTTAAAGATGTCATGATCGTCTGATCGATAAGGGAACATAGAGACAGAATTAATTCGGGACAGAGGATCCGAATTATTATATAACATCTATCTTGTCCATAATTAAATATTTTAATTCTAACAACTAACTTTTATTTGAAATAAAATAAAATAGTTTATTTAATTAAATGGTTTATTCAATAAATAATTATAAGTTGAATCAGAAATTTGAATAATTTTCTTTCTAGACTCCTAACATTAAAGTTTTTTTTCTTTCTATTTTTTTCCTTTTTCTTTTTTACTTACTTGCATTAAATGCTTTCTCATTAGGGACCAATTGAGATCTCTCATTTTTCCCTTGAATTTGAATTTGAATGAATATGACTAAAATTCCTTTAATGACAAAATGTATTGTATTAATAGGATCTTCATTGAGAGTTCATTAGCATACATACCAATATTTTCTTAAGAGGAATTTTGCATTGAGTTTTCCTTTGTTTTGTCTTGCTTTGAGTATTTTTTGAACTATGTTGAAAGATTATTTTACATCATGCTCTCAGGGTAGTGTGAATTGAAATGTCTTGTGACATCTTTTATTTGAATAAAAGCGAATTCGATAGTGTTGCTTCAAGGGAATTACTAGATGTTATTGATGAGGACAAGGTCCCCATTTTACATGGTCTCTAGTAATGTAGTCATTGTCAGACCTTTGGGCATAGAGTTTTATATTGCATTTGATGCATCCGTTGAAATGAGACCTGTGGCCACAGTATATAAGGTATTTTAGTTTACTTTATAACTCGTAATTGATATACCTCACATTCATCAATACTCCGACCATATGCAAATGCGATAACAATACTTGACAGAAAACAAAAACTCGGCGTCCTGTTGGTCATAAAATGGGGAAAATAATGAAAGAAAATCGGATAGCATGGCATAAAATTACAAAAGAGAAAAATACATTACACAATGTAAAATTAGGAACTCGGTTTGTAAGCATTCAAAAAACAATACAAAAGTGAAGGCTAAGGCAGTGCTGTGAGCGTGGATTTTTAGTGAATTCTGGTTTTCTGATTTTGTGGAGTGTAGGAAGGAACAAAATAGGTGGAGTATTTATCAGGTAAGTAATTTCGAACCAAAGTTGGCATGATCTATAAGATCCCAGAAGCAATGCTGGAAGTTGCATGAACCGTCAAGGTATGCTCTGGTATGAACGTCAAGCCTGCAATATTAGAAAAAATTTTAGCTTTCAGTTTCCAACATAACTTTATTGTTCAAGTTATCTTATGATATAAACTAGAAACATAACTCTTCTTCCATCGTTTCACTGTTCTAATAGATAGTTGTGTTTGGTGACTAAACGAAAAAGCATAATTTTTTTTTTAAAAAATTAAGCCTAACAAAAATTTATGATTAGCAAACATAGCCAAAGAAAGTTAAAATTCTTGAATTAAATATGTGTATTATAATATACGCTACATATACTCTCATGTTTTTATTTGTATCTATCTATATGTGTTTTATTTGCAACAGTTTGTTTATTAATGATTTTAATTTCTCTACATAGAGTAAGTCAATTTTCATTTAGGTGTATTAATTTTTGACTTTTGACACCGCTAAAGGGAAATCACTCCTATTACTAATTTAGGCAATCAAAAAGAAAGTCCATGAGACTGATTTAACATATCAATGCCTATGTTTTTGCAGATGATTATAGCCAACAATATTAAACTACAATTCTATAACTAGAAAATGACAAAGAAATATCTAAAGTTTGTGAAAAAAACAATTTATTCTATTGATAAGTCACTTGTTGGTACATTAATAACCCAATTCACGATCATGAAGTTTAATGAGTTGTAAAGTATGCAAGAACATACCATTAAGAAGACTAATATTGTAGGAAATTTAAAGAGCTTAGGAATGATTATAGATAACTCATTGGTTTAGTTTATTTTAAACTCACTGCCTTCTAAATATAATATTTTTCCAATCAACTATAACACTATTAAGGACAAATGGGAGATTAATAAATTAATCAATTAACTTATTTAGGAGGAATAATAACTTACAAATTTAGAAAGTTATTCCATCAATCATATTATTTAAGGAGTTGGTAAAGCGTTGAAAGTAAAAGCCAGAGTTTTAAGAAAAGCAAATCGATAAAGCTCCTTAGACTAATAAAAAGGAATACAATGATGATAAGCATTGATTCTTTAAAAAATAATATTATCAGAAAGATTACCCAATCAGAAGGTTTGATTTGAAAAGTGTATTAAATACTTATAATGTTTTGAATCAAACTTAATTGATGTTCTTTGTAATACTTGAAGGCTTCTTTCTAGTGCTACTATTTGTGTATTCAATATGAAGCAAAAATTCCTTACAATTCAGACCATAAGTTAAACTAAAATTTTTTTAGGTGGGAAATCATATGAAAGCTCAAATTGACGGGATAGAAACTTACCATTTGGTCTTAAAAACTGGCTATCATTTAAACTTATTGTAGACTCTTTATGTACCTTCAATATCTATGAAAGTCTTAAATACTAGTTATCATTTAGATCTATTGTAAACTCTTTATGTAACTTCAGTATCTATGTACCTTACGTCTCTTTCAAAACATGATGTTTGTGGTTTGGTTTTAATTTTAGACATTATTCTTTTAATTTACGTAAGAAATTTAGATTTATTAGTTATAGAGACTTAATAATGGTTTCTATGGATTGACATTTAATGATAAATTTGTTGGATCCTTACTTTGCATCAATATTATAATTAAGCGTATAATATGTTTAATGAAAATTTGACTTATGATAAGTGTTTGGGTTGTATATAAAAAAAACTAGAAAGATTGATAAAGAATGATTGTATAGAATCTAGATTTTAGTGATTTGATTTGTGTAAGTTGCATTAAGGGAAAACAAAATCGATATGATAAGAAAAATACTACAAGAAACACTTAGCTTATTGAAATTATACACAAATGTATGGACCTTTTGTTTCTTCATCATTTGGTGAAGAAAAATATTTTATCACCTTTATTAATGTTTTTTCATATTATAAATACATTATTTGCTTTAAGAAAAGTCTCAAATGGTGAATGTTTTCGAACTATACATTAATGAGATTGAAAAACAATTAGATAAAAAGGTGAAAATTACAATGCCTAATAGGGAGTGAATATATGGAAAATATAATGAAACAAGATACCCTCCAAGCCATTTGCAAAACATTTTTGAAAGATATGACATATGTACATAATATATTGTCAGACACACTGTAATAAAATGGTGTGGCAGAAAGGGGTTACTGCACATTAATGGATATAATTAGGAGTATGATGAGTTATCATTACTAAAATCATTGTGAATGTATATTGATCCCGTCCGAAAGCTGAGTCAGATGGAGGCGGGCCTTGATGTACTGGAAGTTGACGGAAAGTCGCTGCGGCGTCCGATCTACCTACCCTTCGAAAGGGTTCACACGGGCAGACAATGAAAGATGATGACCGAGACGATGATGTTAGGGCTCTGCGCACACTCAGACGAGCCCACGAGTCGTTAGAGACCAGAAACCATGGAAAAAGTCCCCGGGTCAGACCCTCCGACACTCAAATCAAGTACTTTTTCCCCAGAAGCACAGAGAAAAGACGAAAAGTAAGAGTAGCCTCTCGCAAGGGCATCGAGCGTTCACTCGAACCTTACCTGAGGATTAGTAGTATTGTAGAAGATTGTAAGTGTTGTGAGTGTGCTCTTAACTTATCAATTTCAATTTCCTTCCGTTTCCGTCTGTGCGCTCCCCTAGTATCAGAGCTTGTCATACTCTTGTTACTTAAGCTTGTTGGTATTATGCAACCTTGAGAAACAAAAGGTCAGATCCTAACTTGGTGGAAAAAGGCAAAGAAAGCTTGAGAATCCAAGGGCACATCTGTATGAGGTTCTCCGGGAAGGAACTGCCCTCGCCTAAAGAACAAGAGTCCTTGTAAGTTCTGATAAGTTTTTATGAGCACTTTCATTATTTCAAGAAATACAATTTCATATCGAGAAGCTCTTTCTGCTACTGATCCTATAGAAAATCCTTCTATTGGTTTTGCCAAGCCAAGCGATTATCAAGGTATTACGCCTGGAATCGCTGCAATCATTAAACAAAATAATACACAAATCCATTTGCTTATCCAAATAGCCGAACCCCTAAGAGATATTCAGCAGGAACTTCGAAAACAAAACAACCCTCCTTTTCCACAAGACTTAGTCTCCAAACTTCAAAACCTATCTCTTGGTCCATCCAAACCCAAAGAAAAACCTGGAAAGCTAAGGGTATTTAAAGACCCATATAAAATCCTAAAGCAAGAACAGGAAAAACTAAAGGGAGTATGACCACCACCAGAACAGAGCAACATCAAGTAGCCACAACACCATTATTTGAAGATCAAATAAGGAGCTACAGAATAAATCAACGACGTCTTTACAATACTCAGCAAGCTGCAAGGAGACTTGGACGTCAACTTACTGGTGGAGCATCATCAAGGTATACCCTTGAACAGCAACTGGAGCCAGAAGCCTAGCTGCAGCTATCCATGCAAGAACGAGCCTCTATAGTACCGACGAAGGTTCTTTATCACTCTAGAAGGGATGACGCCCATCACAGAGTTTATGTTCATAGATTTGAAGAAGCTATACTAGTGACAGACAATCACCAAGTTGACAGGAACTTCATTCAAGAAGAAAGTTTTATGCAACTGCAAAGGAGTCGCATGCAGTATATCCACCTGGGTGTCCTCCAGGTGCGTATTCAGATATTACACAGGCAACATGAAGGAACTATGACACTCATAGTCTTCAGAGACAACCGGTGGCAAGGTGATCAAGTACTTTTGTTTAATAGAACTAACCTCCCGGTCTATATTTCTCAGCAGCAAAAGATTGCGCAGCTGATACTTGAAAAAATAGCTATTCCAGAGGTTTATGAAGTACCTCATCTTAGCTACACAGAAAGGAGGACTAAAGGATTTGGGTCAACTGAAGATCAACATACGTTAGCCCAAAATCAAGCCTCTACTTCACAAAGCTCGAGATATTTTACAACTCAGGATATATTTTCCTTATTACTCCCAAGGGAAACAACGGCAGTCCTTGTTCAGGATGACTCATGCCCAAATAATTTTGAAAAAGCCCATGCAGTGGATACAAGCCCAGGGGCCACTGCACCACGGTCCATGGAAACTACTCAAAATTATAAGGACACTGACAACTCCTATCTGGACTACATACAATACTTGTCCCAATTAAGTACAAAAACCAAACCGTTATGGGACACTTATCCTGACTCGGATTCTGAATGGACTAACCCCTTTGCAAGCGAAGGTGATGGGAGAAAGGAAACATTTATTGAATTAATCCCAGAAAATTGTGAATGATTTATTGAGTTAATTGCTGCTAATGCTGAAATGGAGTACCCCTGTTTAAGGAGGCTGGTAGAAGAAGTGACACCAACTACTGAGCAAATTTCCTCCACCAGCACCGTAATATCTCCATATCGCCCTCCCACAGACACGGCAATGGGACCACCTTGGTATCCCCCAGCAGCTAACACTATTACAAATCCCCCTGCTTTTCAACCCATATACGAACAACAACCACCAAGAACAATATTTCGAGGAGGAATGAATAATGAGTTATGAACTCTCCCATCTGCACAACAACAAAGTGGGGCGATATTCATAATCCCGGAACAATTGAATCTTTTTGATGATGCCTTTTCAAGATGGGAATCCATTACGAAGAATTTTGTAGCCGCACAATCATTCTCAGACACCAAGAAAAAGGTAGAGTTTATTGAAAATCTTTTAGGAGAGATTGAAAAAATAACTTGGGTTTAATGGAGGATGACTTATGCTACAGAATATGATGCCCTCATAACAATTAGTGAAGGAAGGGAAGGGACTCAGAATATATTGTCCCAAATGAGAAGGGTATTCTCTGTAGAAGATCCCACCCAAGGATCTACTGAAATCCAGAATTCTGCTTATAGGGATCTTGAGAAGTTATCATGTGACAATGTCAAGAATATAATCCAGTATATTAATGATTATATGCGGTTAGCAGCCAAGACGGGAAGATTATATGCGGGACCAGAGCTATTAGAAAAATTCTGGCTTAAAATGCCAGGAGATCTCGGAAACCGAATTAAAGCAGCATTTGAAGCAAAGCATCCTGGTCTAACAGTGGGAGTATTCCCTAGAATTATTTTGTCCACAAGTTCTTAGAACAAGAATGCAAAGATGCGACATTTAAAAGGTCACTCAAGGACTTGTCTTTTTGTAGCCAAATTCCAATCCCGGGCTACTATCAAAAAACTGGAACCAAGAGGATGGGAGTAAGGCAGTCAAAGACCTACAAAGGTAAACCCCATAATTCCCATGCAAGAATTGAAAAGAGAAAACACTTACTCAGAAATAAGAAATGTAAGTGTTATTTATGTGGACAAGAAGGGCATTTCGCTAAAGACTGTCCCAATGAAAAACGAAATGTAAAAAGAGTTGCTATATTTGAGCAACTGGACTTACCCGACGACTACGACATTCTTTCAGTACAAGAGGGAGAAGCCCAAAGTGATGCCATATTCAGCCTTTCTGAAGGAGAAGATGGTATATATGAGGTACAACAATCTCTGCAAACTCTCCAATTAAACTCTATATATATGCTTGGCTTAGAAAATGGAGGATACCGACAACAAATAAAGTTAACAGATGCGCAGTCTAATTGCCTGCACCAGTGGAAACATAATGAAAGGATATTTTCTCCTCAATCCCATATATGCACCTGCTGCAAAAGGGCAACCGTACAGAGGGCAAGAATCCACTACTCCGAATGCTTCCTCACGATCTGCAATCTTTGTGGACCTTATTACTTCAACAAGGAGGTACCTGTTACCCCTGCCCCTGCAACGATATTTAATCCTAACAATTTAATATAGGAGCAGCGAAATTATATTATATGGTGTGAAGAAGAAATAAGAAGGTTGCAAGAAGAAGTAAAATACTTCAAGACTCAATATGAGGCACTACAACTCGAAAAGGAATTACAAAAGGATTTTCAAGACTTAGGAGAAGAAGATGAGGAAGTCGCTCATATGTTGATTGAAGAAATAGCTGCATCCAATTCTAGCCCCAGGTTGGTAAAAAATATGTTGTACAATCTAACAGTTGAAATAGATATTCCAGGAATTCCTAAGTTCAAACTAAAGGCAATACTTGACATGGGGGCAACTACCTGCTGCGTTGATCAAAGGTCGGTTCCAAAAGATTCATTGGAACAAAACACATTCACAGTATGTTTCAGCGGGGTAAATTTGCAGTAGACTACAAAAATGAAACTAAAAAACGGCAGGATGATGATTGGTGACAATATCTTCATAATTCCTTACACCTACAGTTTTCCTATGACTCTGGGGGACAACATCCAATTTATCATTGGATGCAATTTTATAAGAGCTATGCACGGAGGATTAAGAATTGAAGGCAATACGGTAACATTCTACAAGAACCTGACCACTATAAATACATTGCCTTCTGTTAATGCAGCCATTGAGGAACTCGAGCTGGAGGAAGAAGAATACATTCAAATAAAGGAGATGGTTCATATATCAGTTGGAAGAAGAAATTTATCTTTTGAACAAAAATTTGGACCTCTCTTACAAAAGTTAAAGGAGCAAGGAGTAATTGGGGAAAACCCCTTGCAACACTGGCAGAAAAACCAAATCGTATGTCAGCTGGATATAAAAAATCTGGAGTTTATTATTGAAGATAGGCCTCTGAAGCATTTGACTCCCACTCAGAATGAAGCTTTCTCAAAACATGTTAAGGCCTTATTGGATCTAAAGATTATTTGTCCAAGTAAAAGCAGGCACCGAACCACGGCTATCATTGTAAACTCTGGAACTACTGTCGACCCAATCACAAAAGAAGAAAAGAAAGGAAAGGAAAGACTGGTATTCAACTATAAGCGTCTAAATGATATCACACACAAAGACCAGTACAGTCTACCGGGTATTAATATCATCCTTAAAAAGGCCAGTAATAGTTGTATATTTTCAAAATTTGATTTGAAAAGTGGCTTTCATCAAGTTGCTATGCACCCTGATTCTATTGAATGGACGACATTCTGGGTCCCTGATGGATTATATGAGTGGCTAGTTATGTCATTCGGTCTTAAAAATGCACCAGTGATTTTTCAAAGAAAAATGGACTAATGCTTCAAAGGAACAGAAGATTTTATTGATGTATACATAGACGATATACTGGTATTCTCCCCAGATGAAAAGAGTTACGAGCAACATCTTCAGAAGATGCTCAGTATTTGCCAAGACAATGGGTTAATATTAAGCCCAACAAAAATGAAAATAGCGGTACTAGAAATTGAATTTCTAGGCGCTATAATTGGCAACTGCAGGATCAAATTACAACCCCATGTGATTACAAAAATTGCAGATTTCAATGACAACGAGTTGAAAACTACCAAAGGGATGCGATCTTGGCTAGAGTTGTTAAACTATGCTAGAAACTATATTCCTAACCTACGAAAATTACTAGGGCCTCTATATGCCAAAACATCTCCTAATGGAGAAAGGAGATTAAATCAGCAGGACTGGGATTTAATCAGGCAAATTAAAACCAAGGTGAAACAATTACCAGACCTTGAGCTACCCCCACCAGAATGTTATATGATCTTTGAAGTAGACGGATGTATGGATGGATGGGGCGGAATTTGCAAATGGAAAAGAAAGAAATTTGATCCTATTTCCTCTGAGAAGATTTGTGCTTATTCAAGTGGTAAATTTAACCTACCAAAGTCAACTATTGATGCGGAGATCTATGCGGTCATGAATACAATGGAGGCTTTAAAAATATATTTTTTGGACAAATCAGAGCTCCTGATCAGGACAGACTGCCAAGCTATTATTAGCTTTTTCGAAAAAACAGCTAACCGTAAACCTTCCCGAGTTAGATAGATTCCCTTCACGGATTATATTACCGGAGCTGGACCAACAGTACAATTTGAACACATAGACGGCAGAAATAATCAGACAGCTGACTCTTTATCCCATCTAATTCTGTGTTAATATTTTCAGAATGGCCGGAACAGCATTTAGGCCAGTTGGCGCTGCTAGCACCAACCATCACAGAAGTAACGAATCAACCACACCCGCAAGCGCAGGATCTACTGAACAAGATGATTCAAGCCCTTTTGAAATCGTTGAACAATACCAGCAAAAGATCAATTCAAGACATGAGAGACCAGTCCCACTCGATGAGTACCACCAGATCTCAGAAGATTTACACACTATTGAACAGAGAGCAGCAATCAGAGCTGTCAATGCTCTACAGCAACTCAGGCTTATCCACTCCCTTAAACGACAAGAGTGTAACCAGTGTTGAGGAAAGGACAACGGTGGAACGACTGGCACCCAACAGTAGAACAATGTGACAGACAACTATCACATGCCAGATATCTTCTTCAAGATTGTATGACAAGGATGAGCAACTTTAAGGTCTAAAGGACAGCAGACGTGATGGACCCAAAGAAAAAGAAGATTCACACGTGGAGCAAAATGTAATTAAAGTATGTATAATAATGCACTACTTTATAAAAGTAGATGCGTACTACTAAAGATGTGAAGTGCTTCTTATCCCTTTATCAACAAATGTGATGATGGGGCCCAATGAGCACCCAGCGTTTGCTATAAGGAGGTAAGAGTAGCCTCTCGCAAGAGCATCGAGCGTTCACTCGAACCTTACCTGAGGATTAGTAGTATTGTAGAAGATTGTAAGTGTGCTTGTGAGTGTGCTCTTAACTTATCAATTTCAATTTCCTTTCGTTTCCGTCTGTGCGCTCCCCTGGTGTGACGAGTAAGAAATGACGAGTGAGCGTATCTGCATAAGGGACAAAACATCTCTTTTTATACTGCAATGGATGTTTCTGGGGTCTGGTGGGTGTCAGGGAATGTCAGCTGTCAGGCTTTGTCTGGTGGTAAATGACACGCGGCACATCCTCATAGGCCGGCAATAGAACCAAAGGAGTAATGAGCCCTGACTCTTAGCATATTCCCTGACACACTAATTATTCTCTGACAGACAGTTACGATTCCCTTGCTTTCTTGTCCTGTAGTGCCTGGCGTCCTCCGTTCGTGATTGCTACGCTAGACCTTTACACTTGCTAACCTCGCTCTGATATCTTGCTAACCCCGATCTGACTTCGCCTTCAGACCTATGCTTTGAACCCTGTCCTATGCATCTCCTATTGCAAACCCTGAACCGTCTTGTCTCTTATTGGCATTACGTGTCGCGCCCTGTATACTTTAGTTCGGTTCTGTTTATCCCTGCTTCCAAGCTGTGTCTGACTTCGTTTGTCCTGACCTGTATCCTTGGCTAACACATCACAACCTGTATATTTTATCATAAATCCTGACCTATATCCTTGGCTAATATATCCCGACCTACATGCCAGGTCTGTATTCCGACCCGCATCTATTTACTGTTATCCATGACTTATACGTTCCGACCTGTACGCCAGGCCTGTATCTGACCTGCTTCTGTCCACTGTTATCCATGGCTTGTACGTCCGACTAGTACGCCAGGCCCTCCGACGCTCAAGTTAGGTACTTTTTCCCCAGAAGCATAGAGAAAGGACGAAAAGTAAAGATGAGTAAGAAATGACGAGTGAGCGTACCTGCATAAGGGACAAAACATCCCTTTTTATATTGTAATGGATGTTTCTGGGTCTGGCGGGCGTCAGGGAATGTCGGCTGTCAGGCTTTGTCTGGCGGTGAATGACACGCGGCACCTCCTTATAGGCCGGCGACAGAACCAAAAGGGTAATGAGCCCTGACTGTTAGTATATTCCCTGACACACTGATTATTCTTTGACAGACAGTTACGATTCCCTTGCTTGCTTGTCCTATAGTGCCCGGCGTCCTCCGTTCGTGATTGCTACGCTAGACCTTTACACTTGCTAACCTCGCTCTGATATCTTGCTAACCCCGATCTGACTTCGCCTTCAGACCTGTGCTTTGAACCCTGTCCTATGCATCTCCTATTGCAAACCCTGAATCGTCTTGTCTCTTATTGGCATTACGTGTCGTGCCCTGTATACCTTAGTTCGGTTCTGTTTATCTCTGCTTCCAAGCTGTGTCTGACTTCGTTTGTCCCGACCTGTATCCTTGGCTAACACATCATGACCTGTGTATTTTATCATAAATCCTGACCTGTATCCTTGGCTAACACATCCCGACCTACATGCCAGGTCTGTATTCCGACCTGCTGACCGCTGTTATCCATGGCTTACACGTTACGTCCTGTACGCCAGGTCTGTATTCCGACACGCATCTGTATATTGTTATCCATGACTTGTACGTTCCAACCTGTACGCCAGGCTTGTATCCCGACCTGCTTCTATCCACTGTTATCCATAGCTTGTACGTTCTAACCTGTACGTCAGGCCTGTATCCCAACCTACTTCTGCCCGTTGTTATCCATGGCTTGTACGTCTCGACCTACACGTCAGGTCTGTATTTCGACCCGTATCTATTTACTGTTATCCATGGCTTGTACATTCCGACCTATACACCAGGCCTATATCCCGACCTGCTTTTGTCCGCTGTTATCCATGGCTTGTACGTTTTGACCTGTACACCAGGCCTGTATCCCGACCCGCATCTGTATATTATTATCCATGGCTTGTACATTCCGACCTGTACGCCAGGCCTGTACTACGCCAAAGGCCTTTCCCTCTACGCCTTTATATGGCATGTAGGCCCACTTCTTAGCTGTACCTGGCCTGAGGGCCTAGTTCTTGTTGGGACCGAAAAGTAGCTAGAGGGGGGTGAATAGCTCTTCACGTGCTAGGTGCTCGTCGTTGCTTGTTTCTTCAAAGATGCGCAGCGGAAATACAAGAAACAAACCACACAACGCTAACAAGGTTGGTTTACTTGGTATCCACCTTACAAGAGGTGACTAGTCCAAGGATCCATACCTACTCACGTACCCTCCACTATGAATAACACTCCTTTATGGTAACTACCAAAGGCGGAGAAGCCCTACAACACTCTCAATACAAGGAGAAGAAAGGGAAATACAGGATAATCAAAAGCTTACTGGATGTGCAATAAAAACCCTAACCCTAACTTCTTCTTCTTGCTTTTGATCCGCCTCTTGACTTGGGAAACCTCCAAGAACCTTCAAGAACTGGCGATCTGAGCTTGAGAGAAGTGTGGAGAAGTCGCTGGTGTAATCTGAGATGAAATCGTGAAAGCTCTGCCGCAGCCATCGCACGCCTGCAGCTCAAATACGACGCAACGGTTGGATCCCGATCGATTCGAAAGTTCCCAATCGATCGGGGAGGCTTTGGATCGATCCTCGGATCGATCCAGAGCGCCTCTGTGCTCTGGGAAAACGCCTGGATCGATCCACGGATCGATCCAGCGCTTATCGCGCGAAGCATGTCCCAATCGATCGGCGATCGATTGGGACCTCCGATTGATCTGATCGACCCTGGAAAGACTTGGATCGATCCACTGATCGATCCAGAGGCTCTCTGTTCGCTGGGAAAGGCCTGGATCGATCCACTGATCGATCCAGAGGCTTTCTGTTCGCTGGGAAAAGCCTGGATCGATCCACTGATCGATCCAGCTCTTGGTTTTTGCCCAAAACCAAGTCCCAAGCCTCTCAAACCAACATTCGGTCAACCTTGACCTGTTGGTATATCATGCCTAGCATCTGGTCACTCCCTTGACCTGCCAGGACTCCCCACCAAGTGTCCGGTCAATCCCTTTGACCCACTTGGACTTTTCTCTTCGTGCCAAGTATCCGGTCACTCCCTTGACCTACTTGGACTTCCACCAGATGTCTGGTCAATCTTGACCCATCTGGATTTCCCCGTGCCTGGTTTCACTCACCAGGTCTTTCACCTAGCTTAACTTACTAGGATTTTCACCTGGCTTCACTCACCAGGATTTTCTCCTGCCTGGCTTCACTCACCAGGACTTCCAATCTGCCTAGCTTCACTCACTAGGACTTCTCTTCTGCGTGGCTTCACTCACCAGGACTTTCTTCTGCCTGGCTTCACTCACTAGGACTTTCAATCTGCCTAGCTTCACTCACTAGGACTTCTCTTCTGCCTGGCTTCACTCACCAGGACTTTCTTCTGCCTAACATCCCAGTTAGGACTTCCCAGTCAGGTATCCGGTCATCCTTGACCTACTTGACTCTTCTTCAATCAACCTTGTATTGTCAAACATCGAAACCCAAACCAAGATTCAAGCTTGGTCAACCAGGTCAACCTTGACCTGAGGGATGTTGCACCAACAGTTCTCAGCTGTACCTGGCCTGTGAACCTCATTCTCAGCTGTACCTGGGCTGTGAGCCCCATTCTTGATTGCTATCGAAGATGGATTTGGTCCAACGTGTAATCCTATCATTTGACTGCCTCGTAAGCGGAGATTTTGACCACGACTCCGCGAGCTTGACTTCTGACTTCCACGTAAGCTTGACTTTTAACATCCACGTAAGCTTGACTTTTGACCTCCACGTAAGCTAGACTATTTGTCACGCCCCGAGGGAGTCCCTGTCCGAAGAAATTTTGACAACATCTCCCCTGTACGGGTGACAATCTGTGACATATATACAATGCCCTCAGGGCCACATATACCTCGGCCAACATGGTCGGAATAATAACAATAAAATATCTAAACAACCACTAAGTTATATATGTAGCAGCCTACTCAGCTGTACTAAAACCAAAACACAGCGGAAAAATGATAGAAAATCAAATACAATCCAAAATACAAAACTACTAGCCGGCTAGGCTTACACAACCATCAAACAACACAAAATACCACATAACAACACTCCAGCGCCAAAACCAGAATATACAATGCTAAGTACTCTTAATACATAAAAACAAATAAAGCATAAATGAAACCGGTAAGTCTTCTGATGTGACGTGAGAACCGACGGACAGGATACTCCAAGTGACTCCATAAACAACCTGGTACCTGAAAAGATAGTGTCCACGGGGTGAGTTCAACAACTCAGCAGATACCTAGTTGACATGTATAGTAAACTATAACAAATAGTAATAACTATGGAGTACAGTCTCCTGGACAAAAGCTGGAAAATGCACAATAGAAAATGCTGAAGAGAACTGTACTCACCAGGGCCTCCTATCAGAATAGTCATGTCGTCAGACCAAGAGTATCATAAATCCTGTATGCATGTCAAACATATGCATCCATCCAAATGCAGCATATAAATGCAACAAACACAATCAGTAAATGCATAAATGCATATGATGTCAATGACATGGTCACCCCTGACGTTAGTCAGCCATCTCACACACAATGGTGAGACCGAGTGGGTAGGGTTGTGACAACCGTGCACTCTGCCGTCACTGCTCCTGATGAGTGACCGAGTGGACGGGATGTTGTCGGAGTACACCTATCCTCCTACCCCAAATTATAAATGGGGGAGCGCAATGCTCTCATCTCCCGGTACACGATGACGGGGAGGGATCCCAGCGTGCGACCACGCTGCAATACACTACCCATGAGCGTCCCAGTGGAGCACCACCGAGCAAACTGACGTGCTACCACGCTGCGTCACGCTACCCATGAGCGGACCAACGGAGCACCGATAGAGATGAAACTGGCGATGTACTCAACAATAATGGAGCTGACTACCACGCAGCATGCAATCATGCGAGATGATGCATGACACTAAGCATGGCAATAACCTGATCAGCATAGCAATATCCATATATATAAAATATGTACCGTAGTATCGATGGTCAAATCTGAAGGCCTAAGGTACACAGGTCAGGTAGGGTATAAAACCCTAGGTCTTGAGCATAATAAGGCATGGTATGCCACTACCATATGAGCATATATATAATCATGTGGGTACTAACAAAAAATGCATAACAGGTGAGCAAACAAGCATGTAACAGGTATCCGGTAGTGACATATCGAAACAAGAACAAACATAATTATTACTAAAGGCTATAACCTACTAAACATATCAACATGACATTATCAAAGATAAGTCAAGGTACCCTCCTCCAATATGATAGTCCAAACCGGTCCAAATTCGACGTCGAGATACTCGTCTCGTGTCAAAGTCCTGTGTCACCAATAAATAAATATTTTATTTAGCTACACTCCTATAAATAGCTAAATAAAATATTTTTCACTAAATTATGGCAATAACCCTAATCAACAATAACATAAACCTAATCCATAATCCAACTTATACCAAATTCAACCCATCTATCAAATCCCTACCCTTACCTCAAGTTCACAGCCGTTCTCGCTGCTGGAATCCAAGAGTTGCTGCCCAATAGGGTTGTTCGCCACTAGAAGGTGGCTGTCAGAAAATGGGTGGCTGCTGGAAGACCCTCCTCACTGCCCAGATCCAAAAGGAAACACCCAATCAACACAATACCGAGATGAGATACACCAATCACCACTAGGAAGCGTACCTACCTCCAAGATCACTGCTAGGCGACCCCATGCTCACGCCATCAGTCAGGGGAAATGATCAGGAAACTGGCAGAGGTAGGGCAGAGGCGACACAGTCAGGCTAGGTGGCTGCGACGGTGGAGAACTAGGGCACTACTAGGCCCATCGGTGGCGTGGCAGAACCTGGTGATCAGCAACCAGTGCCGAGGCGTGAGGTCGGCAGAGGGGCGGTCGTCTGCCGTCGCTAGGGCAGAGGGAAGGAGAGTTGGCCGACTGTGAACCCAACCTAGGGCACGGGAAAATCGACTGACTCGGCTGCAGTGGCTTGATGTCACACGAGAGGGGCGGCGCAAGAGGAGGAAAGGATCAAGAGGGTGGCTCGACCGCCAGTGGCTCGCGCTCGCAGACGCTTGGGCAGGGACAGAGGAGATGAGAAGGGCGACGTCGGTAGGAAGGGGTCGGCAGCGTGGGGGAAGAAATAAGGAGAAGAAGAGAAGTGTCGACCTTTCTTTGGTCCCGACTTTATGTACGCGGGAGGAGAAGAAACTGCCGTGGTTAGGGCACGCGGTGGTTCGGCGGGGGGAAGAAGAAGGGTGCGGGCGAGGCTCGGGTGAGGGCAGGGGGAGAAGAAAAATAAGAAAAAAGAAATAGGAAAAGAAATAAAGCTTTTTCTCGCTCAGTGGGGTAGATTAAACAGGCTTTTCCGGGCCCCGTTTTTATCCCCGTAACCTGAGCCATATGATCTCCGAAAAATTCCAGAAAAATTTCTAAAAATTCCCTTATCATTATTCGCCATTTTTTGATATTTTACATTCTCCCCCACTAATAAGAATTTGGTCCCCAAATTTCGTTATCTACCATCAACATGTACTAGCAAAAGCTAAACAATATAAATACTGAACGGTAAATTAAATCACATAAGAATTTGGTCCCCAAATTTCGTTATCTACCATCAACATGTACTAGCAAAAGCTAAACAATATAAATGCTGAACGGTAAATTAAATCACATACCTCAAGTAAAAAGATGGGGGTATCGAGCTCGGATAATATCCTCGAGCTCCCAGGTAGCCTCCTCGTCTGAATAATGCTGTCATCCGACTTTAACCAGCCGGATAGTCTTGTTCCGCAACTGACTCTCTTTCCAGTCTAGAATCCATAGCGGAATCTCCTCATAAGTGACGTCAGGCTGAACGGGAACTGAGATATCTGTCAGCACATGTGTCGGGTCAGGTACGTATCTCCTCCATAGATACGTGGAATACGTCGTGAACACCTGCCAGGGACGGTGGTAGTGCCAGACGGTAAGCTACTGCTCCAATCCTCTCCAAAATCTGGAAAGGTCCAATGTATTGCGGGGCTAGCTTACCTCTGAGGTCAAATCTCTTCACGCCTTTCGTGGGTGAAACTTGCAGAAAAATACATGGTCGCATGTAGAGAACTCTAGGGTCTGCGTCTCCGATCTGCATAAACTCTTCTGACGGTCCTGCGCCTCTGACATCCTTCGTCTGATAGTACGGACCAACTCTACCTCATGCTGAGCTCTATGAGGTCCCAACAACTGGGCCTCTCCAACCTCATCCCAGAGGGTGGGTGTCCGACAAGGCCTACCATACAACGCTTCAAACGGTGCCATCAAGATAGCCGAATGAAAGCTGTTGTTGTAGGTGAATTCTACCAATGACAAGTGGTCCTCCCAACTGCCTCCAAAATCCAATACACAAGATCTCAACAAGTCCTCTAAAGTCTGAATAGTCCGCTCTGACTGTCCATCTTTCTGTAGATGGAAAACTATATTGAAACAGAGCTGAGTGCCCAAGGCCTGCTGCAGACTCTGCCAGAAACGAGACGTGAACCGGGGGTCTCTATCCGAAATAATAGTCAAAGGGACACCATGTAATATGATAATCTCCCGGCAATACATATCTGCCAATCGATCCAGGGAATCAGTCTTTCGGATCGCTTAGAAGTGCATGGATTTGGTTAATCGACTAACGATTACCCAAATCGCGGCATAGCCTCGTCGTGTCATAGACAAACCCACCATAAAGTTCATGGTAATGTGTTCCCATTTCCACTCAGGAATAGGAATCCGCTGAAATAATCCGGCAGGTATCTGGTGCTCAGCCTTCACTTGCTGACAGACAAGACATCTAGCTACAAATTCCGCGATGTCTTTCTTCATACCGTTCCACCAATAGGAACACCTCAAATCTCGATATATGCGAGTCCCACCTGGATGGATCGCAAATCGAGAGCGATGAGCCTCCTGAAGTAGCTCCTATAAGACCGGTTGAGACTGAGGTACGCATAATCTGCCTCGGAAGTATATAATACCCTCTTCATCTCATGTGAACTAGGTTTGCTGTCCAGAAGAAGCTATCTGGCTGCCAATAAATGACAAATGCAGATCATCGGCCTGGGCCTCTCGGATCCTCGTCCTGATCGATGACTGAGCAACCATGGTAACCAGAATACCCTCCTCTGTCTGTCCCTACTCCTGAAGGCCCAACTCGGAGAAACCTTGAACCAAGTCTGTAACTGAAACTCGGTGGTAAGCCAAAGCCCCTCTGGACTTCCTGCTGAGTGCATCGACAACCACATTAGCTTTTCCCGGGTGGTAGCTAATGGTACAGTCATAATCCTTCAGGAATTCCATCAATCTCCTCTGTCGGAGATTAAGTTTCTTCTGGGTGAAACTATATTTGAGACTCTGTGATCCATGAGAATCTCAAAGGAAATGTCGTACAGATAATGCCGCCAAAGGCAAAAATAATGGCGGCCAACTACAAGTCATGTACTGGGTAGTAGTTCTCATGCTCCTTCAACTACCGAGAAACATAGGAGACTACCTTGTCGTGCTGCATCAAAACAGCGCCCAAACCCTGTAGAGAAACATCGGAGTTGAGTACGAATCCGTTCTCTCCAGAAGGCAAAATCAAAACTGGTGCCGATACTAACCTCCGCTTCAGCTCCTTAAAGCTGGTCACACAGGCTTCTGACCAAGTGAACTTCACGCCTTTTCTGATCAGGCGTGTCAGTGGTATAGCTAGACGGGAGAACTCTCGACTAAAGGTCTGTAATATCCTGCCAGTCCCAAGAAACTGTGGATCTCCTGCACTCATTTCGACTACTCCCATCTGGTGACAGTCTCGATCTTCTGAGGGTCTACTGAAAATACCTCGGCTAGAGACCACATGACCCAGAAAATCGACTGAAGATAGCCAGAAGGCACACTTGCTGAACTTCGCGTATAGCTGATGTCTTCGAAAAGTCTCCAAGACTATGCGAAGATGCTATGCATGTTCCTCCTCGGAACGCGAGTAGATCAGTATGTCGATGAAAATGACAACGAACTGATCTAGATACTCCATAAAGATGCGGTTCATCGGATCCATAAATACCGATGAAGCATCGGTAAGCCCAAATGACATTACCAAAAACTCATAATGTCTGTACAACAAATATTCTCATCCAGAGATCCCTGATAACAAGTCCGAAATCTGATCACTAACTTTAAATCACCAAAGAATAGATCATCTAATGTGAGGGCAATACTCCATCACAAGAAATACTACATATGTAGGAGCAATGCTCTACCACCAATAAGGCAACCTATATGGGAGCAGCGCTCCAACACAACAATCCAAAATATGTGGGAGCAACGCTCCATCACAACCATCTAATATATGTGGGAGCAACGCTCCACTACAATAAATCCATAATATGTGGGAGCAACGCTCCACCACAATAATCCAAAATAAATGGGAGCAACGCTCCACCACAATAATCTAAAATAGGTGGGAGCAATGCTCCACCAAAACAATCCATAATATGTGACCAAGACATCTTACTATCCAACTAGAGACTACACGAGATCACTCTACCACATATCACTGTGGCAGACAGGGGTATAATAACCTAGTAATCAAATCAAATTCATCGTCAACTCTATCAACATCCTAGTGGGTCACCCACCAATAGGAGAATTAGTTGACAGGGTAATACAACGAATGACATAATGTAGACACTCCACATTCTACATTCAACATAAGTAGAATCATCATGATGCCACCAACAATACACTTGGCACACGTGCACACACAACATAGGTATGATCGACATAATCCTCCAATCAGTACACACCCAACACACTTATAACACAGGTATAAATTAGTGTGATACATCCAACAATGCATACCGAACCCGTGTGCATATATCAACGTAGGTATAATCGACAATACACCCCAAACAACACTCACCTAACATATATATAACCATGCCAAGAGTATAATCAACATAATACTTCTAATAAATCATAATAAACACGAGTGTACACACAGAACAAATATAATCAACAAGATATCTCCCATAATACTCCAAACACATGTACACATATCAAAACACAGATTTAATCGACATGATACCTTCAATAATACATTCTGACACATACATCTATCTACATAGCTATAATCCACAAAGAATCCACAATAACCATATCGGAACATGTATACAAATACTACCTGCAAAAGGACAGTCTATCACAGGACTACTACAACACATAACAATCATATGTGCATGCAACATAGATATGAATAATCAGCATATATAACCCAAATCAACCTGACATTCCCTATGTTACCTTCTAAGTTATCCAACTAGGTACATACAGTTAAAAATTAAAGTCCACATGGAATAGGATACATCAATCCTCTATAAACTGATCACACCGACAATGGTATACGGCTAATT
This sequence comes from Zingiber officinale, assembly GCF_018446385.1. NCBI lineage: Eukaryota > Viridiplantae > Streptophyta > Magnoliopsida > Zingiberales > Zingiberaceae > Zingiber > Zingiber officinale. The sequence continues at coordinate 48,151,265 of NC_056002.1, read as the reverse complement.
CAGTCTTTTCCACGTCCGTACAAGCCATGTACTCAAATGTGCTCTAGATACCCAACTAAGCACAAATTGTTAGTTAGAGCCCTAGAGCCAATCATTTGATGATTGTATGGACTCATTGTATCATATTCTTGTATATTAATAAAGGCATTTGTTTGGTTATTATACCTATTTGTATTAGTGCCAAATAGACTAAGTATAATAGCGTCCTTGAGTAGAAGGTTCATACCTATATCAATCGATTAGTTGAATCGATAGTGAGATGATATAGGGAACACTACTCTAAATCATTCCTAGTCGAGTATTAACATTCAGGGACAATGTTAATGAAATAAGACTATCTTGTAGGTCAGCTCGATGACTTGATCTCACAAGTCATGGATATAGAGATATCAAGCTGACACATGGGTATACATTGGAGAATGTATACTGAATGACCCGCCATGAGAAAGTATCATGGATCGTTATATGAGTGTCATATACTTTCTCATGTGGCTATTAGTATGACTATTAGTCCTTAGACCTGAAGTCACCATGGATCCCTACATAAGGAGTTATGTACTTTAGTTTCGTCAAACGTCACCCGTAACTGGGTGGACTATAAAGGCGATTAACGAATTATGTAGAGGGATGTGAGTGATGTAGATGGGATCTATCCCTCCCATATGACGGGAGCGACATCAATATTCTTGATAGAGTTAGACCACGAAGTGCATGGTCATGCCCAAATGAGTCAACATTAGATGTTGAGCTCATTTGATCGAGTGAGTCTACTTGGAGTTCAAGATTTAGATTGATTAGAGGATGACACGGTCTATGCCTCATATTGATCAATCTAGATGTCTAGGATAGAAGGACAATGACATATTTTGTGAGGAGTCACAATTGGTAGTCACAAGGTGATGTCGGATCTCGACATTCTTGTAACTTGGGTAGTAATGATGTGTTGCTAGATACCGCTCATTACTTATGCTCCTAAATGGGTTTAGGGCATTGCCAACGTTACAAGAACCTATAGGGTCACACACTAAGGACAATTAGATGGAGATTTGGTTCATATGATGAACTAAGAGGATTAGATTCATTTGATGAATCATATTGGATTAAGAGTAATCCAAATTGGGCTAATTGAGTTGGACTCAAGTTGATTCATGTATTCAATGAGTCTAATTTAGATTATGACTCATTAAATCAACTTAATTTAATGAATTCGATTCATTATATTAAGTTGGCTTGAATCATATGGTTGGATTAGATCAACCATGAGAGAGATTTGATCAAGTTTGACTTGATTTGAGAGGAAGAGAAAAAGTCATGTTTGACTTGAATTTTTGCCACATCACTAGTGAGTTGGCAAGATGTGGACCAATAGGATTTCTCCACATTACAAGCCTCCATAGCATTTAATGTGGCCGACCCACATTAAATGAGGAGGTTACACTTGTTGCCATGTCATTTAGTGAGGTGGCAAGATGTGGACCAATAGTGTTGATCCACATCATCCTAGAGTGCCACCTCATGGGGGTTACAACTCTTAATGGTCTCCACATTAATTGGAATTAATGTGGGGGTTACACCTCCTAGAGTGGCCGACCACTTGATGGCTAAGGGGTTGTTTGAATTTCCTCTCATTGATTATTCACTCTTCTTCTCCCTTGGGTGCTCTCTCTTCTCCTTCTCCCATTCCTTGGCCGAACACTCCATTGGTGCTAGCACACCTTGTGTTTTGGTCATCTCCTTCTACTTGTGTCCGTGTGGATACATATAGAGGTTGCCTACTTTGACAACTAGAGATCCGGCGACATCTTGGACAAGCGGGAACGCGAAGGGCTTCGCTACAAGGGTAATGATCTTAACTTTAGTGTAGATCTAAAGTTTTTACAAACTCGTACAAGAAAAAGGTTTTTCGATAATTTTGTTTACGAATCTTTGCACGAGATCCATGGCTTTGGGTGACTCGGGGTTTCCGCGACGCGAAAAAGCAACAGTGGTATCGAGCCACGTGCAAAGACTTGTACGAGTTCGTTTGTATTTTTATGAAAAATATACCTTCTGTGATTTTCTGTAAAATTGAGTTTTAGAATTTTTATGAGTAATTTTTCCGTAGAAGCGAAGCACAAGTGTCTCGGAAAGTTTTCTTTTAAACGGCTTCGTTTTGCCCCAAATCCGTTTGGGACAGCGGGTCGGTGCCATTAGATCGCAAAGGAGCAACTCACGATGGTTAGATCGTGGGTAGGCGTACTGCCCTATCCGTTCCGCGATTGCTCCCGAAATCGCTAAAAACGAACCCGCCGGGGCTTTTTCCGAAACGGCAATGTCTCGCCCAAATTGTTTTGGGACAGCAGGTTTAGGCGCTGTTGGAAAGGAACCCTCGCGATGGTTAGATCGTGAGTAGGGGCGCTGCCCTGGCCCCGCAAGGAGATTCATTCCGCGATTGCGCCTAAACCGTCGGAAATTTTACTCATAAAATTGTAAAAATTATTTTTAAAATTACAGAAAATTATGAAAAATATATAATTTTGAATTATATATTAATTTGTGATAGTCATCAAAATATCCAATAAGATTGATTTGTGTTGTAATTCATACTAGTCATATGATTGTGTGTGTGCTGTATTTTTATTTTTTCCACGGCCTGCGCGTCGTGCCTTTCTCTTATTCTGGTTGTAAATTAGATTTAGACTCGAATGTAACTCGAGTTTCAAATTGTAATGTACAAATTGGAGTAGTGGAGGGTCCACACGAGACGGAGTTCCGAGGCGGGCACGAGCAACACAAGGTGGTCAAAGGGAGGAGCTTGGAGAAGCTGTTGACCCTAGGTTGACCATTCGATCTTCTCATTGGCTTGAGAAGATCGTAGTAGGGCCATGACTAAATCACAAATAGATTAATTAATTAATTGTTATGTATCTGATGCATGTTTAATAATTAATTAATTAATAAGTGCCTTAACGATTAGATTATATCTAAGTCGTGCACATGATGCACCCTTGCGATTAGATTAGATCTAAGTCATGCACAAGATGCATCCTTCTCGATTAGATTAGATCTAGATCAAACCAACTCTAAATGCCTAACCGTGCCGTGATACCTATCACTACCTCGATCACATGTATTGTTGAATCTGCCAAAGCAGAGCAATACATATTATCTTGGTAGGGTACGGAGGGACAATTTTGGTCCCGCCTATCAACGCATGGGTGAATACAAACTCAATTAGATTGAGTATTCCTAGTTACTTGGTTGGATCGAGTCAACTATACGCATTCTTCCAATGGTTGGAAAGGTAGGACAAAATCACGTTTATATTAATTCTCGGGCGTATTAGCCAAAGCTAACTCGAGTTTTAATATAAATGCGGATTTTATTCTATAAACAAGAGTTACATAGAGATGTAATTGGTAATCGTTACCTACCGATCATACTAAGCCTTGGGCGTATTAGCCAAAGCTAACTCAAGGGTTAGTATGATGTGGATCTTGTCCCACAAGAATTATAGTATTTAGTGGGAGCATCATTTAGTTAAAGGCCTAATTAAATGATTTTAAAAGAATATGATAGTTATTTCTGCAAATTTTATGTTGTAGATAACCATGACGTCGAATACGAACTCTTTCTCCCTGCGTTCTGTCCTTAAGAAGGACAAGCTCAACGAGCAAATTTCTGGACTGATACAGGAACACGAGAATTGTTCTCACTCAGGAACGTAACTGGAGCAGCCCATTCCGAAGGCTCCTCCTGCCACTGCCACGCGAGCAGACCGAGATGCTTACAAGAAGCATCAAGATGACGCATTAGATGTGTCCTGTCTTATGCTCGCGACCATGAACTCTGAGCTTCAGAAGCAACATGAGTTGATGGGCGCTTACGATATGGTTGAGCATCTTTGTCACCTATATCAAGGACAAGCAAGGCACTGGAAGAGGAACTCCAAAGAATACCTGGAAGATCTTAAGAAGAAGAGAAATAAGATTTCTACTTCAGGTATACATGTTATAGAAGTCAACCTCTCTATTTCTTCATCGTGGGTATTAGATACCGGATGTGCTTCGCACATTTGTACTAATGTACAAGCGCTGAGGAATAGCAGGGCATTGATGAAGGGTGAGATAGACCTACGAGTAGGCAATGGAGCACGAGTTGCTGCTATTGCTGTAGGAACTTATCATCTATCTCTTCCCTCTGGGCTTGTACTAGAATTAGATGATTGTTGTTATGTGCCTGCCTTGACTAAGAACATTATCGGTTTCTTGTTTGGACAAGAAAGGATTCTCGTTTATAATAAAGAACAAATGTTGTTCTGTCTATTTAAACGATATGTTCTATTGTAGTGCACCTCTGATAAACGGACTCTATATTCTAGATCTAGAGAGCCCTATCTATAACGTTAGTACCAAGAGGTTCAAATCGAACGATATGAACCACACCTATCTCTGGCACTGTCGCTTAGGTCATATAAATGACAAGCGCTTATCCCAGCTCCATAAGGATGGTTTGCTGGACTCATTTGATTTTGAATCATATGAGATATGCGAGTCATGCCTACGAGGCAAGATGACCAAGACTCCTTTTAGTGGGCACATCGAGAGAGCGACTGATTTGTTAGGACTCATACATAGTGATGTATGTGGCCCTTTCAATGTCGCTGCTAGAGGCGGTTATAGGTACTTCATCACGTTTACTGATGACTTCAGTAGATACGGTTATGTGTACTTGATGACACATAAGTCCGAATCCTTTGAAAAGTTCAAAGAATTTAAGAATGAAGTACAAAACCAGCTTGGCAAGAGTATTAAAATACTTCGATCAGATCGAGGTGGTGAATACTTAAGCCATGAGTTTCGTGACTATCTAGCTGAGTGTGGGATCCTATCCCAACTCACTCCTCCTGGAATACCACAATGGAATGGTGTATCCAAAAGGAGGAATCGCACCCTATTAGATATGGTACGATCTATGATGAGTCACACAGATCTTCCAACATATCTATGGGGATATGCTCTAGACACGACAGCTTTCATTCTCAACCGAGTTCCATCCAAGGCCGTGATAAAGACACCATATAGGATATGGACTGGGAGAGATTCCCAGGTGTCTTTCATGAGGATTTAGGGTTGTGAGGCTTACGTACGACGTCAAGTCTCAGACAAATTAGGACCCAAATCCGACAAGTGCTATTTCATCGGATATCCCAAGGAAACTAAGGGATATTACTTCTACATTCCCAGTCAGCACAAGGTAGTGTGGGGTCTTTCTAGAAAGGGATTTTGTTTCTAGAAAGACTAGTGAGAGCACGTTCGATCTTGAAGAAGTTCAAGATGCGAACAATAGCACTGATGCCTCGATGGAAATTGAACTAGAACCACAAAGTGTTGTGGATGATGTTGTTCCACAAAGAGTTGAGGAACAACAACCGGTTCAAGTAGACATACCTCTTCGCAGGTCTGATAGGGTACGTCGTCAGCCTGAGAGATATTCATTTCTCTTGTCTGACCATGATGACGTTGTACTCATAGAGGATGAGCCTACCACCTATCAAGAAGCTGTGACGAGACCAGATTCTGAGAAATGGCTAGAGGCCATGAGATCCGAGATGGATTCCATGTACACCAACCAAGTATGGACTTTGGTTGATCCACTGAAGGGTAAAACCCATTGGGTGTAAGTGGGTCTTTAAGAGAAAGACATGGATGGACTTATCTATAAGGGTCGCTTGGTAGCTAAAGGTTTCAAGCAGATTCATGGTATTGACTATGATGAAACCTTTTCTCCAGTAGCGATGTTTAAGTCCATTCTGATCATGCTTGCTATTGCAGCCTACCATGACTATGAGATATGGCAGATGGATGTCAAAACCGCGTTTCTGAATGGAAACCTGCTCGAGGATGTGTACATGACACAACCTGAGGGTTTTGTAGATCCACAGCATACTAGCAGAGTATGCAAGCTGCATAGGTCCATTTATGGACTAAAGCAAGCTTCTCGGAGCTAGAATCTTCGTTTCGATAATGCGATCAAACAGTTTGGTTTCATCAAGAACAAAGATGAACCTTGTGTCTACAAGAAGGTTGTAGGGGATGTAGTTGTCTTCCTCATATTGTATGTGGATGACATACTACTCATTGGGAAGGACATCCCTATGCTTCAGTCTATCAAGACCTGACTAGGGAGTTGCTTCTCAATGAAAGACTTAGGCGAGGCATCCCACATTCTAGGGATACAGATCTATAGAGATAGATCTAAGAGATTGCTTGGCCTAAGTCAGAGTACATACATTGACAAGGTACTCCTTCGGTTTGCCATGCAGAACTCCAAGAAGGGATTTCTGCTGATGTCACATGGCATGAGTCTTTCGAAGACTCAAGGTCCTTCTTCTAGAGAGGAGAGAGACCGCATGGATCAGATCCCTTATGCCTCAGCCATAGGATCGATCATGTACGCCATGCTATGTACTCGACCTAACGTCTCGTATGCTTTGAGCATGACGAGCAGATACCAGTCAGATCCAGGTGAAAGTCACTGGATAGCGGTCAAGAATATTCTTAAGTACTTAAGAAGGACTAAAGAATATTTCTTGATATATGGAGGCAATGATGAGCTAACTGTAAAGGGTTACAGTGATACCAGCTTCCAGACCGATCAGGATGATTATCGATCGCAGTCAGGGTTCGTGTTTTGCTTAAATGGTGGTGCTGTGAGCTGGAAGAGTTCGAAGCAGGACACAGTAGCTGATTCTACAACAGAGGCCGAGTATATTGCTGCATCAGAAGCAAGGAGGCAGTTTGGATCCGCAAGTTCATCACTAAACTTGGGGTGGTTCCTAGCATCGCTGACCCAGTTGAGCTCTATTGTGACAACAATGGAGCTATAGCACAGGCGAAGGAACCTCGCTCACACCAGCGGACCAAGCATATACTACGACGCTTCCAACTCATTCGAGAGATTATCGATAGAGGAGATGTGAAGATTTGCAGAGTACCTACAGAGGCTAACATCGCAGATCCCTTGACTAAGGCTTTGGCACAGAGAAAGCATGATGGTCACACTAGGTCATTAGGCCTTAGAGCCTATACTGATTGGCACTAGTGCTAGTGGGAGATTGTTAGTTAGAGGCCTAGAGCCAATCATTTGATGATTGTATAGACTCATTGTATCATATTCTTGTATATTAATAAAGGCATTTGTTTGGTTATTATACTTATTTGTATTAGTGCCAAATAGACTAAGTATAATAGCGTCCTTGAGTAGAAGGTTCATATCTATATCAATCGATTAGTTGAATCGATAGTGAGATGATATAGGGAACACTACTCTAAATCATTCCTAGTCGAGTATTAACATTCAGGGACAATGTTAATGCAATAAGACTAGCATGTAGGTCAGCTCGATGACTTGATCTCACAAGTCATGAATATAGAGATATCAAGCTGACAAATGGGTATACATTGGAGAATGTATACTGAATGACCCGCCATGAGAAAGTATCATGGATCGTTATATGAGTGTCATATACTTTCTCATGTGGCTATTAGTATGACTATTAGTCCTTAGACCTGAAGTCACCATGGATCCCTACATAAGGAGTTATGTACTTTGGTTTCGTCAAACGTCACCCGTAACAGGGTAGACTATAAAGGCGATTACTGGGTATGTAACAAATTATGCAGAGGGATGTGAGTGATGTAGATGGGATCTATCTCTCCCATATGACGGGAGCGACATCAATATTCTTGATAGAGTTAGACCACGAAATGCATGGCCATGCCCAAATGAGTCAACATTAGATGTTGAGCTCATTTGATCGAGTGAGTCTACTTGGAGTTCAAGATTTAGATTGATTAGAGGATGACACGGTCTATGCTTCATATTGATCAATCTAGATGTCTAGGATAGAAGGACAATGACATATTTTGTGAGGAGTCACAATTGGTAGTCACAAGGTGATGTCGGATCTCGACATTCTTGTAACTTGGGTAGTAATGATGTGTTGCTAGATACCGCTCATTACTTATGCTCCTAAATGGGTTTAGGGCATTGCCAACGTTACAAGAATCTATAGGGTCACACACTAAGGACAATTAGATGGAGATTTGGTTCATATGATGAACTAAGAGGATTAGATTCATTTGATGAATCATATTGGATTAAGAGTAATCCAAATTGGGCTAATTGAGTTGGACTCAAGTTGATTCATGTATTCAATGAGTCTAATTTAGATTATGACTCATTAAATCAACTTAATTTAATGAATTAGATTCATTATATTAAGTTGGCTTGAATCATATGGTTGGATTAGATCAACCATGAGAGAGATTTGATCAAGTTTGACTTGATTTGAGAGGAAGAGAAAAAGTCATGTTTGACTTGACTTTTTGCCACATCACTAGTGAGTTGACAAGATGTGGATCAATAGGATTGCTCCACATTACAAGCCTCCATAGCATTTAATGTGGCCGACCCACATTAAATGAGGAGGTTACACTTGTTGCCATGTCATTTAGTGAGGTGGCAAGATGTGGACCAATAGTGTTGATCCACATCATCCTAGAGTGCCACCTCATGGGGGTTACAACTCTTAATGGTCTCCACATTAATTGGAATTAATGTGGGGGTTACACCTCCTAGAGTGGCCGGCCACTTGATGGCTAAGGGGTTGTTTGAATTTCCTCTCATTGATTATTCACTCTTCTTCTCCCTTGGGTGCTCTCTCTTCTCCTTCTCCCATTCCTTGGCCGAACACTCCATTGGTGCTAGCACACCTTGTGTTTTGGTCATCTCCTTCTACTTGTGTCCGTGTGGATACATATAGAGGTTGCCTACTTTGACAACTAGAGATCCGGCGACATCTTGGATAAGCGGGAACGCGAAGGGCTTCGCTACAAGGGTAATGATCTTAACTTTAGTGTAGATCTAAAGTTTTTACAAACTCGTACAAGAAAAAGGTTTTTCGATAATTTTGTTTACGAATCTTTGCACGAGATCCATGGCTTTGGGTGACTCGGGGTTTCCGCGACGCGAAAAAGCGATTTTCGCGGCCCGAAGAACCCAAAACAAATAACCCAAAGATTCAAACCTCTAAAAATAGAGTATGACAATCTCCTACTGATTGGACCAACAAAATTAAATCGGTCATCTACTAACTAATGAAGAATACATTAATCCTCCACAAATAACTAAAGTATATCGATCCACGACTACCCAAATCAACAAGTGTAAATCAGATTTATTCTGACCGATGTAACAAGAGTAAATAAATTATCTACTGATGAAATTAACTAAGATAAAACGGTATTCTACTGGCCCCGGGGGAGTCCCTGTCCGAAGAAATTTCGACAGCATCTCCCCTGTACGGGTGACAATCTGTGACATATATACAATGCCCTCAGGGCCACATATAGCTCGGCCAACACGGTCGAAATAATAACAATAAAATATCTAAACAACCACACAGTTATATATGTAGCAGCCCACTCGGCTGTACTAAAACCAAAACACAGCGGAAAAATGATAGAAAATCAAATGCAAACCAAAATACAAAACTGCTAGCCGGCTAGGCTTACACAGCCATCAAACAACACAAAATACCACATAACAACACTCCAGCGCCAAAACCAGAATATACAATGCTAAGTACTCTTAATACATAAAAACAAATAAAGCATAAATGAAACTGATAAGTCTTCTGATGTGACGTGGGAACCAGCGGGCAGGATACTCCAAGTGACTCCATAAACAACCTGGTACCTGAAAAGATAGTGTCCACGGGGTGAGTTCAACAACTCAGTAGATACCTAGTTGACATGTATAGTAAACTATAACAAATAGTAATAACTATGGAGTACAGTCTCCTGGACAAAAGCTGGAAAATGCATAATAGAAAAGGCTGAAGAGAACTGTACTCACCAGCGCCTTCTATCAGAAAATCAGGTCGTCAGACCAAGAGTATCATAAATCCTGTATGCATGTAAAACATATGCATCCATCCAAATGCAGTATATAAATGCAACAAACACAATCAGTAAATATATAAATGCATATGATGCCAATGACATGGTCACCCCTGACGCCAGTCAGCCATCTCATACACAATGTGAGACCGAGTGGGTAGGGCTGTGACAACCGTGCACTCTGCCGTCGCTGCTCCTGATGAGTGACCGAGTGGACGAGATGTTGTCGGTGTACACCTATCCTCCTACCCCAAATCATAAATGGGGGAGCGCAATGCTCTCATCTCCCGGTACACGATGACGGGGAGGGATCCCGGCGTGCGACCACGCTGCAATACACTACCCATGAGCGTCCCAGTGGAGCACCACCGAGCAAACTGACGTGCTACCACGCTGCGTCACGCTACCCATGAGCGGACCAATGGAGCACCGACAGAGATGAAACTGGCGATGTACTCAACAATAATGGAGCTGACTACCGCGCAGCATGCAATCATGCGAGATGATGCATGACACTAAGCATGGCAATAACCTGATCAGCATAGCAATATCCATATATATAAAATATGTACCGTAGTATCGATGGTCAAATCTGAAGACCTAAGGTACACAGGTCAGGTAGGGTATAAAACCCTAGGTCTTGAGCATAATAAGGCATGGTATGCCACTACCATATGAGCATATATATAATCATGTGGGTACTAACAAAAAATGCATAACAGGTGAGCAAACAAGCATGTAACAGGTATCCGGTAGTGACATATCGAAACAAGAACAAACATAATTATTACTAAAGGCTATAACCTACTAAACATATCAACATGACATTATCAAAGATAAGTCAAGGTACCCGCCTCCAATAGGATAGTCCAAACCGGTCCAAATTCGACGTCGAGATACTCGTCTCCCGTCAAAGTCCTGTGTCACCAATAAATAAATATTTTATTTAGCTACACTCCTATAAATAGCTAAATAAAATCTTTTTCACTAAATTAGGGCAATAACCCTAATCAACAATAACATAAACCTAATCCATAATCCAACTTATACCAAATTCAACCCATCTATCAAATCCCTACCCTTACCTCAAGTTCACAGCTGTTCTCGCTGCTGGAATCCAAGAGTTGCTGCCCAATAGAGTTGTTCGCCACTAGAAGGTGGCTGTCAGAAAATGGGTGCCTGCTGGAAGACCCTCCTCACTGCCAGGATCCAAAAGGAAACACCCAATCAACACAATACCGAGATGAGATACACCAATCACCACTAGGAAGCGTACCTACCTCCAAGATCACTGCTAGGCGACCCCATGCTCACGCCATCAGTCAGGGGAAATGATCAGGAAACTGGCAGAGGCAGGGGAGAGGCGACACAGTGAGGCTAGGTGGTTGCGGCGGTGGAGAAGTAGGGCACTACTAGGCCCATCGGTGGCGCGGCAGCACCTGGTGATCAGCAACCAGTGCCGAGGCGTGAGGTCGACAGAGGGGAGGTCGTTTGTCGTCGCTAGGGCAGAGGGAAGGAGAGTCGGCCGACTGTGAACCCAACCTAGGGCACGGGAAAATTGACTGACTCGGCTGCAGTGGCTTGGTGTCGCACGAGAGGGGAGGCGCTAGAGGAGGAAAGGATCATGAGGGTGGCTAGACCGGCAGTGGCTCGCGCTCGCTGGCGCTTGGGCAGGGACAGAGGAGAAGAGAAGGGTGGCGTCGGTAGGAAGGGGTCAGCGGCGTGGGGGAAGAAATAAGGAGAAGAAGAGAAGTGTCAGCCTCTCTTTGGTCCCGGCTTTATGCACACAGGAGGAGAAGAAACTGCCGCGGTTAGGGCACGCGGTGGTTTGGCGAGGGGAAGAAGAAGGGTGTTGGTGAGCCTCGGGTGAGGGCACGGGGGAGAAGTAAAATAAAAAAAGGAAATAGGAAAATAAATAAAGCTTTTCCTCGCTCAGTGGGATAGATTAAACAGGTTTTTCCGGGCCCCGTTTTTATCCCCGTAACCTGAGCCATATGATCTCCGAAAATTTTTATAATAATTTTTAAAAATTTTGGAAAATTCCCTTATCATTATTCACCATTTTTCAGTATTTTACACTTTTGATCTCCACGTAAGCTTGACTTCTGACCTCCACGGGGGCTTGACTCCTGACCTTCCTGTGGTCTTGACTCCTAAACACATCATCTTACTGACCCCACAATCATGCACTGTATCACAAGCCTCCCCCTCAAGTCTAGTCGAAGGAGGCTCTAGTCCGACTGACTGGACCCAAGTCCCTTTGTTACCTGACCTGGTTCTCGCGTCCTCTGCCGACCTATTTCCCATCTATCTTCTTCAGAATTTCTCGCCGTCCTAGGAGATAAACGGGATTGTTCTGTGTGTATATTGATTCTCTAATTTCTAAGCCTACTCTTCTCTTATAAATGCTACACTGGTTTCCAAGCATCAACTCAAGTTCCGAGGAAATCCCTTCACCTTCTCCTTCCTTATAAAAAGTCACAATATACCTTTCCCCTCTTTGCCTCAAGCTATCCTCTTATTGCATTAAGCCTCCATGGAACCTGCAACAGAATCCAGCGAATCTGCTTCTTTGCTTCGGCATATCGCCCATCTGACGGAGCTATTGGCTCAAAAAGAGGAAGCCTTGCTGGAGATGACAGCGAGCAAAGATCTTCAAGCGCCCCTTGCTCATGAAATGGAAAACCTCTGGCTGGCCTCCAAATCCCAAACCTGCGCTGAAATTGCTCTCAAGTTGAAAGCTCAATCGGACTTCCAGAGCTAGGCTCACTACATTATCTATTTGAAGATGAAACATGAGGACGAGGTGGCTCTCCTGAAAGAGGAAGGATAGATTAAAGATGAGACTATTGAGCGACTGAAGCACGCTATCGATCTTATCAAGGAAGATCTAACTAGAGCTCAAGCTCATCTGTCCAGGAAGGATCAAGCCTCTAGATCTGGTAGCAATGTAAACCCTTAAAAAATGTTCCTCTTGTTAGTGAAATAAAACATGCTTCTTGGATTTCGTTCAGGATGTAGCCCCCTGTCCTCTGGTTCTGGTGTTGATATGTTTCTATAAAGCACCTGCATTTTTCTTGATATTTCTAATAAAAATAATAAAGATAACTTGCTTACCCCACCTTCCTCTCATAACATATGATCCCCCGGCCGGCGCAACTGAGACACTTGAGAATGTGCCTGGGAAATTTCATTTTTAGCAGAAACCCTGAAAATATGGCTTACTGACCAGTCAGGCACGAGAACTTGGCTTGTTGTATTTTGCTTCGGCAAATATAAGGAGTGCTGACCGAGAAAATCATGACACCGACCGGGAAGGTTGTTGGACGTGATAGCATAGATCACTTATAACTCGCACGGGGGCGAGAGTCTAGGACAGCCGACCGAGAAGGTCGTTGGGCGTGAGAGCCATGCTCACTTATAACTCGCACTGGGGCGAGAGTCTGGGACAACCGACCGGGAAGGTTGTTGGGCGTGAGAGCCATGCTCACTTATAACTCGCATTGGGGCGAGAGTCTAGGACAGCTGACCGAGAAGGTCGTTGGGCGTGAGAGTCATGCTCACTTATAACTCACACTGGGACGAGAGTCTGGGACAACCGTTCGGGAAGGTCATTGGGTGTGAGAGTCATGCTCACTTATAACTCACACTGGGGCGAGAGTCACTTATAACTCGCACTGGGGTGAGAGTCTAGGACAACCGACCGGGAAGGTCGTTGGGCGTGAGAGCCATGCTCACTTATAACTCGCACTAGGGCGAGAGTCTGGGACAACCGACTGGGAAGGTCGTTGGGCGTGAGAGCCATGATCACTTATAACTCGCACTGGGGCGAGAGTCTGGGGCAACCGACCGGGAAGGTCGTTGGACGTGAGAGTCATGCTCACTTATAACTCGCACTAGGGTGAGAGTTTAGGACAACCGACCGGGAAGGTCGTTGGGCGTGAGAGTCATGCTCACTTATAACTCGCACTGGGGCGAGAGTCTAGGACAACCGACCGGGAAGATCGTTGGGCGTGAGAGTCATGCTCACTTATAACTTGCACTGGGGCGAGAGTCTGGGACAGCCGACCGGGAAGGTCATTGGGCGCGAGAGCCATGCTCACTTATAACTCACACTGGGGCGAGAGTTTAGGACAACCGACCGGGACTTCTTAGGAAAGCCCGTTCGAAAACAGATGTTGTCGACCTAGGGGTGAGTTCCCGACCAAGGATTGCTTAAAGGGGTCGCTTTGACCCTGTCTGTAGTCAAGAGATATACAGTATCAGAAGTATTGTTAAGATAAAAAATATTAAAATCTTACTCTTCCCTCAGGAAAACGATGTCGTGTAGCATTGCAACATTCAAATTTCTTTCTCGCCAATTTTATTCACCGCTTCCCGAGAAGATCGCATGGCAGACATTTCTGTACGCTCACTTCCTCTCATGATTTCCTTATCACGTCTATCATTAATACGTTTCCTAGGGGGTGACAAATATCCCACGCCTTTATTGCTTACGCAATATGATGTCGTCGATTCAACTCCTTTTTGTACACGACTTCCCACAAGAGTATGTCGTTCTATGGTCGGACGGTATTGGGCGCTTTACCCAAAAATATACTCGACTCATCTTTCGATATTCTCTAGGAAAACCCACTTTATAAGCCTAAAGGCAGTTCACCGTCGTCGCCTTGAGCATTTCGACTGCCTTCACTGCCTCGTTGTTTTGCTGTCCCTGGTGCCTTAGCCTTTCCCCTTCTCCACTCTTTACGCCTGGTGCTCTTCCCCCTTTCGACTGACCTCTTCTTCAACCTTCCTCACTTTGATAATGGTGGACGGTAAGGCCTCCTTCTGGTACTCTTATTACATTTCTGCCATAGATGACCATGACCTATCAGTAGTCCGGTCTAACCTGAAACTTAACGAGGATTACGAACTTCGAGTCCCCACATCCAGTGAACATCCTGCATCCCCTCCTGAAGACTTCATGACTATTTTCAATGACCAGCTTCTAGGAGGCCTTCGTTTTCCCATACATTCGTTCATCTCCTCCCTGAGCCAATACTTTGGTATCTGCCCTTCTCAATTTGCTCCCAACTTCTTCAGAGTTGTATGTGGCACCGTCATTCTGTGTCGCATATATCAAATCCCCTTGACCGTTCAACTATTTCATCATTTTTATTCCTTCAAACGATCTGAACCAGGGGTATTCATGGTGCAAGCTAGACCTAGTTATAAATTATTCTCTGACATGTCTTCTTCCAACAAAGGTTGGAAATCTCATTTTTTTCTTTGCTAGACTATCTGAGACCTTGGTCGAGCCAACCCAATGGCGCTATGACATTCCTACTAATCTCCCTGTACACCAACATCAGTCTTCCTACGACACCGCTTCAGAAAAACTACAAGGAGTGTGCGTTCACTTGTCTATAATACTATTGGAAGGCTTTTTGTATTCTTTCGAGCTCAGCCCAGTTCCTGCAAAGATAGGGGCTCCATTAGGTAAGACCCTATTTTCCTTCTTGCTATTCTTTGCTAACTGAGGTATCTCTCTTTCACTTTGCAGAGGCTACTATGCTCCAGGCCTATTCTTCAAATATAAAAAAGCAATCTCTTGCCGTTTTGAAAGCCCTAAGTGTGGAGCTTAAACATGGCTTAGCAGCTTCCTCACAGTCTGCCCCTCCTGCACCAGCCCGGGCGGAAGCTTCCCCCACTCTTCCCTTGGATGCTGCCTCAATGGAAGACCTTGCCCCATTAGAACAGGCCGAAGAAGAATGAGCTGCTTCTCCCCCTCCCGCTAAACGACTGCGCCTCCAACACAAAAGGAAGAGGGTTATTCCCGCGGTTTAGGCATCTCCTTCGCCTCTTCCTCCTGCCCAGCATTCATCCGCAGCCTCTCAATCTTCAGAGGCCAAGGCTGTTACGCCAGACCGGGAGATTGCTCTTGGCCAAGAGGTTCCCACCCTATCGCCCAGAATATCAGCCCCAATACCAGTTCGGGCTCTATCTCCCGAGCAGGCTACTCTTCCCGCTCAGGCCTTCTCTCCAGGGCAGCTCCCCTTTCTCGTAATGGACCAACCCGGGAGCTCTACAACTGTGTCTACCTCACTTCCTGTAGCCGCTCCGGCCTCCACCTCTCGATCCCGGGGGAAAATCCCCAAAAAGTATGCCTTCACCACCTCTTGGCGCCTGCCCTCCTCCACCGAGCCTGATGCCGCCGAAGAAGCTGCAGAAGAAGCTCCTCCCACTGTTGGCTTGGTTCAGCTGCAGGGCGAGTTAGCCACATCCTGGCGATCAGACAATCGGAGATTTTGGAACAATCTGTCGATGGAGGGACTAGATCACGCCTCTCGCCAAATAATTTCTATGAGTTTTTCTTTTCTCAGGGCTCCTTCTCCGGAACTCCTTATAATCCTTCCCTCTGTATCTTATGCAGGCCTGCTCCGCCAGCCTGAGTGCGATTTAATATGCAACCAATTTGTAGAGGGAGCATGAGGTGCTAAAGGCTCGCCTTCAAGAATTGGAGTTGCCGCTTACACCTCGCGATCCACTCAACCCGACACTCGGGGACCTGGCGGGGTATCTTCGATTGATTGGGGAGTCTGCAGAGTCCACCCGAAATATTTCCCATGCAGCTTTTGACAAAATAAAGACCTTGGAGGCGGCTCTGAAGACCAGCGAGTCCAAACTAGCCTCTGAGGGGGAGCGACGTCACTCGCTCGTGGTTGAATTGGATGAGAAGGACGCCCGGTTGACAACTCTATCCTCTGATCTGAAGAGTCTACAAGAAACTCGGGAGACTCTTCAGAAAAACTTAACCGATGTTCAGGGTCAACTAGCCTCCAGCGTCGATCGGGAACAAGCTATCCAAAGTCATTGGGAGGCTAGCCAAACTACAATCAAATCACTGCAGAACGATCTTTTGAAGGCTCAAGAGAATGCTTCCCAGAGTCAAAAAGATTTGGCTTTGGCCCAAGCCGATGCTGAGAAGGCCCGGGCAGAACTGGCAGATTATCAAGCAGGTGAAACTGGTCGTCTGAGAGCGTATAGGTTATCCTATGTCTTATCTCCTTTCTTTTTGAGGAAGATAGGAGGTTTGATGAACCTTATGCAGAGTTGCAGCGCGGCTAGCGGGTCTCGTCAAATGTTTGAGCAGGGTCTGCTTCACTCCGCCCCTTTGGAAAACTTCTTGGACACTACTCGCCTGATGAACGAGCTTCCGGCCGGGTCGTATCCTACCTTCAAGGATGACGACGACCTCTTTCTCCTCCCCTCATCTCCTACTGATGCTGAACTCTGATGTGGCAATGTATGCTGAACTTTGATGTGTCTATGTAACTAAAATATTGTCGACGATTCTCGTATGTCAGAACTAGTTATTATATAGGACCCTTTAACTCTTTTATGATATGCTATGACATGACTGCTAGTTTTTGAACTTCCCTTAGTTAGTTAGTTTCTTATTACCTTGTATGTTTCCTTACCGGTATGGAACGTGGTGACCTTGTATGTTTCCTGACCAGTATGGACCGTGGCGATATGGAGGTGTACTTCGACCTTCTGGTTCAAGTGTTAGATAACCCCGGTCGGGGCTCACTTCCTTACCTCGACCTATTTCACTCTCCTTTCCCTGCTGACCGGCCAGGCTCAGCCATACACCCCGGTCTGCTTTTTCCAACTTAATCCAATACAAGATAATACCAGAGCGGGAAAGCGAGGGTTAAGACCAGAGCGGGAAAGCGTGGGTTAAGAGTTCATAAGACATAACTGTTGCGTCTTTTCCCAAAACCTATCTCCTCGTACTTTGCACTGACACTTTTCCAGATATACCCTTGGGCGTTATTTTCAAAGAAGATCCATCGACCCTCTTTCCTCCCGCCAATTGTTGTGGACTAGTAGATGATAACTGACTAAATTGCCCCTC
The DNA here is from genome assembly GCF_018446385.1 of Zingiber officinale. Lineage (NCBI taxonomy): Eukaryota > Viridiplantae > Streptophyta > Magnoliopsida > Zingiberales > Zingiberaceae > Zingiber > Zingiber officinale. The sequence goes on along the minus strand of NC_056002.1, from coordinate 48,133,418 downwards.
TGCCTAGCGCCTATAAATACTTCCCCCTCACTTTTACCAGCAACCTTTTCCTTGACTTCTTCTTTTTCCTTCCTGAATCCATCGCTGCGCTTAAACCTCTATTTTGGTTCGGTAGCTTCTTGCTTGATTTCTTCTCCTTCTGTTTCTTTTCACATGGCATCCTCCTCTCTTCTGTCTTCTCTGGCGGCGACGTATTTTCTTGGCTCATCCACTTTCGACGAACTAGACCGGGATGATCTGCGATAAACCTACGGAGTTGCGGATAATGCACATGTGATCATCCCCACCGGAGTGCACCAATTTTTCGTTCCTCCTGATGGATATTGCACCTTCTTTAAAGAACAGTTTATGGCCGACCTTCGTCTTCTTCTTCACCCCTTCTTTTTTGACGTGTGTCGCCACTTCAAAATTCCCCTGGGACAACTGACACCGAATTCTATAAGGCTCCTCTGTGGATTTGTAGTACTCTGTGACGTATGCAAGTTATCCTGGCCTGCCCCTTTGTTCCATTACTTCTTCACCCTTCGACAGCAGGAAGAAGGCTCATTTCGCTTCCAGCTGCGTCTTCGAACTTCTTTTTTCTCACCCCTATAGCCTTTCGGAACGAACTGGAGGAGCAAGTTCCTCTTCATTCGATTTCCCCATGTGGTAGAATCGCCCCTGCAATGGCAATCGTCACTTCCCCCGACCCCGCCACTAGGGGATTTTCATCTTGATACCTCCTATATAGAGGCTTCATCTCGCTTAGCATGATGGCAACTGAACTTAACACGCCTATTGTCTGAGGAATTGTTGTCACATTTCCATCTGAGCTATCTTACTTCTGAAACACCTCACTCCCTGGGTAAGCTTCTCTTTTGGTTCTTTTATAACCTCATGCATTTTGCTTTACCTACTACAGCTGACCCCACACTCTGTCTTGTACAGCTGATGTTTTAACCCGTGCCTCAGAGGTTCAGCCTCTTCCTATAAGTGATATGGAAATAATGCGATGCGGTCGAGTTATTTTAGAAAGGAGATCGCTCCCCTACTCGACTTTGACCCATGTCGGTATGACTACCACTGTAAATCCCCGACCTCATCTTCCCCGCAAAGCCTCGTCTACTGCCCGATCTACCTCCTTTGCTCAGGAATTCGTCTACATCCCGGCCTGGCGCTCCTATTCATCCCCGACCCTCGCTTACAACCCAGTCATCCGCCCCATCGCCTCTTCAATCAACTAATCCTTCCCGGCTGACTTCTAGCCCTAGTCGCGGCCGTGGTCGAAGATCAGCCAACGTGACTTATGTCAGCCCTGCCTTCAGAGAAGCCTCCCAGGAGGCTCGTCGGGCACGTTCTGTAAATGACCGCTTGAGTCGTGATGCTTCCTCTTCTTCTCGGCGCAGGGTTCGGCTACCTTCCGAAGATTCTGACTCGGATGACCAGCCTTTGGCTCAGAGACTTTGCCGCAGGGCCCCCCATCCTAGCCAAGACTCGGGCCCTTCCGCTATTCCTCATCCTTCACCTCCTGTTGCAACCACGACTCCTATCCCGAGCCAGATAAATACTCCTCCTGCTCCACCCGAGGCTCCGGCCGAACCTCCGCTAACTCAACCTTCAACCTCTCAACAGCACCCGAGCACTGAAGTCGGCCCCTCACATTGCCCTTCACCGACTACCTCACCTCCAGAGCCTTCTCATGTGCCCCCTTCAGCTCCTTCTGGCTCAGCTACTGGACCTTCACAGCCACCGCCACCCATCCATTATCGTACCACTGCCCCTTCTGAGGTTGGGTTAAGGTCATGGCAAGATGTCCCCACTAGCTTCCTCATAATGAAAGGTCGTTTGGCCACTTTATGGGAAGAAAGTATGCAGCAGATGGAACTCTTGCTGCCACTTGCCCAAATGGATAGATTCTCAGAGCTGTATATCAAGGTAAGCTTCGATGATCCCAGCAACTATTATCCTCCCCAGTCTTATCAGATATTTCCTTTATGTCCCAGGCTTGTGCAGAGTCCCTGATAATAAACCAATCCTTCCATGCCGCTCATTACCAGAGCAAGGTGCTGCGAGACATGTTAACAGAATTGGAGCTCCAATTAAATGACCCTGCGTAGGCTAGTCATGCCCTGAGAGTCGAAATAAAGGACCTGACCAGAAGGAATACCCATCTGGAAGTGTCCTTAGCGCAGGCCAACCACCAGCTTAAACACATTCAGGAAGAAAAGAGCCAGATTGACATTATACACCAGCAGTGCTTGGAGCAACAAGCTTTGGTACATCAACGAGCCATTGACCAATTAACCCAGAAACTGCATTCTGAAGAAACCCTTGCACAAGAGCAGGACAAGAGGTTAAAATCCCAGGCGGCCCAATTAGCGTCTCAAGAGGCAGAACTTCTGGTCGTCCGGACTGAACTGGCTCAGACCCGGGCTACTGCATAAGGAGTATCTACAACCCTGACTGTTTATAAGGAAGGGGAGAATGATCGCTGCAAATAGAGCCATGACTTGTACCTACGTTCTCCAAAGTTTTGTACACAAGCAGGACAACGTTTCTCCACATCTGTTATCTATGGTGCGGCTGGGGCTCTGCGACAACTTTACTAATAGGGCTATTTAAAATCAGCTCCTCCTGTTGAGTTTTTAGATCATGACCGGATCCTTAAAGAGATTCCGGATGATATCTTTGCTCCTTTCAAATGATCATCACTGCTTGCCTGTACATAATGTGACTTAACGATTTCCTATGAAATACTTTATTACTTTTCTTCCTACACATCCACTTGCACTTTGAGGTTTACTTTGCTAAAGTTTCTTAGTCTGTCAAAAGAAATATTAGGATATACAATTTCCTCTCTAACATATCCTCTTACTGCACTCTGGTCTACTTTCAGCCCCGGTCTGTCAAACACGTGACTGCCCGACCTCTTCTTCTTTATACGATTCTTTAAACTCGGTAAGGTCGCAGGTAGTTGGCATTCCAAGGCCGATCTAACTTCTTTCCCTGGTTATCCTGTAAATAATAAGTTCCAGATGACAATTTCTTGATGACTTTGTAGGGCCCATCCCACTGGGGTGCTAACTTGGCCACGTCCCCCACGGGTTTAACTTGCTTTTAGACTAGATCTCCTTCCCCAAAGAATCGAGGAATTACTCTTCTGTTATAATTTTGCCTCATTCTTTGTCTGTAGGCCTCCAGTCTGGCTGCTGTCTTCTCTCGGATTTCACTGATGAGATCCAGCTCAGCCAGTCGCCGCTTTGCATTCCCTTCATCGTATAATGTCCCTGACTGATGGCACTCCAATCTCTATGGGTACTACCGCTTCGTTCCCATAAACTAGATGGAATGGTGTTAGACCTATACTTTCTCGGGGTGTTGTACGATAAGCCCATAGGATGCTTGACAACTCTTCCACCCAGTTACCTCCCACATGATCCAGTTTAACCTTCAGACCTAGTACTATTTCTTGATTCACCACCTCGGTCTGGTTGTTGCTTTGCGGGTATGCCACTGAAGTGAGGCTTGCGTTATGACAAATCCCTTGCACCAGGCCTGGATATTTTGCCCTTGAAATTGCCTCCCATTGTCTGACACCAATTTGTGCGGAATGCCGAACCTACAAAGAATATTCTTCCATAGAAACTGGATGACCGTATCTTCTGTGATCCTGGCCAAGGCCTCTGCTTCCACCCATTTAGAGAAATAATCCACTGCTACCAATATGAAGCGTTTCTGACCCGGGGCCATTGGAAATGGTCCCACAATATCCATGTCCCATTGATCAAAAGGACACGAGACTATAGATGTTCTTAGCAGAGCCGTCAATCGATGTGTTAAATTTTGATATTTTTGGCAGGACAGACATGTATTTACCAGCTTATAAGCATCCCTCTGTAAAGTAGGTCAGAAATACTCGACCAGGAGTACCTTGCGAGATAATGTCCGACTGTCTACATGATTGTCACAGCATCCTAGATGTATTTCTCGTAAGGCTTGGTCCGCCTCCTCCATACCCAGGCATTTGAGTAAGGGTCTAGAGAAGGACCTCTCGTATAGCTGATCCCCGATCATGACATAAGCATGGGCTTGCTTCCTGACCAGCCGTGATTCCTCTAGGTCAGCCGATAAGGTACCCTGCCTAAGATAGCTGATCATGGGCGCCCGCCAATCAATAGTTGCTTCCCTATTATTTTGCAAATCTATATGAGCTATAAGGAAAGTTTGCGTCCGTTGACCGGTCCAACACCCAAGTAGTTAAGGAACTGGCCATCTTTGCTAGCTCATCTGCTTTCTCGTTCTCTGCCTTGGGGATCTTAGTTACTGTAACTTCTGCAAATTCTCGTATGCTTCCTGATATACTTGTAATTTATCACAATCTACCACAAAGTTACCGGCCACTTGCTGAGTTACTAGTTGGGAATCTGAGTAAATGATTACTCGGGCAGCCCCCACGTGCCGAGCTGCCTGCAGTCCTGCCAACAAAGCCTCTTTTTTCTGCCTCATTGTTAGTGGCTCAAAAATTCAACCGGATAGCCAACTGAAGTATATCCCCTTGGGGAGATATCAACAAGACCCCGACCCCTCTTCCTTGATGAGTTGTCGACCCATCCACATAGACCTTCCAGGTTTCTTTAGAGTTGGTCTGATGAATTTCTGTTAAGAAATCTGCCAAGGCCTGCGCCTTGATAGCTGTGCGCGGCTGGTATTGTATGTCATATTCTCCTAACTCCGTTGCTCATTTGATAAGCCGACTTACAACTTCTACATTAGTTAGGGCTCTTCCCATGGTGCTATTGGTCAGAACTGTGATAGGATGTGCCAAGAAGTAAGGTCTTAACCGCCGAGTCATAAGAATCAATCCATAAACCAACTTCTCGAGGGTCGTGTATCGAGACTCGACCCCTTTTAATAGATGACTGAAGAAATACATTGGTCGTTGTACATTATTATGTTCCTTAATAAGCACAACCCCTATGGCCTCAGGGGTGGCAGATAAGTAGACCCATAATGGTTCTCCAACAACCGGCTTGAATAAAGATGGCAGAGCCTCCAAGTACTTCTTCAGCTCCTCAAAAGCTCGGGTAGATTCTTCATCCCATTGGAACTTGGAGGCCTTCCTGAGCACTTTGAAAAAAGGAGCAGCCCGGTCTGCAGATCTGGAAATGAATCTTGACAGGGTTGTTATTCTGCCGACCAGCTTCTGCGTTTCCTTCAAATTCTGGGGAACTTGCATATCACGTAGTGCCCGAACTTTTACTGGATTAGCTTCTATTCCACGCTCGGTCACTAGATAGCCCAAGAACTTTCCTCCTTTACCCCCAAACAAGCATTTCAATGGGTTTAGCTTCAGCCCATATTGTCAAAGAGTTTGGCATGTTTCCTCTACATCCTTGATCAGATTCATAGCTAAAGGAGACTTAATGAGTATATCATCCACATAAACCTCCACGTTGCACCCGATCTGCTCCCGGAAGATCTTGTCCATCATCCTTTGGTACATGGCTCCTGCGTTCCTGAGACCGAAGGGCATGACAGTATAACAGAAGGTACCATCAGTCGTAATAAAGCTAACCTTTTCTTGGTCCTCCACCGCTAAAGGAACCTGATGATACCCCTGGTAGGCATCTAGCATGCAGATCCTTTCGCAACCGGGAGTTGAGTCCACCATCTGATCGATCCGGGGCAGAGGATAGCAATCCTTGGGACTAGCTCGATTGAGATCTCGGAAGTCTATGCATACTCTCCACTTATTGTTGGGATTCTTTACTAAGACCACATTAGAGAGCCAGGATGGGAACTGCACTTCTCGAACGTGGCCTGCCTTCCTGAGCTAATCCACCTTGCCTCTGATTATTTTGTTCTGGTCGGCTGAGAAGTTCCTTTTCTTTTGCTTGACCGGTCGGGAGTCTGATAGTAGATGTAATTTGTGCTCTGCTACTTCCGGCTTGACCCCGGGTAACTCCTCTGTAGACCAAGCGAAGACATCCAGGTTGCGGATCAAGCATTGAGCTAATTCTTCCTTGGGAGGAGGAGCAGGTCGCTTGCCAAGCGAGTTAAACTTTTAGGGTGTTCAGCGTATAATTGCACATCCTCCCAGGGGATGGGTTCTTCAACCATAGGCAAAGGCTCTTCTTGGACAGAATGGATGCCACCATCTTGCATTCTTTGATTCTTACGAGCCTCCACCCAGACCATATCAATATAGCATCGGCGAGAGACCTTCTGCTCTCCCTTAACTTCCCCGTCCTGCTCGCCAACAGGAAATTTAATTTTTTGATGGAAGGTAGAAACAGCGGCCCTAAATTCATGCAGGGCAGGCCTTCCCAAAATGACGTTATAAGAGGACGGGGAATCCACCACTATAAAAGTGCTCCTCCTAGTGCGCACCAATGGTTCGGTGCTCAGAGATATGGCCAGCTTAATCTGACCCATTGGCTTCACCTCATTACCTGTAAATCCATATAGAGACGTAGCCACAGGCTGGAGTTCAGTGGCATCGATCTGCATCTCCTCGAATGTAGTTCTGAACATAATATTAACCGAGCTCCCGGTGTCAATGAAAACCCGAGCCACTCGGCTGTTGGCAATAATGGCCTTGATGATAAGGGCATCATCATGAGGCAGCTCCAGACCTTCCAGGTTTGCCGGCCCGAAGCTGATGACATGGCCAGTAGCTTGCTCTTGGTTGCATCCCACAGTGTGGACCTCCAAGCGACGCACATGGGACTTGCGTGCTCTCCCCGAATCTCCATTGGTTGGCCCTCCAGAGATCATGCCAATCTCTCAGACAGCGGCATTGCCTCTATTCTTGACCTCCCATACTACCTCCGGCTCTTCCCCCGACCGAGTTGATGAGTACTGGATCCCGCTAGGTCAGGGCGGGGTTGCCCGGCCTGTCCAACCACGGCTCGCTGCTCTTCTATCATCTTGAGCACTTGAGGGGCTAGCTTGGGCGGGGGTAAGCCTAACTCGGCTGCCCGCTTAGAATCCCGAGCGAACTGAAAACAATGATTAGTGTCATGAGTATGAGATCGATGATAGGTGCAATATCGAGTGTTCCACGGTCCAGATCGGGGAGCGTGCACAGCTGCGACTCGGGGGGCCAGTCTAACCTCCGGACCGGGCTGGAAGGTAGGCCTGGCTTCTCTAGCTCGTGGAAGAGGTTGAGGGGGTGGTTGAGGTACCCTTCTTTCCTGCTTATTGACAGACGGAGGCGATCTCTCGGCTTTCCTCCGGGCCGCCTGTGCTTCTTCTACTTTAATATAGCAAGAGACTTTTTCCACCATCTCATCAAAGTTCCGAGAGAGATTTTTGATGAGATCTCTAAAGAATTCTCCATCTCCTAATCCGTGGGAGAAAGCTCTCATCAGAATCTCCAAAGTGGCGATGGGGACGTCCTGGGCCACTTGGTTGAAACGGTTGATATAACTTCTTAAAGGCTCGGTCAGCCCTTGCTTAAGAGAAAAAAGGCAATGATCCGTCTTCTGATATTTTTTGTTGTTGGCAAAACGACGAAGGAAGGTCGTCTTGAAATCCAAGAAACAGGTGATGGATCCTTATGGTAGCCCATCAAACCACTTTAGTGCCGAACCAGCTAGAGTATTCAAGAAAACTCGACACTTGACAGCATCACTATATTAGTGCAACAGAGCTGCATTCTTAAATTTGCGTAAATGATCCTTCGGGTCTTTGCTCCCGTCATATTCCCCGATTGACGGGGTCCTGTATCTCTTAGGCAATTTTTCATTCAAAATCCTGGCCGAGAAATGTACTCTCTCGTCCGGATCTTCCGGGAATACTTCCGGTATGATGAGAGCCTTCCCTTTCCTTGAGTCTCTAGGTAGGGAACTCTCAGCCATAGAGGCTTGAGGTTGTTCTTTCTTAAGATAGGGGCCAAGGGGTCCTGGCTGATAATACCCCAAGTCAGACTCGCGATAAGGAACCTGAGGAAATCCCTCGGGTTGTTTTCTCTAAGAGCCCCGATCTGAAACAGGGATGGGCTCCTTGGAAGCTTCAGCATGAGCTTGGCGCAGTCGCGAGACGGTTGCTTGTTTCTCGGAGGTCGCTCGCCTCTTGGCCTCCTTGAAGAGCTCGTATTCTTCGGCGGTCATGGTGACATTGATGCAGCCAGACTCCTCCATCTTCACATTCCAGAATAGGTGGTTGTGTTCCCACAGACGATGCCAAATTTGATCCCGTCCGGAAGCTGAGTCGGATGGAGGCGGGCCTTGATGTACTGGAAGTTGACGGAAAGTCGTTGCGGTGTCCGATCTACCTAGCACCCCTCCGAAAGGGTTCACACGGGCAGATGACAAAAGATGATGACTGGGACGATGATGCTAGGGCTCTGCGCACACTCAGACGATCCCACGAGTCGTTAGAGACCAGAAACCAGGGAAAAGTCCCCAGGTCAGACCCTCCAACACTCAAGTCAGGTACTTTTTCCCCAGAAGCACAGAGAAATGACGAAAAGTAAAGAAGAGTAAGAAATGACGAGTGAGCGTACCTGCATAAGGGACAAAGCATCCATTTTTATACTGCAATGGATGTTTCTGGGGTCTGGCGGGTGTCAGGGAATATCGGCTGTCAAGCTTTGCCTAGCGGTGAATGACACGCAGCACCTCCTTATAGGTCGGCGACAGAACCAAAAAGGTAATGAGCCCCGACTGTTAGCATATTCCCTGACACACTGATTATTCTCTGACAGACAGTTACGATTCCCTTGCTTGCTTGTCCTGTAGTGCCTGGCGTCCTCCGTTCGTCATTGCTATGCTAGACCTTTACACTTGCTAACCTCGCTCTGATATCTTGCTAACCCCGATCTGACTTCGCCTTCAGACTTGTGCTTTGAACCCTGTCCTATGCATCTCCTATTGCAAACCCTGAACCATCTTGTCTCTTATTGGCATTACGTGTCGCGCCCTGTATACCTTAGTTCGATTATGTTTATCCCTGCTTCCAAGCTATGTTTGACTTCGTTTGTCCCGACCTGTATCCTTGGCTAACACATCACGATCTGTATATTTTATCATAAATCCTGACCTGTATACTTGGCTAACACATCCCGACCTACATGCTAGGTCTGTATTCCGACCCGCTATCCGCCGTTATCCATGGCTTGCACGTTACATCCTGTACGTCAGGTCTGTATTCCTACCCACATCTGTATATTGTTATCCATGGCTTGTATGTTCAAACCTGTACGCCAGGCTTGTATCCCGACCTGCTTCTATCCACTGTTATCCATGGCTTGTACGTTCCGACCTGTACGCCAAGCCTGTAACCTGACCTGCTTCTGTTCGCTGTTATCCATGGCTTGTACATTCCGACCTATACGCCAAGCCTATATCCCGACCTGCTTCTATCCACAGTTATCCATGGCTTGTACATTCCGACATGTACGCTAGGCCTGTATCACGACCTGCTTATGTTCGCTGTTATCCATGGCTTGTACGTCCCGACCTACACGTCAAGTTTGTATTCCGACCTGCATCTGTTTACTGTTATCCATGGCGTGTACATTCCGACCTGTACGCTAGGCCTGTATCCCGACCTGCTTCTGTCCGCTGTTATCCATGGCTTGTACGTTCCGACCTGTACGCCAAGCCTGTATCCCGACCTGCATCTGTATATTGTTATCCATGGCTTGTACGTTCCGACCTGTACGCCAGGCCTGTACTATGCCAGAGGCCTTTCCCTCTACGCCTTTATATGGCATGTAGGCCCACTTCTCAGTTGTACTTGGCCTGAGGGCCCAGTTCTCAGCTGTACTTGACCTGTGAACCTCATTCTCAACTGTACCTGGGCTATGAGCCCCGTTCTTGATTGCTATCGAGGATGGATTTGGTCCAACGTCTAATCCTATCCTTTGACTGCCTCGTAAGCGGAGATTTTGACCACGGCGCTGTAAGCTTGACTTCTGACTTCCACGTAAGCTTGACTTCTGACCTCCACGTAACCTTGACTTTTGACCTCCATGTAAGCTAGACTTTTGACCTTCACGTAAGCTTGACTTCTGACCTCCATGGGGGCTTGACTCCTGACATTCCTGTGGTCTTAACTCCTAACCACATCATCTTACTGACCCCACAATCATACACCGTATCATATATGTTGATAGATATCATTACTAAAGATTATGCTCGAAAGATGACATTGATTAAAAAGAGGCATTTTCACCGATCTCAAAAAAATATTAGGTATTATTATGACATTGAATGAAAAGCTTGAATAGGGAAATTATATGAATGAGCTTGAAGGGTTTTCAATTGAAGTAAAAAAGGTTGTAAACTTGAGAAATCATTATGTGAACTTAAATAGACTTTTAATGATGGTATATTAAATTTAATAATATCATTGTCTCTTTTGGTTTAGAAAAAAACATTGTTAATCATTACATATACCAAAATAATAATGGGAACATTCTATTTTTAGTCCTATATATTGATCATATATTAATTGTAAGTATCCTGTGGTAGTTTTGATATGGTCAACCAAGTTAAGTTAGGTTATATTGTGTTTGATCCTTGTGTCTAAGTGTGTAGGAACTTATGAACACAAGAAGTCGAGTGGAAGACGCAGCTAGCGAGAAGGATGACACAGGAAGGGACTTGACGGGCTCGATGCATTCGAAGGACGAGATGCTACGGAAGAGTACACCAGCGGACGAGAAGGAATCGCGTGGCGTTCTGAGGGACGAGAAGCCTAGGAGGAAGGCTGCTCGAGGAGAAGGTCGGAGTTGGGTTCTGGTGAGCTCAACTCCGTTTAGCCGGAGAATGACCTACGTGAAGAGATCAGTGTTTAGCTAAGTTGCGCTGTGGAAGGCGCCTTCTATGGCTGGAAGGCGCTTTCGATGAACAGTACAAAGGCGCCTTCCGACCTTTGAAGGCGCCTTCCGATAGTCGTTGGCCACGGATAGAGTTTTATCCGCTGCGGATAAAACTTATCCGATGGAAAGCATCTTGGACCATCTTGGAGGCGCCTTCAAGCTGCAGATAATGCTTTCCATGGGCTATAAAAAAACCTCTGGACCTAGAAAATAGACAACAACTCTAGTATTCATTTCATAGTTCTTTTATGAGTATTCAACGAGTGTAAAAGACTTCTCTGCCTTCAATGAAGGAGATTTTTGGTGCTTTTTAATTTGACTTGAATTAACAACCACCTAGATTGTAATCAAGTAAATTCTTCTATCTCTTTTATTTTGTAATTGTTCAATTAACCTGTTATAATTATGTGATTGCTACTAATCTCATTTGAGAGATCGGGAAAGTTTTCTTTTTATATTTGACAGATAATTCACACCCTCTTGTCGGCCCCGCTGCACCAATAATTGGTATCAGAGACAGAATGACTCAGAAAGATTAGCCGCTGACTAAAGCACCGAGATGATGATCGGACCAAGCATCTATCCACCAAAGTTCAAGGGATAATTTATGACATGGAAGAAGGCATGGAGGTATTCTTTAAAACAAACTTTGAATTGCTTTTAATTATTAAATATGATTTTATAACTCCCAAAGACCCATAAGGAAATGAAAAAGAAGAATACCAATGAACCAAAAAGGAGCAAGCAAACTTCGTAGCAAATAGACGAGCCGAATTTCATCTGCTGAGTGTGCTATTTACGCAAGAAGTTAACAGAATCGACGCCTACGAATCAGCAAAGGAACTTTGGGAGAAGTTCCTGAAGCTATACAAAGGTACGCCCGAAGCCAAGCTCGCAAAATGAGATCTGCTCCAGAACCAACTAACCAACCTCCGGATGAAAGGAGAGTTAGCAGCACAAATGCATTCCAAGCTGAAAGAGTTAATAACCGGACTTACGAATCATGGAGAACAAGTAACAAATCGTGATTTATTAAAGTATGTCTTAAATGCTTTCCCTATGACACAAGACTGGACGTCTATAATAGATTCTTATTATATTTCAAAAGATCTAGAAGTATTCTAGAGAGTTTATTTTATATTTTGAATTTTTTAAAAGATACTAATAAGTATAATTTAGCATCATTAATTATAATTGCATACCATATTTATTTCATTTTATAATTTATTTTCCTTAGATTTTTTCTTCTGACTTATTATATAAAAATAACAAAAAGATTAATTTAATAAAAAATCAAAATATTAACATAATATGCCACTGTTAATTAACAATTATAGTAAACACTACAACTGATCTGATTATCGCATCTTAGTTCTGGATTTATGCGGTAAGTGAATTAGGAGGGAAACCGTTTACTCTGGAGAAGTTCGGATTTAAATTATCGAAAAAGAAATAGTTTTTTTTAAAAAAAAAAATTTCTTAAATGCAAATATTTAAAAAAAAGAAGACTTTGAGAGTTCATGGTCGGCAGGATTCGAGCCTGCGCGGGCAAAGCCCACATGATTTCTAGTCATGCAGGATAACCACTCTGGCACGACCACATGTTTGAAACCTTTTCAGATTTTATTATAATATAAATAATATAATCTAAGTTTGTAATCCGCCCTCCAACGCTGCTGCTGCTGCTGCTTCCCCACTCTCCTCTGAACTGGCCAACAAGCACGTGCCATCGCCCCTCACCTTCTTCCTCAATTAATAAAAAAATCTTTTAATTTTAAAAAATTAATTAATTCATTAATTGAATACAATTTGCTTTATAACTATATAAAAAGCTCAAATCCTTTATCTGAAAATATCTGTCTTCATGTCCCCTTATTGATCAAATAGGTTATATTATATTTCAAAAAAGTTTTACACATCATATCTTAAGGATGTCATGATCATCAAAAAATAAAATTATTTAAGGGCAAAGGATCCGAATTACCATATAAGATCTATCTCGTCCATAATTAAATATTTTAATTCTAACAACTAACTTTTATTTGAAATAAAATAAAGGAGTTTATTTAATTAAATGATTTATTGAAATTTGAATAATTTTCTCTCTGGACTCCTAACATTAAAGTTGTTTTTTTTCTTTTTTCTTTTTACTAACTTGCATTAAATGCTTTCTCATTAGAGACCAATTGCGATCTCTCATTTTTCCCTTGAATTTGAATGAATATGACTAAAATTCCTTTAATGACAAAATGTATTGTATTAATTGGATCTTCATTGAGAGTTCATTAGCATACATACCAATATTTTCTTAAGAGGAATTTTGCATTGAGTTTTCCTTTGTTTTGTCTTACTTTGAGTATTTATTGAACTGTGTTGAAAGACTATTTTACATCATGCTCTCAGGGTAATGTGAATTGAAATGTCTTATGACATCTTTTATTTGAATAAAATCGAATTCGATAGTGTTGCTTCAAGAGAATTACTAGATGTTATTGATGGGACAAGGTCCCCATTTTAGATGGTCTCTAGTAATGTAGTCATTGTCAAACCTTTGGGCATGGAGATTTATATTGCATTTGATGCATCCGTTGAAATGAGATATGTGGCCACACTATATAAGGTATTTTAGTTTACTTTATAACTCGTAATTGATAAACCTCACATTCATCAATACTCCAACCATATGCAAATGCGATTACAATACTTGACAGAAAACAAAAACTCGGCGTCCTGTTGGTCATAAAATGGGGAAAATAATGAAAGAAAATCGGATAGCATGGCATAAAATTACAAAAGAGAAAAATACATTACACAATGTAAAATTAGGAACTCGGTTTGTAAGCATTCAAAAAACAATACAAAAGTGAAGGCTAAGGCAGTGCTGTGAGCGTGGATTTTTAGTGAATTCTGGTTTTCTGATTTTGTGGAGTGTAGGAAGGAACAAAATAGGTGGAGTATTTATCAGGTAAGTAATTTCGAACCAAAGTTGGCATGATCTATAAGATCCCAGAAGCAATGCTGGAAGTTGCATGAACCGTCAAGGTATGCTCTGGTATGAACGTCAAGCCTGTAATATTAGAAAAAATTTTAGCTTTCAGTTTCCAACATAACTTTATTGTTCAAGTTATCTTATGATATAAACTAGAAACATAACTCTTCTTCCATCGTTTCACTGTTCTAATAGATAGTTGTGTTTGGTGACTAAACGAAAAAGCATAATTTTTTTTTAAAAAAATTAAGCCTAACAAAAATTTATGATTAGCAAACATAGCCAAAGAAAGTTAAAATTCTTGAATTAAATATGTGTATTATAATATACGCTACATATACTCTCATGTTTTTATTTGTATATATCTATATGTGTTTTATTTGCAACAGTTTGTTTATTAATGATTTTAATTTCTCTACATAGAGTAAGTCAATTTTCATTTAGGTGTATTAATTTTTGACTTTTGACACCGCTAAAGGGAAATCACTCCTATTACTAATTTAGGCAATCAAAAAGAAAGTCCATGAGACTGATTTAACATATCAATGCCTATGTTTTTGCAGATGATTATAGCCAACAATATTAAACTACAATTCTATAACTAGAAAATGAAAAAGAAATATCTAAAGTTTGTGAAAAAAACATTTTATTCTATTGATAACTCACTTGTTGGTACATTAATAACCCAATTCACGATCATGAAGTTTAATGAGTTGTAAAGTATGCAAGAACATACCATTAAGATGACTAATCTTGTAGGAAATTTAAAGAGTTTAGGAATGATTATAGATAACTCATTGGTTTAGTTTATTTTAAACTCACTGCCTTCTAAATATAATATTTTTCCAATCAACTATAACACTATTAAGGACAAATGGGAGATTAATAAATTAATCAATTAATTTATTTAGGAGGAATAATAACTTAACCATCAATCATATTATTTAAGGAGTTGGTAAAACTTTGAAAGTAAAAGCCAAAAGTTTTAAGAAAAACAAATCGATAAAGCTCCTTAGACTAATAAAAAGGAATACAATGATGATAAGTATTGATTCTTTAAAAAAATGATATTGTCAGAAAGATTACCCAATCATAAGGTTTGATTTGAAAAGTGCATTAAATACTTATAATGTTTTGAATCAAACTTAATGATCTTCTTTGTAATACTTGAAGGCTTGTTTCTAGTGCTACTATTCGTGTATCCAGTATGAAGCAAAAATTCCTTACAATTCAGACCATAAGTTAAACTAAAAATTTTTTAGGTGGGAAATCATATGAAAGCTCAAATTGACAGGATAGAAACTTACCATTTGGTCTTAAAAAGTGACTATCATTTAAACTTATTGTAGACTCTTTATGTACCTTCAATATCTATGAAAGTCTTAAATACTAGTTATCATTTAAATCTATTGTAAACTCTTTATGTAACTTCAGTATCTATGTATCTTACGTCTCTTTCAAAACATGATGTTTGTGATTTTGATTTTAATTTTAGACATTGTTCTTTTAATTTACGTAAGAAATTTAGATTTATTAGTTATAGAGACTTAATAATGGTTTCTATGGATTGACATTTAATGATAAATTTGTTGGATCCTTACTTTGCATCAATATTATAATTAAGCGTAGTATGTTTAATGAAAATTTGACCTATGATAAGTGTTTGGGTTGTATATAAAAAAAACTAGAAAGATTGATAAAGAATGATTGTATAGAATCTAGATTTTAGTGATTTGATTTGTGTAAGTTGCATTAAGGGAAAACAAACTAGATATAATAAGAAAAATACTACAAGAAGCACTTAGCTTATTGAAATTATACACAAATGTATGAACCTTTTGATTCTTCATCATTTGGTGAAGAAAAATATTTTATCACCTTTATTAATGATTTTTCATATTATAAATACATTATTTGCTTTAAGAAAAGTCTCAAATGGTGAATGTTTTCGAACTATACATTAATGAGATTGAAAAACAATTAGATAAAAAGGTAAAAATTACAATGCCTAATAGGGAGTGAATATATGGAAAATATAATGAAACAAGATACCCTCCAAGCCATTTGCAAAACATTTTTGAAAGATATGACATATGTACATAATATATTGTCACACACACTGTAATAAAATGGTGTGGCAGAAAGGGGTTACTGCACATTAATGGATATAATTAGGAGTATGATGAGTTATCATTACTAAAATCATTGTGAATGTATATTGATCCCGTTCGGAAGCTGAGTCGGATGGAGGCGGACCTTGATGTAATGGAAGTTGACGGAAAGTCGCTGCGGCGTCCGATCTGTTGGTTGCTACTCGGAAAACCTAGAAGTTCCACTGTACAAAAATTTTGTACAAAGGTCTGAACCTTTTCCTAGCTACCATGTGTTCTTTTAAATTAAATTTTGGATCGCCTGCGGAACTTAACACGTTTGATCCAAAACTTAATCTATTTGTTCTTTTAGGTTTTGACTTGGATCTCCTACGGAACTTAACACGTTCGACCCAAATCACCTTAAGTTATTAATTCCATTAAATATTAATTTCCATAATTGGTTCCCAGTACTGACGTGGCGAGGCACACGACCTTCTTGGATATGGGAGCAACCACCACCGACTAGACAAAACCTTTTATAGAAAGCTAATATTTAATTTCCTAAAATAACTTTAGGTTAACCAAAAAGAACAATCAAATCACAAGGAAAAGAAAAAAACAAAAGAACACAACATCGAAAAACATATTCGAAATTCTAGAATCGTAAGCCTCTTGTATTTGGTATTATTTCCATAAATAACTAGTATGATGCGGAAAGAAAAATTACTAGTTATACCTTGTAGAAAAACCTCTTGATCTTCTACCGTATTCCTCTTCTAACCTCGGACGTTGTGTGGGCAACGATCTTCCGAGATGAGAACCACCTAGCACCTTCTTCTTCCTTACAAGTTTCGGCCATCAAAACTTCTCCTAGGATGAAGAGGTTCGGCCACCACCACCATGCTCCAAGGGATGCTAGAAACAAAGCTTTCTTTCTCTCCTTCTTCTTCTTCTCTAAACTTGATCCGGCCACCAAATGAGTCTCCATAAGAAGGATGAGGTTCGGCCATCAAAGAGAAGAAAGGAGGAGAGGATGGCCGGCCACACCAAGGAAGAAAAAGAGAGAGGAAAAATAATAGAGTTGATAGCCATGAAGGCACCTCTACCCTCTCTTTTATAATCCTTGGCCTTGGCAAATAAGGAAATTTAAATAAAAAATTTCCTTAATTCTTTTGCCATTGATAAGGAAAATTTATTTAATTAAAAATAATTTGTTCTCATCAACAATGTGGCCGACCACTTTAAACCAAGCAAAGGAAATTTAATTCAATCAAGAATTAAAACTTTCCTAATTTGTTTCCGGAAATTTTATAAAAAATTTCTCTAATAATTTTTCCCTTCATGATGGTTAATAAAAAGGAAATTTTATAAATTAAAATATTTATTTTAAACATGTGGATAAAAAGAAAGTTATCTTTAAAAATTAAAATCTCTTCCAATCTACAAATAAGGAAAGATATCTAATCTTTTCTTAATCTTTGTAGAAGCTTTATAAAAGAGATATTTAATTTTTAAACTCTCTTTTAAATTATGAACATGATTAAAAGGAAAGTTTTTACCAAAATTAAAATCAACCTTTTAATCTACAAATAAGGAAAGAAATTTAACTCTTCTCTTAATCTTTTGTAGAATCTTATAAAAGGAAAGATTTAAATTTTTAAACTCTCTTTTAAATCATGTTATCCACACAAGAAAATTTTAAAAAATAAAATTCCTTTTTATTTTAATAGGGCCGACCACCTAAGCTTGAGTTCAAGCTAGGGTCGGCCACATGAATTCACCCATGAACCAAAACATGGCCGGCCCTAGCTTGGTCTCCAAGCTAGCTTGGCCGGCCTCCTATAGGATGGGTAAGAAGGTGGGTATAGGTGGGTATAGTACTATATAATTAAGAGGATACGATAGGGACCGAGAGGAGGAATTGATTTTGGTCTCCCGATAAAATTAAGCATCCCGTGTTCGCCCCGAACACACAACTTAATTTTATCAATAATAATTCATTCCACTAGAGAATTATTATTGAACTACCGCACCAATCCCAAATTATATTTTTGGGCTCTTTCTTATTATGAGTGTGTTAGTCTCCCTGTGTTTAAGATAACAAATGTCCACTAATTAAGTAAGTTACTGACAACTCACTTAATTAATATCTAGCTCCAAGAGTAGTACCACTCAACTTCATCGTCATGTCGGACTAAGTCCACCTGCAGGGTTTAACATGACATTCCTTTTGAGCTCCTCTTGGGGACATTCTCAACCTAGTATCTCTAGGACACAGTTTCCTTCTATAATCAACAGCACACACTATAAGTGATACAATTTCCCAACTTATCGGGCTTATTGATTCATCGAACTAAATCTCACCCAATGATAAATTGAAGAAATAAATATCAAATATATGTGCTTGTTATTATATCAGGATTAAGAGCACACACTTCCATAATAACCGAGGTCTTTGTTTCTTTATAAAATCAGTATAAAAGAAACAACCTCAAATGGTCCTACTCAATACACTCTAAGTGTACTAGTGTAATTATACAGTCAAGATAAACTGATACCTAATTACACTACGACCTTCTAATGGTTTGTTCCTTTCCATTTTGGTCGTGAGCTACTGTTTATAATTTATAAGGTACTGATAACATCATCTTCTGCATGTGGCACCATATACTATATTATCTACAGTATAAATTAATTGAACAACTACAACTAAATGTAGACAATTTGACCAAATGTGATTCTTTATTCATAATGAATGTTTACAAAGCTTAGGCTTTCAGTATACACTCCAACAATCTCCCACTTATACTAAAAGACTAAGCTGCCATATCTGCTGCCATACATCTGATTCTCAACCCTTCAACATGTCCATCAAAAGCTCTTGGCTTAAGGACCTTAGTGAAAGGATCTATAGGTCATTACCTGATGCAATCTAGGTGGCAACAACTTCTCCTCGTTTATACGATTTCTCGTATTGGGTGGTACTTGCGCTCTATTGTGTTTACTTGCCTTATAAACTTATGGTTTCTTTGAGTTTGCTACTGCACCAACATTATTACAATAAATTGTAATAATCTTTGGACAAACCAGAAATCATATCTAAGTCTATCTTGAGGTTATTGAGTCATTCAGCTTTTATGGCTACCTCAGAGGCTTGCCATATACTAAGCTTCTATGGTGGAGTCCAGAAAAACACCTATGCTTATCACTTTTCCATAGTTATGACTTTACCTCCTAAAGTAAACATAAAACCCCGAGGTTGACTTATTATTGTCCTTATCCGATTGGAAGTCAAAATCCGTGTAACCCACAGGGACCAAATTAACTGCCTTGTAAGCTAGCATATAATCTCTAGCCCCTCTAAGGTACTTTAATATATGCTTTACTGCAGTCCAATGTCCTTGTCTAAGGTTACTTTGATATCTGCTAACTATGCCCTTGGCAAAACAGATTTCTGATCTCGTGCATAGCATACATTAGGTTGTCTAACTGCCGAAGCATAAAGAACTGCCTACATGTCCTCAATCTCCTTTGATGTCATCGGAGACATCTCTTTAGATAAAGACACTCCATGCTTAAAAGGTAAGAAACCTGTCGAGGAGTTTTGCATGCTTAAAACGAGCAAGGATTTTCCGATGTATCAAGCTTGGGATAAGTAAAATATATTTTTTCTTTCGATCCCTTATTACTTTGATCTCAAAAATATATACATTCTCCCAAGTCCTTTATATCGAATTATTTGGACAATCATACCCTAACTTCTGACAACATTTTGATATTGTTTCCAACTACCAAAAATGTTATCTACGTATGGTACAAGAAATACCACCACGTTTCCATCACACTTTTTGTATACACAAAACTTATCCGTTTACTCAATAAATCCATAGGTCTGGATTACTTTGATAAACCGGATGTTCCAAGACCTTGAAGCTTTGCCTCAGTCCATAGACTGATTGAGCCTGCACACAAGATGCTCTTAGCCCTTTGCAATGAACCCTTCTGGTTGCTTTATATGGATGCTTTCATCAAGACTTCCATTAAGGAATGCTGTCTTGACATCCACTTGCCAAATAGATAAAAGAATCCGGATAGACTTAAGCATGACTACCAGTGAAAAAGTTTTCTTTTTCATCAAGCCTTGCTTTGAAAGTTACTACCTTCCTTTCTATCCCTCTTTTCCTATTATTGACCTTTTTACACCCAAAGGCTTTTACACCATTTGGTGGTTCTACAAGTTTTCAGATTTTATTAGAATACATATATTCTAATTCTATTATTCATTACTCTTTGCCAAGATGCTTGCATCTTTATCTTGGAGTACTTTATCATATGACCGGAGATCAGGTTCATGTCCTCCAGGGATCGAATCCAAAACCTCTCCCAAAACATGAACCTATTTAGGTTGCCTAACAACCCTCCCACTACGACAAGGCACTTTCTGCAATTGTGTATCATTTGTGATACGTGTTGCAGTTTTCTTGTGGTATCTCATCTTCTACAGTTGGTACTAGGTTAGACATGTCCTTTATTATTTCCTTAAGAACAAATTTACTTATGAGCACGTGGTTCATTATATAGTCCTTTTCTAAAAATCAGTCATTGATACTAACAATGACCTTCTGATTTTTAAGACTATAAACCTACTTTTGTTTATCTAGGATAACTTACAAACAAGTGAACTCCTATCCAACTTATCATTGTCTCTCTATAATATATGTGCTGGATTTCCTGAATCCGAATATGCTTCAAAATAGGTTTTCACCTATTCAGCAATTCTATATGAGTAGAGAGTTCTAACTTGGAAGGTACTATGTTCACTTTCATTTTCAGAGTTTATCCTTAAAACAAATTTGGTAATTTTCTGAATAACTCATCATCTATCTAATTATTCCATAAGAGTCCTTTACCTTCTTTCTACTACACCATTCTGTTGGGGTGTACCAGATGCAGTTAGTTGGGATTGAAATCCAACTACTGATAAGTGACTCCTAAAATCTCTCAAGAGGTACTTGCCACTACGATCTTCCATAGTGACTTTTTACTTTAACATTTCTCCGCATCAACCTTGTACTCTTTGAACTAATCAAAGTACTTAGTCTTGCGGTACATTAAGTAAATTTATTTGTATCTTGAATAGTTGTCTATAAAATAGACAAAATATTTAATACTACCTCTTGTCTGGATAGTCATAGGATCACACAAATCAGAATGAACCGTTTTCAACATATCTTTGACTCCATACCCCTCGGACTTAATAGCTTCTTGGTTATTTTCCTTCCAGTAAGACTCGCAGGTTGGAAAGATTTCCACTACTAATGAACCCAAAAGTTCATCAGCTACCAATGAATCCTACTCAAGTATAACCTAGCTTTTAGATGCCAAAGATATAATTGGTTCTTTTCTGAAGGTTGCTTTCTCTTAAAATTAGAAGATGTGTTACTAATTTCCATTTGTTGTATCATGGGAGTTATTGGATTATAAATTGTCAACCATCATACCAAAATAGATAACTTCCCTATTTTTCTTTATCAAAATAGACACAATATCTATAATAGTTTAGAAACTGAAATCAGGTTCTTTCTAAACTTGGTACGTAAAGACAATTACTTAAAATCTATATTTTATTCTTATCAAAGGATAAACATCTCCCACTGCAACAGCTACCACTTTTACAGTAGTGCCCATGTGGACGGTGATTTACCTTTCATTTAGTTGTCGGGTTTCCTGGAACCCTGCAATGAATTGCAGACATGATTAATGGCATCTTGTATCTACACTCCAGGTTCTGGTAGATAATACCACTAGACATGTTTCAACTAATGAATTAAATACACCTAAATTGTTCTTAGTTCTAAGAAGACAGTCTACCTTAATGTCCAAGTCATATTTCCAATCATTACAATTGGGACTACTAAGTCTTTTTCTATAGTATGACAACTAGGGATTGACAAACATCCTAAGAATCACAAAAATATTTGGTCAAGATCAACTCCTTAAAATCTCCATGAATTTTGTGTATACAAAATCGAAGAGGAGATTTTATTCATTAATTTTATTATCTCGTCAACTTTACTTTATGACGAATAAAATTAATAGTTGATCTGTTTTTGATCAAATATTTGGTCAAAACTTTAATTTAAAATAACATTGATTCCTCAAACAATATTATTTAAATTCACCAACACCTCAAACACCGTGAATTTTGCATGCCACGTTAGTGTGGACGTATATAAATTCATCATTTGTAAGAGGAGGGTTTTACCCATTGACTATCTTGTCAATATAACTTTTTGACAAATAAAATTACCTCAAACACCATGAATCTTGTATGCCACGTTAGTGTGGACGTATACAAATTCAAACATTTGTAAGAGATTAATTTTATTATATTGCCAATCTAGTTTTATGACAAATCAATAGTTGGTTTCCCTTTGGTCACACAAGTGATAGTAGTGACTCCGTTGGGGAGGATACTATTAAATGTGTCTAAGTGTATACCATTACTTGACACTAAGTCCATTAATAAGATTATGCCCCTTCCGTTGGGGAAGATCACACGCTCTTAATTAACTTCCTATAGTCATCCAAAAATGGAAGTCTGTTCTAGTGATCCACAAACAAGCTCATCCGTTATGGAGGAAGGCACTCAGAGCCAACGCGCAAGCTTGTTTGCATCACTTACAAACCAGTAATGGAGACCATGAGATTTACTTAAAAATCCCTCTCCCACTTAGTTATTTATAAATGAGGAATTTTAACTATGCTAGCCTACTAAATATGTAAACCAACATGCACACACAACACAATATAAAAGCAATAAATAGAAAAATCTAATTTTGAACTATTATGACTTTTATCTCTAGTTGTCCTCCGTGTGTTGTCATCCCAAGCTGCTACCATATTTGGCCACCGCCACCGGGTCTAGCTGTCGCATCCATCTTGCTCCTAGTTCCGCTGCGCCTCTGGTCCTTAGAAGATTCCACGCTTTGCAAGATTCGATCCGCGACATAAATAGAATTTTACATTTTTGATCCTATATTCCATAAAAGGAATGTACATGTATCTAGATCAAAAATAAAATCCTAATAAAACTAAATACAACTCCTGTTGTATTTTATAATACAATCATGCACACACATATAAATGCCCTTGACATGTCTAAGGGTCCAATCACACACATAATAACTAAAAGTCATAATAGTTAGATCCTGCATCCACAAAGTTAGCACATCCTACTATTATCCTGCCTAAACTATGTATGACATGTGCATAATTAAACTAATACCAAATACACAGAGGCAAAACCCTAGCTCTGATACCAATTGTTGGTTGCTACTCGGAAAACCTAGAGGTTCCACTGTACAAAAATTTTGTACAAAGGTCTGAACCTTTTCCTAGCTACCATGTGTTCTTTTAAATTAAATTTTGGATCGCCTGCGGAACTTAACACGTTTGATCCAAAACTTAATCTATTTGTTCTTTTAGGTTTTGACTTGGATCTCCTGCGGAACTTAACACGTTCGACCCAAATCACCTTAAGTTATTAATTCCATTAAATATTAATTTCCATAATTGGTTCCCAGTACTGACGTGGCGAGGCACACGACCTTCTTGGATATGGGAGCAACCACCACCGACTAGACAAAACCTTTTATAGAAAGCTAATATTTAATTTCCTAAAATAACTTTAGGTTAACCGAAAAGAACAATCAAATCACAAGGAAAAGAAAAAACAAAAGAACACAACATCGAAAAACATATTCGAAATTCTAGAATCGTAAGCCTCTTGTATTTGGTATTATTTCCATAAATAACTAGTATGATGCGGAAAGAAAAATTACTAGTTATACCTTGTAGAAAAACCTCTTGATCTTCTACCGTATTCCTCTTCTAACCTCGGACGTTGTGTGGGCAACGATCTTCCGAGATGAGAACCACCTAGCACCTTCTTCTTCCTTACAAGTTTCGGCCATCAAAACTTCTCCTAGGATGAAGAGGTTCGGCCACCACCACCATGCTCCAAGGGATGCTAGAAACAAAGCTTTCTTTCTCTCCTTCTTCTTCTTCTTCTCTAAACTTGATCCGGCCACCAAATGAGTCTCCACAAGAAGGATGAGGTTCGGCCATCAAAGAGAAGAAAGGAGGAGAGGATGGCCGACCACACCAAGGAAGAAAAAGAGAGAGGAAAAATAATAGAGTTGATAGCCATGAAGGCACCTCTACCCTCTCTTTTATAATTCTTGGCCTTGGCAAATAAGGAAATTTAAATAAAAATTTCCTTAATTCTTTTGCAATTGATAAGGAAAATTTATTTAATTAAAAATAATTTGTTCTCATCAACAATGTGGCCGACCACTTTAAACCAAGCAAAGGAAATTTAATTCAATCAAGAATTAAAACTTTCCTAATTTGTTTCCGAAAATTTTATAAAAAATTTCTCTAATAATTTTTCCCTTCATGATGGTTAATAAAAAGGAAATTTTATAAATTAAAATATTTCTTTTAAACATGTGGATAAAAAGAAAGTTATCTTTAAAAATTAAAATCTCTTCCAATTTACAAATAAGGAAAGATATCTAATCTTTTCTTAATCTTTGTAGAAGCTTTATAAAAGAGATATTTAATATTTAAACTCTCTTTTAAATTATGAACATGATTAAAAGGAAAGTTTTTACCAAAATTAAAATCAACCTTTTAATCTACAAATAAGGAAAGAAATTTAACTCTTCTCTTAATCTTTTGTAGAATCTTATAAAAGGAAAGATTTAAATTTTTAAACTCTCTTTTAAATCATGTTATCCACACAAGAAAAATTAAAAAAATAAAATTCCTTTTTATTTTAATAGGGCCGGCCACCTAAGCTTGAGTTCAAGCTAGGGCCGGCCACATGAATTCACCCATGAACCAAAACATGGTCGGCCCTAGCTTGGCCTCCAAGCTAGCTTGGTCGGCCCCCTATAGGATGGGTAAGAAGGTGGGTATAGGTGGGTATAGTACTCTATAATTAAGAGGCTACGATAGGGACCGAGAGGAGGAATTGGTTTTGGTCTCCCGATAAAATTAAGCATCCTGTGTTCGCCCCGAACACACAACTTAATTTTATCAATAATAATTCATTCCACTAGAGAACTATTATTGAACTACCGCACCAATCCCAAATTACATTTTGGGCTCCTTCTTATTATGAGTGTGTTAGTCTCCCTGTGTTTAAGATAACAAATGTCCACTAATTAAGTAAGTTACTGACAACTCACTTAATTAATATCTAGCTCCAAGAGTAGTACCACTCAACTTCATCGTCATGTCGGACTAAGTCCACCTGCAGGGTTTAACATGACAATCCTTATGAGCTCCTCTTGGGGACATTCTCAACCTAGTATCTCTAGGACACAGTTTCCTTCTATAATCAACAACACACACTATAAGTGATACCATTTCCCAACTTATCGGGCTTATTGATTCATCGAACTAAATCTCACCCATTGATAAATTAAAGAAATAAATATCAAATATATGTGCTTGTTATTATATCAGGATTAAGAGCACACACTTCCATAATAACCGAGGTCTTTGTTTCTTTATAAAATCAGTATAAAAGAAACGACCTCAAATGGTCCTACTCAATACACTCTAAGTGTACTAGTGTAATTATACAGTCAAGATAAACTGATACCTAATTACACTACGACCTTCTAATGGTTTGTTCCTTTCCATTTTGGTCGTGAGCTACTGTTTATAATTTATAAGGTACTGATAACATCATCTTCTGCATGTGACACCACATACTATGTTATCTACAGTATAAATTAATTGAACAACTACAACTAAATGTAGACAATTTGACCAAATGTGATTCTTTATTCATAATGAATGTTTACAAAGCTTAGGCTTTCAGTATACACTCCAACACGATCTACCTGGCACCCTCCGACAGGGTTCACACGGGCAGATAACGAAAGATGATGACCAGGACGATGATGTTAGGGCTCTGCGCACACTCAGACGAGCCCACGAGTCGTTAGAGACCAGAAACCAGGGAAAAAGTCCCCGGGTCAGGCCCTCCAACGCTCAAGTCAAGTACTTTTTCCCCAGAAGCACAGAGAAAGGAAGAAAAGTAAAGACGAGTAAGAAATGACGAGTGAGCATACCTGCATAAGGGATAAAGCATCTCTTTTTATACTACAATGGATGTTTCTGGGGTTTGGCGGGTGTCAGGGAATGTCATCTGTCAGGCTTTGTCTGGCAGTGAATGACACGCGACACCTCCTCATAGTCCGACGACAGAACCAAAGGGGTAATGAGCCCCGACTGTTAGCATATTCCCTGACACACTGATTATTCTCTGACAGACAGTTACGATTCCCTTGCTTGCTTGTCCTGTAGTCCCTGGTGTCCTCCGTTCGTGATTGCTACGCTAGACCTTTACACTTGCTAACCTCGCTTTGATATCTTGCTAACCCTGATCTGACTTCGCCTTCAGACCTGTGCTTTGAACCCTGTCCTATGCATCTCCTATTGCAAACCCTGAACCGTCTTGTCTCTTATTAGCATACGTGTCGCGCCCTATATACCTTAGTTCGATTCTGTTTATCCCTGCTTCCAAGCTGTGTCTGACTTCGTTTGTCTTGACCTGTATCCTTGGCTAGCACATCACGACTTGTATATTTTATCATAAATCCTAACCTGTATCCTTGGCTAACACATCCCGACCTACATGCCAGGTCTGTATTCCGACCCGCATCTGTTTACTGTTATCCATGGCTTGTACGTTCCGACCTGTACGCCAGGCCTGTATCCCGACCTGCTTCTGTCCGCTGTTATCCATGGCTTGTACGTTCCGACCAGTACGCCAGGCCCTCCGACGCTCAAGTCAGGTACTTTTTACCCAGAAGCACAAAGAAAGGATGAAAAGTAAAGATGAGTAAGAAATGACGAGTGAGCGTACCTGCATAAGGGACAAAGCATCCCTTTTTATACTGCAATGGATGTTTTTGGGGTCTGGCGGGTGTCAGGGAATGTTGGCTGTCAGGCTTTGTCTGGTGGTGAATGACATGCGACACCTCCTTATAGGCCGGCAACAAAACCAAAAGGGTAATGAGCCCCGACTGTTAGCATATTCCCTGACACACTGATTATTCTATGACAGACAGTTACGATTCCCTTGCTTGCTTGTCCTGTAGTGTCTGGCGTCCTACGTTCGTGATTTCTACGCTAGACCTTTACACT
The DNA here is from genome assembly GCF_018446385.1 of Zingiber officinale. Lineage (NCBI taxonomy): Eukaryota > Viridiplantae > Streptophyta > Magnoliopsida > Zingiberales > Zingiberaceae > Zingiber > Zingiber officinale. The sequence continues at coordinate 48,106,297 of NC_056002.1, read as the reverse complement.
TGCAAACCTCGCTTTGATATCTTGCTAACCCCGATCTGACTTTGCCTTCAGACCTGTGTTTTGAACCCTGTCCTATGCATCTCCTATTGCAAACCCTGAACCGTCTTGTCTCTTATTGGCATTACGTGTCGCACCCTGTATACCTTAGTTCGATTCTGTTTATCCCTGCTTCCAAGCTGTGTCTGACTTCGTTTGTCCTGACCTGTATCCTTGGCTAACACATCACGACCTGTATATTTTATCATAAATTCTGACCTGTATCCTTGGCTAACACATCACAACCTGTATATTTTATCATAAATCCTGACCTGTATCCTTGGCTAACACATCCCGACCTACATGCCAGGTATGTATTCCGACCCGCTGACCGCCGTTATCCATGGCTTGCACGTTACGTCCTGTACGCCAGGTCTATATTCCGACACGTATCTGTATATTGTTATCCATGGCTTGTACGTTCCGACCTATACGCCAGGCTTGTATCCCGACCTGCTTCTATCCACTGTTATCCATGGCTTGTACGTTCTAACCTGTACGCCAGGCCTATATCCCGACCTGCTTCTGTCCGCTATTATCCATGACTTGTACGTCCCGACCTGCACGTCAGATCTGTATTCCTACCCACATCTGTTTACTGTTATCCATGGCTTGTACGTTCTGACCTGTACACCAAGCCTATATCCCAACCTGCTTTTGTCCGCTGTTATCCATGGCTTGTACGTTCGACCTATACGCCAGGCCTGTATCCCGACCCGCATCTGTATATTGTTATCCATGGCTTGTACATTCTGACCTGTACGCCAGGCCTGTACTACGCCAAAGGCCTTTCCCTCTACGCCTTTATATGGCCTGTATGCCCACTTCTCAGTTGTACCTGGCCTGAGGGCCCAGTTCTCAGCTGTACTTTGCCTGTAAACCTCATTCTCAGCTGTACCTGGGCTGTGAGCCCCATTCTTGATTGCTATCGAGGATGGATTTGGTCCAACGTGTAATCCTATCATTTGACTGCCTCGTAAGCTGAGATTTTGACCACGACCCCGCAAGCTTGACTTTTGAGTTCCACGTAAGCTTGACTTCTGACCTCCACGTAAGCTAGACTTTTTGTCACGCCCCGGGGGAGTCCCTGTCCGAAGAAATTTCAACAGCATCTCCTCTGTACGGTGACAATCTGTGACATATATACAATGCCCTCAGGGCCACATATACCTCGGCCAACACGGTCGGAATAATAACACTAAAATATCTAAACAACCACACAGTTATATATGTAGCAGCCCACTCAGCTGTACTAAAACCAAAACACAGCGAAAAAATGATAGAAAATCAAATACAAACCAAAATATAAAACTGCTAGCCGGCTAGGCTTACACAACCATCAAACAACACAAAATACCACATATCAACACTCCAGCGCCAAAACCAGAATATACAATGCTAAGTACTCTTAATACATAAAAACAAATAATGCATAAATGAAACCGGTAAGTCTTCTAATGTGACGTGGGAACTGGCGGACAGGATACTCCAAGCGACTCCATAAACAACCTGGTACCTGAAAAGATAGTGTCCACGGGGTGAGTTCAATAACTCAACAGATACCTAGTTAACATGTGTAGTAAACTATAACAAATAGTAATAACTATGGAGTACAGTCTCCTGAACAAAAGTTGGAAAATGCACAATAGAAAATGCTGAAGAGAACAGTACTCACCAGGGTCTCCTATCAGAATAGTCAGGTCGTCAGACCAAGAGTATCATAAATACTGTATGCATGTCAAACATATGCATCCATCTAAATACAACTTATTGATAGGATCGAGTAGCGCGATGGAGGGGGGGGTGAATATCGCTTCTTTTTAAAACTATTCTTTTCTTTTTAAGTCAGAATCGTGCAGCGGAAAATAAGAAAGGAGACACAATCATTTACTTCGTTCGGAGCCTAGCTCGACTCCTACTCGAAGGCCCGAGGTCCTTGACCGCACCGATGGGCAAAACACTATAATCCTTCTTTCCGAACTCCTCGGAAAGAAGTGAATCGTACAAGTACAGATATGTAAGATAGTAACACTTCTACTATCTTACAGAATTAAAGTGTCGTACAAAAATAAAGCTATACCGACAATTGCATAATTAAGTCGTAGCTCGGTCGGCAATCGGATGAAGTCGCTTGCAAATTTGATGAAGACTTGTAGTGTGGACAGATTGCAAACGAGCACAAGAGTTGATCAGAAAAGTTATTAACGCCTCTATCTTCGAACCTGGTTTTATAGGAGTACTGAGGGTTCGGTCGACCGATCCCCTGTTCGGTCGACCGAACCAGCTTCGATCACCTCCAGCTGGTAATCTGACGCTGGCTCGTAATTGTGTTTTAATTTGCCTTCAATGATTCGGTCGACCGAATCCTTTTATCGGTCGACCGAACAAGGTTTTTCCTTGTTCGCTGAAATCTGCCGAGATCACCCTTTAATGCTGATTAAATGTTGATTGGATCGGTTGACCGATCCCCAGGTTCGGTCGACCGATCAACTTATTTCCTTTACTTGCTGATCGGTGCTGACTGTTAGGACCTTCGAAAGCGGCTAGAGGGGGGGTGTGAATAGCCGACTCCAAATTCTCGTTTCTTCCTACAATTTGAGTTAGCGCAGTGGAAATAAAAAGTAGAAACGAAAATGGAGAAGATCAAACCTCAAACATGACGATATAACGAGGTTCGGAGATGATACTCCTACTCCTCGGCGTGCCCGTAAGGTGGACGAATCCTATCAATCCGTCGGTGGATGAGACCCCGGAAAATCGGCTAATGAAAACTCCTTCTGGGTGGAGAAACCTCGCCACAATTTCTCTAGCAACAGCAAGATCAGAGTACAAGAAATATAGCAAGAAGCCAAGAACAATATGAATGTAAAAACACTAGTTTGCTTGCCTTCTCGTCGACTGTTGATGAAGCAGCAACTTCACGGATGCCAACCACAGTAGCAACTGATCAGTTGGAGACCCAGCCGAGGGAAGCTCACACGAAGCTTCAGTAATGGAGAGCTCAGCAAAGCTCAGATCGCAGGAGCAAGAAGAAGTCAACCTATCTCTAGAGGCCCTCCTGTTGGTGCAGCATCCCTCAGGTCAAGGTTGACCTGGGTGACCAAGCTGAGTCTTGGTTTGAGTTTAGATGTTTGACAATAAGAAATTGATTGAAGAAGAGTCAAGTAGGTCAAGGTTGACCGGATACTTGATAGGGAAGTCCTGGTGAGTGAAGCCAGGCAGAAGGAAAACCCTAGTGAGTGAAGCTAGGTGAAAGTCCTGGTGAGTGAAACTAGGTGAAAGTCCTAGTGAGTGAAGCTAGGTGAAAGTCCTGGTGAGTGAAACCAGGTGAAAACCCTAGTGAGTGAAGCTAGGTGAAAGTCATGGTGAGTGAAACCAGGTGAAAACCCTAGTGAGTGAAGCTAGGTGAAAGTCCTGGTGAGTGAAGCCAGGCAGAAGGAAAACCCTAGTGAGTGAAGCTAGGTGAAAGTCACGGTGAGTGAAGCCGTGAAAGCCCTAGTGAGTGAAGCTAGGCGGATGGAAAACCCTAGTGAGTGAAGCTGGTGAAAGTCCCGTGAGTGAAGCCGGGCAGGGAAAATCCAGATGGATCAAGGATGATCGGACATCGGTGTTGGGAAGTCAAGTAGGTCAAGGATTGACTGGATACTTGCGAAATCTGAGATAGGTCAAAGGTTGACCGGACATCGATGGAAGTCCAAGTAGGTCAAGGGTGACCGATACTTGGCATGAATAGAAAAGTCTAAGTGGGTCAAAGGTTGACCGGACACTTGGTGGGAAGTCCTAGCGGGTCAAGGGTGACGGATGCTAGGCATGATGTACCAAGTCAAGGTTAACCGGATGTTGGTTTGAGAGGCTTGGAACTTGGTTTTGGGCAAAAACCAAGTGTTGGATCGATCGATGGATCGATCCGGCATTCGATCGGTGGATCGATCCAGGCTTCTCCAGCGAACAGAGCCTCCGGATCGATCCGTGGATCGATCAGATGTTCAATCGATCGGTGGATCGATTGGGGCGAGTGTGCGCGATAAGGGCTGGATCGATCCGTGGATCGATCCGAGGCGCCGGATCGATCCGTGGATCGATCCAAAGCCTCCCGATCGATTGGGAACAATCCGATCGAGACCGTTGGCGTCGATAAAGGCCGCAGGCGTTCATTTCCTTCGGCATCTCTTCTCCGATTCACTCCAGATTTCTCGCCAGCTCCTCCACAACACTCACAAAACTCAGATCGCCAGTTCTTGAAGGATCTTGGAAGTTTTCCAAGTCAAGAGGCGGATCAAAGCCAAGAAGAGAAGCTAGGGTTAGGGTTTATACTCATTGTAAGCTTGTAAGCTTGTATTTCTTGTATCCTTTCCCTCTCTTCTTGTATTGAGTCTTGTAGGGCTTCTCCGCCCTTGGTAGTTACCATAAAGGAGAGTTTTATTTAGTGGAGGGTGTGTGTGTTGGTGTGGATCCTTGGATTAGTCACCTCTTGTGAGGTGGATACCAAGTAAACAAACCGTGTTAGCGTTGTGTGATTGTTTCTTTGTATTTCCGCTGCATATTCTTGAAGAAACAAGCAACGCCAAGCACCGAGCGAACGCGACGAGCTATTCACCCCCCCTCTAGCTACTTTTGGTCCTAACACCTCCACCTCTTGATTTATATGAACCTGCGAAGAAGAAGACACAGACACAAAAATCTAGCCGTTGTGACTCAACGGCTAGACCTGGACCGATCAGGCTCCACCCTGATCGATCCAGGATGGATCTGATCGGTCAGGGGACCGATCAGGCCCTATGCTGATCGGTCCCCAGACCGATCCCAACTCTCACAGAGAATTGGTTGCAGAGCCTTGATCGGTCTGTGGACCGATCAGGCCATAGGTGGATCGGTCCACCGACCGATCCCTCCTATTCCTTCTCCCAATCTGTTTGGTTACTGATCAGTCACCAGACCGATCAGATGACCCACAGTGAGAATCAGTGTATCACTGGATCGATCGGACCGATCCGGATACCCATATATCCTTTGGATCGGTCGTGACCGATCCATTTCCGACCTTAAACCTAAAGCCTTCCCGATCTGAAGGCGAGCTATCGAGCCTCTCGGCCTAGTCCGGAGAGCGAGCTGAGCCCTCTCCACCGTTCGGTCCGAGAACGAGCTCACGAGCCCTCTCGACCTAGTCGGAGAACGAGCTACGAGCCCTCTCCGGCTCAATCCGATCCGAGCGAGCTCGGCCCTCTCGGCCTAGTCCGGAGAAGGCTACAGAGCCCTCTCGGCCTGGTCCGGAGGCGAGCTCAGGCCCTCTCTAACCCGTCGGTCCGGAGAACGAGCTACTAAGCCCTCTCGGCCTAGTCCGGAGGCGAGCTAGAGCCCTCTCCGACTTCCACGTCCGGTCGAGCGAGCTCACAGGCCCTCTCGGCCTAGTCAGGAGAGCAGCTAGCCCTCTCCAACCGTCCGGTCCGGAGAGCTACTAAGCCCTCTCTGACCTAGTCCGGAGAACGAGCTACCGAGACTTCTCCGACCTCCCATGCCAAGCTTCCATACTTGGACTTTTCCCGAATCAGGTCAACTCAAGTCGAGTCAACCAGGTCAACCTTGACCAAAGGTTGCACCCACAATCCCCCAAGTTCCTATTCTTGTCAAACATCAAAATATAACTTCTCTATTCTTGTCAAACATCAAAATATACCTCGAGTCAGGTTAACTCGAGTCGGGTCACCCAGGTCAACCTTGACCTAAGGTTGCACCAACAATCTCCCCTTTTTTGATGTTTGACAAAAACCATAATCAAGTTAGGTTAACCCGATAACCTAACTTAGGTTTTCCAATAGTTCTCCAATGTTCTTCCTTGAACATTCTCTGAACATTCTCCCCAAACTCCAATGTTCTTCCTTGAACATTCTCTGAACATTCTCCCCAAACTCCAATGTTCTTCCTTGAACATTCTCTGGACATTCTCTCCCTTTTTGACACACATCAAAAGGAGTGAATCAAGGTCAAGAGTTTCTTCCTAATGAAAGTCCCATACCTTTCATTGAAACCCTTAATTTCCCCCTTGATACTAAAATCAACAATCAACTTAGTGATAATCACTTATTAAAAAAAAAACTTGACGAGCAAAACTTCCCCCTAAAAGTCAACTCCCCCTTGACCATTAGGTAAAACTCCCCCTAAAGTTCAACTCCTCCTTGACCATTGCACCAACAATGTCTTGGAGAGTTTCAACCCTTTAGAAATCTAAAGCACCAACTTTCATAGCTGAAATTTCAGACAACAGTCGAAAATCAGCATTTTGGCACGCTCTGATCGGTCACCAGACCGATCAGGACTCCACTGGATCGATCACCAGACCGATCCACACTGCCCTGGATCGGTCCAGTGACAGATCCAGACTTCCCTGGACCGATCAGAATCTTCTCTGATCGGTCCATAATTCTCTGATAAGAATTTCTAATTTTTCTCCCGAAATTCAGAAACCCCTAAAAAAATTACAGAAAATTTCAAAAATTGTAAAATTTTGAGGATACATTCCTCATCACATATATTATCATGGAAAAATAGTTTTATATGAAAATAACTCCCATTTTTTAATCTTGATACAAAGTTCGAAAGACTTTGAAATAGCTCAAGGTTAATCCATCTTTGTATCAACTTGCTTAATGATGAATGCTATCACTAGAAAAGCTTCATCAAGGTTTTTTAAATCAATTTTGAAATGATCTTAAACCATTCAATTTAGGACCACAATCTTAGGGCTAAATGTACATGACTTGTACACAAGTTTTCCCTATGATCCTCAAATTCGAATTAGGCTCATCTAGGTACAAGAACTATGCACCTTGATCCTAACTCATAATCCTAATATCTCACACACATCTAAGGTGTATCAAACACATCCAAGTCAATTTTGATGTGAGATATGGGTTTAGGTCATCTTAAGCTAAGTTCTCATGTATTTTCTAAACAACAATTTGATCTCCATATCAAATTGTGTTTCTATCCTTAAATCAAATTAATTGATCATAAATGCAAGAGATGATGACATGACATAAAATAATATCATAAGTGGAAACATGTGCCAATGTCATGATGTCATGTCATCAAGTATGAAACTTAAATAAGGCATGACATATAACTAACCTAAGCATTATCATGACATTTCAAATGATAATAAAATAAATATGATGTCATGACATGGCATATGACAAACAATGTATGGCAAATAACATATAAAGGTATAGAAAATACCTAATTCTAGCCTTAGTTGCCATTTTTGATAATTTTGATCATTTTACCATAAATTCTATATTCCTAAGTGTAATAGACCTAAAATCATATACTAAAGATTTTTAGATCACTATGTGCTAATTAGATTGACCCTAGAAAACTCCTCAAATGTGGTTGGCATATCCTAATCACCTTAGGAATAATTTTTAATTTCATTTTCAAGGCTTGATTACACCTTGAAAATTCCTAAAATGCCACCTTTTGCCATGAGTAGGTTAACTACCTATCCAATTAAGGTTGGCACACCCTAAACCATCTAGCATGAAGGGATCACGCTCCTAGGAACCCAATACCTATTTGAGCTCATTGGGTTCACTAAATATTCACTAGGGATGACTTCCCTAGCAACCCTCCTAATGACCCTCCTAGGCTTTAAAGCTTTGGTCATTTGGGGCTCATCAAGATCAACTCTAGGGGTGACTCCCCTTGTGACCTTGGTGATAGTCTTCTTAGCCCTATGTCTTGTTCCATAATCTAATGGAACATTATGATAAGCGGGCTTGACCACTTGAGACTTAGGTTTGTGACCCAAACCTCTCATGTCCTTGGGCTTTGATTTTTGACCCTTAGACCCTAGAGTTGACTTCTCCAAATTCTTAAGAGCCTTTTCTAAAGTGTCAAGTCTTGACCTCAAGACTTGATTTTCCTTCTTTAATACCTCAAGCTTTAATTTTTCCATTTTTCTTTGAGGTATTCCTAGGCATATGTCTAGTTGTTTTGGGATTCTTATCTAGGTTTTCCTTAACCTTAGATGAGTTAACTCTAGAGTTGGCATTTCTAGCATTGTCCTTATCTAGGCTAACATGTTTGGCACCTAAGCACATGTATCGGTTTCTATGGTTATCATGCTTATCATTATTGACAATTGCAATAAAACTACTAGCATGTGTCTTATTAGAATTGCAAGAATGTGCCTTAAAAGATACCTTAGGGTTTGCCTTAGCTCCCCCCATAGATGTGCTTGGTCTCTTGTCCTTGTGAGGTTGCCTCCCCCTTGGACATTGACTCCTATAATGTCCCCTTTGCTTGCATTGGAAGCACACCACGTGCTCCTTGCCCTTGCGTATCGGGACTCCGGCTTCCTTGACTTTGTTAGGACCAAAAGTAGCTAGAGGTGGGGTGAATAGCTCGTCGCGTTCGCTCGGTGCTTGGCATTGCTCGGCGTTGCTTGTTTCTTCAAGAATATGCAGCGGAAAATATAGAAACAAATACAACCACGCTAACACTAGGATTTTACTTGGTATCCACCTCCAAAGGAGGTGACTAATCCAAGGATCCACACCACGCACGCACCCTCCACTATGAAACACTCCTTTTCGGTAACTACCGAGGGCGGAGAAGCCCTACAAGACTCTCGGTACAAGAAGAAGGAAAGGGAAACAAAATACAAGCACAAAGCTTACAATGAATGCAGAAAACCCTAACCCTAGCTTCTCTTCTTGCCTTTGATCCGCCTCTTGACTCGGAGAGCTTCCAAGAACCTTCAAGAACTGGCGATCACGAGCTTTGAGAGTGCTGTGGAGGAGCTGGCGAAGATCTGAGATGAAACGGTGAAGAGCTGATCCTGCAGCCAACGCACGCCTGCAGCTCAAATACGACGCAACGGTCAGATCCCGATCGATTCGAATATTCCCAATCGATCGGGGAGGCTTTGGATCGATCCACGGATCGATCCAGAGCGCCTATGTGCTCTGAAAAACAGATTGATCCAGAGGCGATCCGTGCGCTCGCGACTGCCTCCCAATCGATCCACCGATCGATTTGGACATCTGGATCGATCCACGAATCGATCCCACTGAGCTTTCCGGCGATCGATCGATCGATCGATCGATCGATCCGGTCATGGATTTTGCCCAAAACCAAGTCCCAAGCCTCTCAAACCAACATCCGGTCAACCTTGATCTGTTGATACATCATGCCTAGCATCTGGTCACTCCTTTGACCTGCTAGGACTTCCCACCAAGTGTCTGTTCAATCCCTTTGACCCACTTGGACTTTACTCGTCATGCCAAGTATCCGGTCACTCTCTTGTCCTACTTGGACTTCCACCAGATGTCTGATCATCCTTGATCCATCTGGATTTTCCCTTGCCTGGCTTCACTCACCAGGACTTTCACTTGGCTTCACTCACCAGGATTTCCTTCTGCCTAGCTTCACTCACTAGGACTTCCTTCTGCCTAGCTTCACTCACTAGGACTTTCACCTGGCTTCACTCACTAGGGCTTTCCTTCTGTCTGGCTTCACTCACCAGGACTTTCACTTCTGCTGCCTAACATACCAGTTAGGACTTCCTAGTCAGGTATCCTACTTGACTCTTCTTCAATCATACTGATCAATCCCTGATCAGCGTCTCCCCACATGAACAACTGCACCTGCATTGTCCATGTGTCTACATGTATTGTCAAACATCGAAACTATGACCAAGACCCAAGCTTGGTCAACTCAGTCAACCTTGACCTAAAGGATATTGCACCAACAATCTCCCCCTTTTTGATGTTTGACAATACCTTTAAGTTAGGACCATTCTGAGTTAAGCTAGTCCCATAGCCTTAACTCCATTCATGCCAAAAGTATGAATGTTGGTTCCCTTCATTCTCCCCCTATGAGCTCCCCCATAGGTAATGAAAGCCTAGCTTAAACCACACATTCTCCCCCTATTGGCACACATCAACCCATCTTTGAGCACACATCAACCCATGCCTCAATTTTAGGCACACTTCAACAAATGCCCCATTGTTGAAAACTCTCCCCCTGAAGAGTTGCTCATCGTTGTTCACAACTTCACTCGTTGTGGTCAACACGATAATGAAGGTCTCATACCCTTCATTATCCTTAACCTTACATTCTCCCCCAATGGAGGCAAATGCCCATCCTTGAGCATTATCCACTAGAACCCACTTGAACAATGAGGATATCCACTCCCCATTAAAGTTCAAACGCTCAACCTTGAGCATGTTCTTAATAGAAGGTTGACCACCTTCCTAGGTTCATGAAAAATAATTTTTCATGTCTTTAAAGAGTCCCTCCCCCTAAAGACATGGTGGTTACTTCTGTCATTGCACCAACAATGACTTGGAATCCCTAAAAATTTAGGAAACCCAAATTTTAGAAGTTTTGAGGTTCAAATATTCAAAATTTGAAACAAACCTCAACCTAAACTTCAACTTAGCCTTCCTTAACCAATCCATCCTTGTTTTCAACATGAAAACACCCTCTAAAGGTATACAAACGTGTCTTGAGGGGTTAGAAATGGTTACATTGACTAAAATAGGTTTAGAGTGCTGAAATCAGACCTTCCCAGCCAAAATCAGCGTCATGGATCGATTGGAGTTGGGTTCCAATCGATTCAACCTATTTGAATCGATCCACTGATCGATTCAGGATGTGTGGATCGATCGGCTGATCGATCCAGCGAGCTTCTGCTCGCGAGAATTGCCTTCTGAATCGATCCACTGATCGATTCAGGCACTCCAATCGATCCATGGATCGATTGGAGCTCTGATAGTTGCTGAAATTCAAAATCAGCCAACTTCAGAAATCCCTAGAAAATTCTACAAAAATCCAAAAATCATGAAATTTTGTGTAGACATTTCTTATGGCATAATTTATCAAGGAAAAATAATTTTCTAAGGAAATACCTCATATTTTCAAAAATTGACACAAACTTGAAAGCTTGCTAAAACTTTAGCGTTTTCTTCAAGTTTGTGTCTAACTATTCAATGGTGATTACTATCAAAAGATAGCCTTCACCAAGGTTTTCCAAAAGCATTTTGAAATAATTTTCAAAACCAATATCCCATCACATTCCTTGGGCTTAATGCACATGACTTGTACATTAGCTTTCCCAATGATGGGAAAACACATAACTATGTGTTTTGATGAACTTAAAACTCAAGAGAATGCACTAAGTCAACATGTTGAATTTTGTTCATCATCCTAACATCTCACTTGTATCTATTGTGCACAAAACACATACAAGTCATCTTATAGGTCTTTGTGAGATGTGAATTTTGGTTTTGCGCTAATCTAGGGATCATGCATATCTATCTAGGCATTTTAGAGATATTAGACATCCACCTAGGATGTCACTTGTTAATAAGTGTTGTTAAATGCCATTTGTCCTTAATTACAAGGAATTAAATTTAATGCATGATTATGTTATGGCATACATCAAAATAACATGACTTTCAAAAGAAAGATTCCTATAACTACATGATGTATGTATAACATGACATGGTATTTTTGTATTTTTCATAATAAAGGAATGAATGCAAAATACAAAACTAAACATGATGTCATGACATATAATGGGCAAACAATCATGGCAAGATCTAGCATAAATAAAATATACCTAGATTATCTATCTAAGTATCCTTAACCACTCAGCTAAATCAAAAAGTATAACCCTAGATCGCCCAATTTCCTTAAGAAAATGCCAAAACCCAACTTGACATTTTTCTAATCTCTTGAATTAATTATGCCAATTAAAAATTTAAAGCATTCCTCAAATGTTGGCATATTTCACTTTCCTCAAGAGTGATTGCGTAAATCAAGGCTCGGATTGCCTTAAATTTCCAAGAGACTACCAAAATCCCAACTCGGTATTTCTCAAGGTTTTCCTAATTTGTGCCATTTTAAGATAAAATCAATTTTTCCACCATTAGGCACATTTTACTCTTTCAAGGAGTAAACAAAGATCCACTTCATTTTCAAAGGTTAACAAAAACCTTGAAAATACTCCTTGAGTGTCAATTTCCTCAAAGTCAGGTTAACTACCCTTCTAATCGGAGTTGACACTCTCTAACCCATCTATGGGGTAGAGAAGATGCTCCTAGGAACCCAACACCTATTGGTGCTCCTTGGATGCTCTAGGTACTCACTAGGGATAACTTCCCTAGATACCTTCCTAGTGACCTTGTTGGGCTTCTTAGAAGCCTTGGTCACAGTTTCTAGGTCAACTCTAGGGATAGCTTCCCTTGTAATCTTCTTTGTGACTTTCTTAGACTTCTTAGAAGTCTTAGTCACATTTATTGCAAAATACTCTTAGGGATGACTTCCCTAGTATTCTTGGCTTGACCACTAGACCTAGGGTTTGTTCCATAACTATATGAAACTCTATGGTAAGAGGGCACATCCTTCTTAGCCTTTGGTTTGTATCCCAAACCTCTATGGCCATTAGATGACCTTTGTGCTCCTAGACCTAGGCTATGCTCATTTTGCCCTTTTAGGATATTTTCCATCCTTTTTAGGGTCCTTTCCATTTTATCAAGCTTTGACCTCAAGACTTGATTTTCTATCACTAAGTCCTTAGTTTTAGATTTTTCATTTGATCCATGAGCATATTTGTTCTTGGGCTTGTATCTAAAATCTTTAGAGTTATTGCCCAAGTGTCTATCTACCTTCCTAACCTTAGGTTGGGTAGTTTTGGCATGTAGAGCCACATGCTTTTCCTTAAAGCCCTCATGCTTTCTATTCTTATGGTAAATTGCATTAAAATGATAAAAATTTGAACTATCATGCTTTTTACCATAGTGTAAAGAGGTAGGCTCAATGAATGTTACCTTCTTCTTTACCTTGGAGGCTCCCCCTTGACTAATGCCTCCTTGAGCCTTGACCATCTTCTTCCCCTTGGGGCATTGACTTCGGTAATGCCCTTTTTGATTGCAAGAGAAGCACACAATGTGCTCCTTGCTCTTCTTTGTTCCGGGGATGGTCTCCTTGAGCTTCTCCTTTCCTTTTTGTGCCATTTGGCCCTTTTTCTTGGCCAATTTGGGGCACTTGCTCTTGTAGTGCCCATGTTCCCTACATTCAAAGCATATAATATGATTTTTATTATTAATTGAAATGTTTATACCTTCGCTTGTAGAGATGGCATCTTTTCCTTTGGATCCGGAGGTGGAAGCTTCCTCTTGATCGAACCTTGATTCCCCTCCATTTGATTTTTCTTGACTTGTGGAGGTAGAAGCTTCTTCATCCTCTTCTTCTCTTGACCCGGATGTAGAGGATTCTCCTTCATCTTGATCCGGCGTCACCAAGGATTGCTCCCCCTCAATCCTAGAGGTGGAGGCTTCATCATCTTGAATATGAAACAAGGAGTATGCTCCCTCCTTGTTCCCTTCGTTGCATTCCCTTGAAGATGAAGCTTCTTCTTGGACTTCTTCTTCAGAGGTTGAGCATCTCTCAACCTCGGAGTCCTCCTCTTGGTCTTGATCCAATGAGTCGCCCTCTTTGGATTCTCCTTGATTTGGTACAGTGGAGGGGATCTCATGAATTCTTGCCAATTTGCTCCAAAGCTCCTTGGCATCTTCAAACTCTCCAATTTGTTCCAAGATGTTGCTTGGCAATAAATTGATCAAAAGCTTGGTCACATTGTCATTGGCCTCACATCTTTGGATTTGGTCTTTGCTCCACTTGCTCCTTTTGAGTACTTTGCCCTTGGAATTTGTGGGAGCTTCAAAACCTTCCATGAGAGCAAACCATTGCTCTATCTCCACCATAAAAAAATTTTCGATTCTTGATTTCCAAGAATCGAAGCTTGTAGATGAATATGGTGGAGCCACCCTTGTGTCAAATCCAAGTCCATCTTGGAATTGCATCTTGAAGTTGAGCTTGATAAAATCTTGAACTTGAAGAATTTGCTCCAACTTCTTCACCCTCTAGCTTTTCTTATTATGCTTGACCCTTCCGGCGATGATTCCGGTGAAGAGCGGCCTCGCTCTGATACCACTTGTTAGGACCAAAAGTAGCTAGAGGGGGGGGGGGTGAATAGCTCGTCGCGTTCGATCGGTGCTTGGCGTTGCTCGGCGTTGCTTGGCGTTGCTTGTTTCTTCAAGAATATGCAGCGGAAAATACAGAAACAAATACAACCACGCTAACACTAGGATTTTACTTGATATCCACCTCCAAAGGAGGTGACTAATCCAAGGATCCACACCACGCACGCACCCTCCACTATGAAACACTCCTTTTCGATAACTACCGAGGGCGGAGAAGCCCTACAAGACTCTCGGTACAAGAAGAAGGAAAGGGAAACAAAATACAAGCACAAAGCTTACAATGAATGCAGAAAACCCTAACCCTAGCTTCTCTTCTTGCCTTTGATCCGCCTCTTGACTCGGAGAGCTTCCAAGAACCTTCAAGAACTGGCGATCACGAGCTTTGAGAGTGCTGTGGAGGAGCTGGCGAAGATCTGAGATGAAACGGTGAAGAGCTGATCCTGCAGCCAACGCACGCCTGCAGCTCAAATACGACGCAACGGTCGGATCCCGATCGATTCGAATATTCCCAATCGATCGGGGAGGCTTTGGATCGATCCACGGATCGATCCAGAGCGCCGGATCGATCGGCGGATCGATCCACGGATCGATCCGGCCATTTGTCGAAACCGCGTCCCAATCGATCCAGCGATCGATTTGGACATCTGGATCGATCCACGAATCGATCCGAGGCTCTCTTGAAGGAAGGCTCGATCGATCGATCGATCGATCGATCGATCCGGACATGGATTTTGCCCAAAACCAAGTCCCAAGCCTCTCAAACCAACATCCGGTCAACCTTGAACTGTTGATACATCATGCCTAGCATCTGGTCACTCCTTTGACCTGCTAGGACTTCCCACCAAGTGTCTGGTCAATCCCTTTGACCCACTTGGACTTTACTCGTCGTGCCAAGTATCCGGTCACTCTCTTGTCCTACTTGGACTTCCACCAGATGTCTGATCATCCTTGATCCATCTGGATTTTCCCTTGCCTGGCTTCACTCACCAGGACTTTCACCTGGCTTCACTCACCAGGATTTCCTTCTGCCTAGCTTCACTCACTAGGACTTCCTTCTGCCTAGCTTCACTCACTAGGACTTTCACCTGGCTTCACTCACTAGGGCTTTCCTTCTGCCTGGCTTCACTCACCAGGACTTTCACTTCTGCTGCCTAACATACCAGTTAGGACTTCCTAGTCAGGTATCCGGTCACTCTTGACCTACTTGACTCTCCTTCAATCATACTGATCAATCCCTGATCAGAATCTCCCCACATGAACAACTGCACCTGCATTGTCCATGTGTCTACATGTATTGTCAAACATCAAAACTATGACCAAGACCCAAGCTTGGTCAACTCAGTCAACCTTGACCTAAAGGATATTGCACCAACAGACTTTTGGTGCTGGTGGAGTCTTCCTAATCCTCTTTGGACATTTACTTTTATAATGCCCATATTCCCTACACTCAAAGCACATTATATGTAATTTACTTGAAATTAAGTTGCTTGAGTTACCTAGGGTTGAGGATGGATATAAGCTCTCTCCTTCATCCCTTCTGGAGGTAGAGGCTTCTTCGTCTTGCTCCAGTCTTGAAGAAAAACTCTCCTCCTCTTCTTCCTTAGATGTTGAGTAGCCCTCAACTTCTAATTCCATACCTCCATGATGTGAGCTACTTGGCTCACTTGACTCCTCTTCATGACTTGAATTGGAGCTCTCCTCATGGAACTTAGCCAAGTTGTTCCACAATTCCTTGGCATTGTTGTATCCACCTATCTTACACAAGATATCATTAGGTAATGAAAATTCAAAGATTTTCGTTACCTCGTCGTTGATTATGGATTGGTGGATTTGTTCCTTCGTCCACTTCTTCTTCTCGAGAGGTTCTCCTTCTTTATCCACCGGAGGAATAAAACCTACTTGTACACAATTCCAATTTACTAGGTTAGTCATAAGAAAATACTTCATTCTTAACTTCCAATACGCGAAGTCACCGCGATCGTAGAAGGGTGGAATCGTGACGTCTTCTCCAAGTTGATCCATTCTCTAGCTCGTGCTCCCCCGGGTGTTAATCCGACGAAGAGCGACCTCGCTCTGATACCACTTGTTAGGACCTTCAGACGCGGCTAGAGAGGGGGGGGTGTGAATAGCCGACCCCAAATTCTCGTTTCTTCCTACAATTTGAGTTAGCGCAGCGAAAATAAAAAGTAGAAACGAAAATGGAGAAGATCAAACCTCAAACATGACGATATAACGAGGTTCGGAGATGATACTCCTACTCCTCAGCGTGTCCGTAAGGTGGACGAATCCTATCAATCCGTCGGTGGATGAGACCCCGAAAAACCGGCTAATGAAAACTTCTTCTGGGTGGAGAAACCTCGCCACAATTTCTCTTGCAACAGCAAGATCAGAGTACAAGAAATACAGCAAGAAGCCAAGAACAATATGAATGTAAAAACACTAGTTTGCTTGCCTTCTCGTCGACTGTTGATGAAGTAGCAACTTCACGGATGCCAACCACAGCAGCAACTGATCAGTTGGAGACCCAGCCGAGGGAAGCTCACACGAAGCTTCAGTAATGGAGAGCTCAGCAAAGCTCAGATCGCAGGAGCAAGAAGAAGTCAACCTATCTGTAACGACCCGCCTTCTACTAACTAAGCTGTAAGGCCGATCGTCACATTCATTGCTGTGCTAACTAATCCATGACCATCATTAAATCTAAGTGCGGAAGCTGTACCAATTAAAATTTTTGCTAAACTATTATCATTTCTTGGTTCTACATGTGCTAAGGGGTGTAATCTAAGCTATTCATGTCATTATTACCTCCCCTTATGGTCAAGGAACTTAACTAAGGGTTTCTAGCTAATATCAAGCCTCCCAATCGATCCACGGATCGATTGGAATGGTCGAATCGATCCGAAGATTGATTCAGAGGGCTACTGTATCCGGGACGTGAGTTGGATCGACCCAGTGATCGATCCAGCACGCTACTGTGCTCGGGGCAATATTCTGGATCGATCGACCGATCGATCCAGACTGGCCAATCGATCCAGTGATCGATCCCAGAGCCTTCTGTTTGCGACAGAACTTGCTGGATCGATCAGCTGATCGATCCAGAGGCCTACTGTTCGCGAGTCCAATTGCCCAGTCGATCCTTCGATCGATTGGAAACTCTCGAATCGATCAGCTGATCGATTCGAGTTTCTGATTTCGTGCCAAAGGCCTGATTTCAGCACTTGTTTGTGCCAAAGTTACTTATAACTATTCTAAACCAAATACAAAACATTCTAACATCATAAAATAGTGTTCTAACATGATAGAATGCATGATTAACTAGTTCATAACATTTAACTTACTAAAGTCCAAAATAACCAAAACGCTAAAAGTTCTAATGCTTAAACAAGCTTGCTGAAATTCCCTAAGATCTTTATTCCAAGTTCCATCCACACATCTTCATCGCATTGCCCTCCAGCCTCCGCTAGTCCATCTTTCCTTTACCTTTATCTGCAGTATAAGGAAAAAGTATCTGTAAGCTTTCGCTTAGTAAGAAACCATCTATCTCACAAAAACATGCATTCGATGCAATATGCTTTTAAAACATGCTATTTAAAACATGTACTGATTGAAATAAAACATGGCATGCTATCATACGATACATAGAAATCAAAAGCTAGTCATGGCATACTATCATCTAAAGCATGTGTAACATGAACTGAACATAGAGCTATCATACACAATTATAAGAGTGAGCTGAACTGAAGCATGAACTGAACTAAACTAAACTAAGCTAATACTGAATTTAAACTGTATACACAACTAATTCGTGAGAGTTTAAAAACTATACATATAATAGATGAAAATATATAATCATGCTGCTAATGGGCCCGACAACTATACGTGCTATGCGCGCATCCCTAACTAGACCCGGGTTTGCAAGTCCCGAATTTAGTAGGGCTACTAGGTTATCTGAACCTAGGGATGACTGTGGGAGTCCAACCCAATAGATATCTAATCCAGTACAGTGCCACTGAAAAGTAAAATACTGAACATAAGCTAATAAATTCTTGTCTTGCTTTTACTAGGTTGTCTAAACCTAGAACTAGGTTATCTAAACCTAGAGGCGACTGGGGGAGCCCACCCATTGGACATCTAGTCCTGTAAAAGCTGGAGCAAGACTAAATAAGCTATAAAATGCTTCTATTGCATTTATCTAAGTTACTAGGATGCCTAAGTTGCATTTTTCTATGCTAACTATTTAATCGAACACTTGGTATGCGCTAATTCGCATCCTTTGTGTCAATGGTCTACGTATTACTAAACTAAGACATGACATTCACACGAAAACTACTTATACTGCAGGTGAGGGATTTCTTACCTCCTGTTCGAAGTTTCTTACGATTCTAATCGCTAGATTTCCGGTGGAGAAGATCCCTTCAACACTCTTCTTGCGTCTTTGCGTTCCTCTCGCGGAGGGGAGTGTCCTCGTGCCTTTGTTGCTGCCGGAAACTACTCCTATGGCCCTAGGGATGGAACCCTAGGTCTTCCTTGTGGTTGGCGCCGAAGGAAGAAGAAAAGGGAGAGGTGCGGCGTGAGGTTAGGGTTTGAGGAGAAGTCACGATCAAAATCACTCTTCACTAAATTATTTCCCTATTTATATTAAGTGGGTAATTCCGGCCAAACTCTAACTTAAATAAAATTGTTCCCCTTTCCTTTCAGCACGTCCCTGCTGGGTTCACTTGGTTACCATGGTTCACCATAAGTCATAGGACCGAATAGGTCTCGGGTTCAATTCCCGCGTAGGCTATTTTACGGTTCTATTTGTTTTTGCTACTTCCGCTGCTCTAAAAATTCTATAAAAATATCCTAAAATTCCAGAAAAATCATAGAATATTTCTAAAATAATTTTGAGAATTTTCGGGTGTTACAATCCCCCATACCTTATAAAAAGTTCGTCCTCGAACTTAGAATAACTCTGGGTACTTCTGTCTCATACTAGCTTCTGTCTCCCAAGTTGCCTCTTCTGCTGTGTGACTGTGCCAAATAACTTTGACTAATGGTACTTCCTTGTTCCGTAATTTCTTAATTGCTCGGTCTATTATCTGAATAGGCCGACTGTCATAGCTGAGGTCTTCGTGGATTTGTACCGACTGGGGCTCAATCACCTGGGTGGCATCTGGGATATGCTTCTTCAGCATAAAGACATGAAATACATTGTGGACAGCTGACATTTCTTGGGGTAGCTCTAGCTCATATGCTATCTTGCCAACTCTTCTACTGATAAGGTATGGTCCCACATATCTGGGACTTAATTTGCCCTTCTTCCCAAAACGCATTACTCCCTTCATAGGAGCTACTCGAAGGAACACTGAATCCCCAACTGAAAACTCTAAAGGTCTGCGCCGTGTATCAGCATAGCTTTTTTGGCAGCTCTGAGCTGTCTCTATCCTCTGGCGGATCTGCTGTATAGCTGCTGTGGTATCTGCCACTAGATCTGTCTGAAGTTCTAGTTCTTTCTGTTTTTTTT